>NC_142470.1:108427698-108751465 GCF_049115385.1 Moschus berezovskii
CTTGTCCGGCTACAAGTTCTCATGTCCTCAGTGGGCAGGAGCATAGGTCTACATCCCACGTCTCTGGTCCAGGCAGAGTCATCCTGTCACTGAAAGACCAATCTAGAGGCTTATGTGATTACCCTCACCCAGAGGGTGACTCCTCTTTAAAACTTGTGTTTAATTTTCCCAATCTCAAGAAGCAGACATGGGCTTGGTATTAAAGCACCTGTTTGGTAGCTGCGACATCCTGTTTATAATTGTGTGTGTGGTGTGTCTTTTGTCTTTTATGTAGCAATTCCCTCCCCACCTTCTGAAGTCAGGGTCCACAACAGCTCCGCACACAGCATCCTCATCTCCTGGGTCCCAGGTTTTGACGGCTACTCCCCGCTCAGCGAGTGCAGAATTCAGGTAACCATTCCTGATGAAGGGAAATAGCTATTTGGGGCTCAGTGACTCTGCCTGATTTTTTTCCGCCTGAAGAGTGGCACCGACAGCAAGGTGACACCTCTATTCAGAAGCCCTTGGGCTCCCACCTGCCCCGCATCCACCAGCATGCGCCGTTTTGTGATGTTCTGGCCCCCCTGGGGCACTGTGGCCTTCTGACCTCCCCCCGCCCCGGGGCACTGCACCCTTCTTTGTGTGTGGTCCAGAGCCCAACTGGAGGAGAATATGTTTCTAAGATAGAACATCATGAGACCAGGGAGAATGAATTTTTAAGATTCAAAAACACATCTGGCTTGTGACCAGGAATTCAAGAAGCCAGGCATTCTCCAGCCTGGCTCCTCCTGGGTTGGCGGTCATAAAGGACAACAAGAGACAAGTCATCCTCACTATTGAGTGTACCAACTCAGCCTGTTGGAAAAATTGGGGATGACAGACCTTGCAGAGTCATCTCTCACTATCTAAAATTGATATAAAATAGAGCTATGAGAAATATAGGTTAGTCATCCTAAAACGGAGGCTTCCCAGGTGGTGCAGTGAATCCACCTGTCACAGCAGGAGACGCACGAGATGCAGGTTCATTCCCTGGGTCGGGAAGATCCCTGGAGTAGGACATGGCAACCCACTCCAGTATTCTTGTCTGGAAAATTCCATGGACAGAGGAGCCTGGCGGTCACAGAGTTGGACATGACTGAGCACACACACATATCCTAAATTGATTCCTTGCCATGAAATAGACTCTGCTGTGAGCATTCACTTCATAAAAAATGGAAGGGCAGCAGTAACACTATCTTTTACTGAGTGCCCACATATGGCCTTGTGTATGTTCTATCCTGGAGAATGTTCTGTGTGCCCTGGAGGAGAAGGTGTATTAGGCTATGGCTGGGTAGAACATTTGCAATATCTGTTAGGTCCAGATGGTTTATATATAGTCTTGTTCACTTATTCTGTTTCCTTGTTAATCTTCTGCCTTGTGGTTTTATCTGTTATCGAAAATAGGAAATTGTGATCTCAACTATTATTTTTGAATTGTCTGTTTCTCCCTTCAGTTCTCTTAATTTTTGCTTCATGTATTTCAGGACTCTGTTGTTTTAGGGAACAAGAGGGCCTGTTTCCCTGACTGTGGACATAACTGTCCCTATATATGGACATAAATGAAGCATGGACCAGCCTCCCTTTTCTAAAGTACAATTTCAAGTGTACAACATAGTGGTTCAGATTTTTTATAGATTATACTCCATTTATGTGCTGTGCTGTGCTTAGTTGCTCAGTCATGTCAGACTCTTTGACCCCATGGACTGCAGCCTGCCAGACTTCTCTGTTCATGCGATTCTCCAGGCAAGAATACTGGAGTGGGTTGCCATGCCCTCCTCCAGGGGATCTTCCCAACCCAGGGAACGAACCTGGGTCTCATGCATGGCAGGTGGATTCTTTACCCTCTGAGCCACCAAGGAAGCCCAAGAGTACTGGAGTGGGTAGCCTATCCTTTCTCCAGGGGAAGTTCCTGGCCCAGGATTCAAACCAGGATCTCCTGCGTTGCAGGTGAATTCTTTACCAGCTGAGCTACACAGGAAACCAATACTCTATTTATAGTTATTATAAAATGTGGTTATATTCCCTATGTGGACTGGCCTTTTGAAAGATTGTTTCCAGTTACTGAGCTGCTTCAAGAGTCCAAGAGGATCATGAGACTCCTTCCTGTAGGAGGTTGTTACATTCAGGGAGGCTGAGGAAGAATACCGTTTGCCCCAACCCTGCCACCCCCGAGAAGAGTGGTTCTCGGGGTAGATGTGAGGTAGAGTAGGGTGGCTGGGAAGTCTGAAAGCACCAGGTCACCCCTCCAGGGGGAAGACGGGTCTCCACAAGCTTCACTTGCTTTCTGTCTCTCTTCGCCCAGACTTTGGGTGGCTATGGTATGAAGGACCGTCCTGAGACTGCCAGATTGCAGCCACCTTGCCCACGTTGGAGCCTGTGGTTAACCTGTTCTGTGGTCATCCTGTCTTTGTCCCACCAGCTCGCTCAGACTCCCTTCACCCATTCTCCTCTCCATCTCTCCGGGTTTAGCAAATAGAAACACAGTTACTTTATAAGATAATTACACTGCTGATTTTGTGTCGTACTTTATTGATTGTCTATTTGAACTTCGCTGGAGCAGCCATAAATAGATTCCCCACGTCCAAGGTCAGGAGCACTGGCTGCGCTTCGCTGGACTGGCCGCGTGGAGATACCCCACGTCCAAGGTCAGAGAAACCCCAGTAAGACTGTAGGTGCTGGAGCTGCTGTGAGGAGATACCCCACGTCCAAGGGCAAAGGAGAAGCCCCAGCAAGATGGCAGGAGGGGCGAATTCACGTTTAGAATCAAATCCCATTCCCACCAGAGATGCTCAGAGGGCTCAAACAAACCTTGTGCGCACCAGGACCCAGGGACCCCACAGAGGCTGAGCCAGAACTGTATTTGAGCATCTCCTGAGGAGGTGCGTGTCAGCGGGGGACTGCCGCAGGGACAGGGGCACTGGGTGTGGGTATGGCATAAGCCCTCTTGGGGGAGGTCGCCACTAACCCCACCATATAGCTGCCAGAATTTACAAAGGACTGGGAAACAGACTCTTGGAGGGGACAACAGAAGAACCAGGACCCAGGAGAAAGGAACAGTGACCCCACAGGAAACTTGCCTGTGGGTGTCCAAGAGTCTCTGGCGGAGGCGTGAGTCAGTGGTGACCTGCTGTAGGGTTGGGGGCGTGGACTGTAGCAGTACATGCATGGGATCTTTTGAGGGAGGTCACCATTATTTTCATTACCTCCACCATACTTTGGCCCCAGGTAAATATCAATAACCTCAGATATGCAGATGACACCACCCTTATGGCAGAAAGTGAAGAGGAACTAAAACACCTCTTGATGAAAGTGAAAGAGGAGAGTGAAAAAGTTGGCTTAAAGCTCAACATTCAGAAAACAAAGATCATGGCATCTGGTCCCATCACTTCATGGGAAATAGATGGTAAAACAGTGGAAACAGTGTCAGACTTTATTTTATTGGGCTCCAAAATCACTGTGGATGCTGATTGCAGCCATGAAATTAAAAGACGCTTACTCCTTGGAAGGAAAGTTATGACCAACCTAGATAACATATTAAAAAGCAGAGACATTACTTTGCCAACAAAGGTCCGTCTAGTCAAGGCTATGGTTTTTCCCGTGGTCATGTATGGATGTGAGAGTTGGACTGTGAAGAAAGCTGATCGCTGAAGAATTGATGCTTTTGAACTGTGGTGCTGGAGAAGACTCTTGAGAGTCCCTTGGACTGCAAGGAGATCCAACCAGTCCATTCTGGGGGAGATCAATCCTGGGTGTTCATTGGAAGGACTGATGCTAAAGCTGAAACTCCAATACTTTGGCCACCTCATGCGACGAGTTGACTACTCACTGGAAAAGACTCTGATGCTGGGAGGGATTGGGGGCGGGAGGAGAAGGGGACTACAGAGAACGAGATGACTGGATGGCATCACCGACTCGATGGACATGAGTTTGAGTGAACTCTGGGAGTTGGTGATAGACAGCAAGGCCTGGCGTGCTGTGATTCATGGGGTCGCAAAGAGTCGGACACGACTGAGAGACTGAACTGAACTGAACTGAAATAGCAGGGAGGGAACACAGCTCCACCCATCAACAGAAAATTGGATTAAAGATTTACTGAGCATGGCCCTGCCCATCAGAACAAGACCCAGTTTCCCCCTCAGTCAGTCTCTCCCATCAGGAAGCTTTCATAAGCCTCTTATCCTTCTCCATCAGAGAGCAGACAGACTGAAAGCCACAATCACAGAAAACTAACCAATCTAATCACATGGACCCTAGCCTTGTCTAACTCAATAAAACTATGAGCCATGCCGTGTAGGGCCACCCAAGATGGACGGATCATGGTGGAGATCCGTGGACAAAACGTGGTCCACTGGAGAAGGAAATGAAAACCACTTCAGTATTCCTGCCTCGAGAACCCCATGAACAGTATGAAAAGGCAAAAAGATTGAAAGATGAACTCCCCAGGTCAGTAGGTGCCCAATATGCTACTGGAGATCAGTGGAGAAATAACTCCAGAAAGAATGAAGAGATGAAGCCAAAGCAAAAACAACACCCAGTTGTAGATGTGACTGGTGATGGAAGCAAGGTCCGATGCTGTAAAGAGCAATACTGCATAGGAACCGGAATGTTAGGTCCACGAATCAAGGCAAATTGAAAGTGGTCAAACAGGAGATGACAAGAGTGAACGTCGACATTCTAGGAATCAGCGAACTCAAATGGACTGAAATGGGTGAATTTAACTCAGATGACCATTATATCTACTACTGTGGGCAGGAATCCCTTAAAGAAATGGAGTAGCCATCATGGTCAACAAGAGTCCGAAATGCAGTACTTGAGTGCAATCTCAAAAATGACAGAATGATCTCTGTTCATTTCCAAGGCAAACCATTCAATATCACGGTAATCCAAGTCTATGCCCCAATCGGTAATGCTGAAGAAGCTGAAATTGAACAGTTTCATGAAGACCTACAAGACCTTCTAGAATTAACACCCCAAAAAGATGTCCTTTTCACCGCAGGGGACTGGAATGGAAAAGTGGGAAGTCAAGAAACACCTAGAGTAACAGGCAAATTTGGCCTTGGAGTACAGAATGAAGCAGGGCAAAGGCTAATAGAATTCTGCCAAGACAACGCACTGGTCATAGCAAACACCTTCTTCCACCAACAAAGAGAAGACTCTACACATGGTCATCACCAGGTGGTCAACACCGATATCAGATTGATTATATTCTTTGCAGCCAAAGATGGAGAAGCTCTATACAGTCAGCAAAGACAAGACCAAGAGCTGACTGTGGCTCAGATCATGAACTCCTTATTGCCAAATTCAGACTGAAATTGAAGAAAGTAGGGAAAATCACTATGAGTTTGAGTAAGCTCCAGAAGTTGGTGGCAGACAGGGAGGCCTGGTGTGTCCATGGTGTTGCCAAGAGTTGGACACAACTGATCGACTGAACTGAACTGAACTGAACTGATTTGAAGTTTAAATATCATTAGGTGTTCTGTATTTTCTCTGGCAGTCCTAGGGAAGTTGATCAGAATTGGCTCTACTTTTATATTGTTTAATTGCTCTACAATGTTGTGTTAGTTTCTGCTGCACAACTATGTGAATTGGCTAAGTGTCTACATGTATCTCCTCTCACCCCACCCGCCATCCCAGCCCTCTGGGTCATCACAGAGCACCAAGCTGTTGATTAACAGTGTATTTCCATTTCTGAAGGGACCAAGTGTAGTTTTGTAGAAGATTCCCAGTTCACTGCAATTTTAAACTCTGACTTAGTAACAAATGAATGTTTTGGACAAGATTCAGATCCACACCCTCTCACTTCCTTTGTCCTGGCGTTGGTTTCATTCTTCACCCATTTTTGGGCTCTGGACTCCATTTCTATTTTTACCTCTCCCACATAATCTTACTGTTTCTTACCCTAGGACCCACCAAGCATGGTTGCAGAAACCGCAGCTTCTTCTAGGAACATGCCTTAAAGAGTGTCCCTGTGAGTGGCAGCAGGCCGGTGCACTGCTGCGGAAATGGGCAGTGGTGGGGAGCCAGGGTTTCTTCCACCTTAGTTCCAGTGCTTGGTCACCAGGAAGTAGGTGCAGACTTTAAAGGGAAGAAGCAAAAAGTAATTTCTGCCAACAGCCACCACTGAGATAAGCACCCAGCTCCTGGGTTCTCCTCTGGTGGCTCCTCAGGCCAACGGATTCCGTCTTGTCACCTGGTGGAGCCGGTGGGTCTGAGTCAGATGTGAGACTCGACCTCAGGGCTCCCCCCCCCATCGTATCCACTGGGGGATTTAGAATTCCGAAATGTCAGCTTGTGGCCCCTTGACCTAAATTTCAAACATACATCTCCTGAAATAGAAGATTGTATATCCACACCCTATAATTTCAAGCCCATTATCAGGAATACATTTTGTGGGTTTAAGATTTTTTCCCCAAATTGTTCTTGGTAACTTCTGTTTTGTCCAATACTATTTAGTCTTTTCTGATTTTTATCAGTACAACGTGTTTTAGAAATAGTGAGAAATATGCAGTGAAAGCTTCCCTGGTGGCTCAAATGGTGACGAATCTGCCTGCAATGCTGGACATCCAGGTTCCATCTCTGGGTTGGGCAGATTCCCTGAGTAGGGCATGGCAATTCACTCCAGTATTCCTGCCTGGAGAATTCCCTGGGTGGAGGAGCCTGGTGGCTACAGTCCATAGGGTCGCAAGGGGTCCGACACGACTGAACGACTAACACTGTCATTTCACTTTCAAAAACATACAGTGAAGGAAGACTCTGCATGATCCCTATCCCCAGGTAAGAGGCTTCCAAGAGAAAAGCTGGAAGTTTCCATAAGACTAGATTTGCTGGGGATTCCCCCCTCTTGCCTATACATGCAGAAGACTATGGGAGAGGGATATGGAGAGACTGGCGGTGTTTATGGAGGGAAAGATTGAGTACAAGGACTCAGAAGAAAAAGCTGATAGGTTTTCTAAAGATTTGGAGAAAAGCTTGTTGGGTTAGGTGCAAATGATCCTTTCCTATATCTCTCCTCCAAAAAATGCCATAAAATCTGCATTTTCTGTGTGTGCTTTTGGAGTTGAGTTTATACTGGAGTGGGAATTGGGGGGTAATAATAAAAGACATGTTCAAATTAGCCTCAAGACAATAGCAGAATTCCTCGGGTTACATAATGAAATACAAATTTTTTTTAAAAAATTAAGTGTCTCATCTTCTAAAGTAGGATTTGGGAAATGTTCTCTTTAAAGGGTCAGATTCTATGTATTTCAGTCATTTTTGTATATTATGTGAAACAACTGGGGAAAAAAAAAGATCAAGAATTAAAGTGATTCTGAGAGAGGAAAAGCTACTTTTCTTTTTGGTTAAATGTAAATTATAAGGATTATAATGTTAAGATGATGATTTATTTGCTCTGTTACCTGCCATGGTGAGAACACTTATTTCAGGCATTTTTCATCAGGTTCCCAGTTGTTGCTCAAGTGAGTAGCATGAGTAACGCATGGTGGGAAATTTAGGGTGTGACCTGAAAGGAAGCAGGTACTTCCGCTCAGTGCAGAGGAAGGGCCGTGCACACTGGATGCACGGATGCCCCAAGCCTAACATTCCTACTACCTCACTCACACCTGGTCCACAATTTTTACTCTTCATGTAGGTCAAGGAAGTTGAGCCGCTGAGTCATGGCTCAGTCAGGATTTTTAACGCCTCGGGTTCAGCACACCTGTATCAAATCGAGCAGCTGCAGGCTCTGGCGAGTTACAGCATCGGCGTGTCCTGCATGAATGAAGTTGGCTGGTCTGCAATAAGCCCTTGGATTCTGGCCAGCACAACCGAAGGAGGTAATTCCTGGGGTTCAGAAATGAATATTGTGCCATATGGCACGTGATGAAATAAATCCTTCCTGATGGGCTGGTTCGGACTTTAACTTTTGTTTGTGTGGCCTTTGTCTCTGGAAGAGAATTTTATGTTGTTTTTATGATGTTTCCTTCCATATAGTAAGTTCCCTACATACAAACCTTTAAGTTGCAAGCTTTCAAAGATGCAGACTTGCATCTGGTTGCAGCAAGGAACCGACACCTGTGCTATCGGTGCCAGGCAGCTTGCCCTCCGTCTCCTGTTGCGACGATCCTTCAGCTTTGCCATCTCCTGGCTGCCGTCTATGGGGTCGCACAGAGTTGGACACGACTGACGCGACTTAGCAGCAGCAGCAGCAGCCTCCTCTCCATCCTTCAGGCAGTAACTCTTCTTGCCTGTTCACTGGATGTCGGCCCCTGTGTGCCAGCTGCTGTACTGTACTACTGTACTTTTTAAAACGTGAAAAATGTTTTATTTTTGGTTTGCTTTTCTATGTATTATTTGTATGAAAAGAATTATTGTAGGGTAAGGGAGTTAGAGGTGAGGTTCAGAAAAAGAACGATACCAGCACTTTACAGGAACAGATCACCTTCAATGAGGCCAGAAGGGGCAGCAGTCAGATTAGTGAGCTGCTGCCCTAACCCAAGAAAAGAGTGTAAGTATGTAAATGCATGTCTGTGGAAAGCTACCGTCTTAAGGGGGCCTGTTCTCCAAGGTTGTTCAGAGTAGTTATCTGTTAAACAGCTGCTGCTGCTGCTAAGTCGCTTCGGGCAAGGAATTCTGGAGATTGGCCAGAGCCTGGGACCGGCTAGGAGCTGGGCGTAATCAACCTTAATGTCCATTTTTTTCTTTCGGTGAGAGAGTTCTTTGTTTTGCATAGAACGGTGGGGAGGACCCAGAGGGGAGTTTTAACTCCAGGCTATTTTGAGCCGTGTAACTTTCCTTCAATTATAAACCTATTACAGTACAGTACTGTATAGCCAATTGTGTTAGTTGGGTGCCTTGGCTAACTTTGTTGGACTTACAAACAAACTGGATTTATTAACGCCCTCTCGGAAAAAGAATTCGTTGGTGTGTAGGGGACTTACTGTATTTGAAAAGGGTTTAGTGACAAACCTTATACTTACTATGTATAGGTGATGTTTTCTTTTATATAGGAAGATACTAATAGTAGCACACTCTTTATAGCATATATTAATTAAAATATAACTGCTTCCCAGGTGGCACTAGTGAGAACCTGCCTGCCAATGCAGGAGATGTAAGAGATGCCCTTCGATCCCTTGGTTGGGAAGATCCCCTGGAGAAGGAAATGGCAAACCCACTCCAGTATTCTTTTCTGGACAATCCCATTGACAGAGGATCCTGGCAGACTGTGGTCCATTGGGTCACAAAGAGTCAGACACGACTGAAGTGTCTTGGCATGAAACATATATGGCAGTTATGACTCATAGCATCAAAGTCGAGAAACTAATAAATATGCAGGTAGCTAATGTTCAAGAAGCACCTCTGTGTCAGTGACCGTCTTAGGTACTTCATGTGCATTGTTTCATTAGCTCCTTGTGGCAACCGTATGAAGTAGGTACTGTTGGTTTTATATTATTTTCTCATAGCAAAGTTTATTTGCATCTGTAAACTTTCTGTGTATTGCTTTTAATTTCCAAGATCTTACATTTTTTCTATGAACATTGAAGTGCATATTGTATTATAGTCATGTTAGATTTCAGTTGTACAGTTTCTGTTATTTCTCAGTTTAGAGTTCTGGAGTGCTTAGAGTCTCTTTCCTGCCCTGAACTCCCACCTTACCTAATCAGTGCTCTAATTTTAATACAGACTGTGGGAAAGGTCTAGATCACAAATTGTTAAAGCTTAATCCTTGCACAAATGAAACTAGTGCCAAGGTTATAAAATATCTTAAATGAGGAAGAAGAACCTTTGAGAATGATTTTTATCTGCTGTTTCATTTTTATTCAGCTCAAAATATTAGCACTTTCTGGTTTCTGTTTTGATTTCTTCTTTGAGCTGTAAGTTATTTAGGTGTCTAATGTAATTTCCAAAATATTTAAGGGGTTTTCCAGAGATCTTTGTATGATTGACTTCTAATTTCATTCTACTGGGGTCAAAGAACATAATTTGTGTTGCTTGAATCCTGCGATATTTATCAAGACTCATTTCATGGTCCAGAACATGGTGTGCCCTGATAAGTGTTCAGTGTGCCCTTGAAGAGAATGTGCATTTTAGACGGTTTCTGTTGTTGCTGTTCAGTCATGTCCAGCTCTTTGTGACCCCATGGCCTGCAGCACTCCAGGCTTCCCTGTCCATCACCATCTCCCGGAGCTTGCTCAAACTCATGTCCCTTCAATCGGTGATGCCTCCAGCCATCTCATCCTCTGTCGCCCCTTCTCCTCCTGCCTTCAATCTTTCCCACCTTCACGGTCTTTTCCAATGAGTCAGCTCTTCGTATCAGGTGGCCAAAATATTGGAGCTTCAACTTCAACATCAGTCCTTCCTAGTGAGTATTCAGGGTTGATTTCCTTTAGGGTTGACTGGTTTGATCTCCTTGCGGTCCAAGGGATGCTCAAGAGTCTTCTCCAGCACCACCGTTCGAAAATATCAGTTCTTCAGTGCTCAGCCTTCTTTATGGTGCAACTCTCACATCTGAACATGAATACTGGAAAAAGCATAGCTTTGACCATATGACCTTTGTCAGAAAAATGATATCTTTGCTTTTTAATATGCCTGTCTAGGTTTGTCATAGATGGAGTGTTCTATAAATGTCAGCTTGGTCAGGTTTGTTGGTAGTGTTTTTCAAACTGTATTCTTAATGACTTTCTGTTTCCTTTTTCTATCAATTACGTAGACAAGTGCGTTAAAGTCTGCAGTTATAATCGTGAATTTATCTATTTCTATTTGCAGGTCTAGCAGTTCAGATATTTTAAAGTACTGTTGTTGTTTTCTCTTAATTTGGGACCCAACTGTTTTCTTATTTATTTATTTGACTGTGCTGGTCTCCATTGCAGCAGGTGGGATCTTTACTTGTGACATGTGGGATCCAGTTCCCTGACCAGGGGTTGAATCTAGGCCCCCTGCATTGGGAGTATGGAGTCATAGCCACTGGACCACCAGAGAAGTCCCTGAAGTTCTGTTATTTTTGGCATAAATGTTTAATATTACTGTGCTTTCTGAATAAATTGGCCACTTTATCGTTATGAAATTATTTTCTTTATTTTTGGTATTAATAACATTATCTGTGAAATCTATTTTATCTGATATTAATATAGCCATTTTAGCTCTCTTTTGATTACATGGTGCATCATTTATTCACACGTATTTTAACTTATTTGTACCTTTATATTTGATGTGTTTTTCATATCAGGAGTACTTTACTTCATAATTTTTGCCTTTGAATTGGGATAGTTAGCCCAATAAAATGTAATGGTATCATTCATATGGATAGATGTGTTGCTTAGTCACTAAGTCGTGTCTGGCTCTTTTGTGACCCCATGGACTGTAGCCCACCCAGCTTCTCTTTCCGTGGGAGGGGGTTACTATTGCCTTACTATTGCCTTCTCCATCTCCTGCATTGGCAGGCTGGGGGGTGTGGCTTGTGTTTTTTTAATCACTGAGCCACCAGAGAAGCCCATGGATAAGTTTCAGTTCAGTTCAGTTCAGTTCCATCTATCATATTTTCTATTGGTTCTGTTTATAACTTGGTCCACTTTCTTCTTCTTTTGGATCTGTTAAATGTTTTTTAGTCTATGTGCATTTCTTCGTAGCTCCTCATCCTTCTCCCCTTTTCCTTTTGTAGCCCCGTCAGTAGCACCTCTGAACGTCACCGTGTTTCTGAATGAGTCGAGCAACAGGGTGGCCATCAGGTGGATCAAGCCTCCCATTAAGCGGCAGGACGGGGATCTGGTGGGCTATCACATCTCTCATGTGTGGCAGAATGCAGAGACATCCGTAAGTCCGAACTGTAACAGGGTGCGCTTGTCTCCGTGGATTTGTTGACGTATAGTGCTTAGGAACTTTCTTTTTGTGGTAAAAAGACTTGATATTCCTGGGTTAGGCAAGGCACCTTCCAGTGGGAGATAAACAATGTTAAAAATTGCTGGCTTGCTTAGTTACTCAGTCGTGTCTGACTCTGTGACCCTATAGACCATAGCCCACCAGGCCCCTTTGTTTATGGGATTTTTCTGGCAAGAATACTGGAGTGGGTTGCCATTTCCTCCTCCAGGGGATCTTCCCGACCCACAGATCGAACCCAAGTCTCCTGTGTCTCCTGCGTTGCAGGCAGATTCTTTACTCGCTAAGCCATTGGGGAAAGTTAGAAGTGCCTGAAACGTTACATTCCGTCTGGAACTTTCCTCGTTGACTCTTCATCCATTTGTTTATTTCCCCGGTCAATGCAAATAGGACTCCTCCTCTGTCATCATCTAATTGTTGCCTCCACGAAATTTAGGCTCTCTGGGGAAAATAGTGAATTACTCACAGGAGTTGCAGGGCTTAGCAGTCCTACAGTTTACATTGGGCTTCCCTGGTAGCTCAGCTGGTGGAGAATCTGCCTGCAATGCCCACTCCAGTATTCTTCAGCTTTCCTGGTAGCTCAGCTGGTAAAGAACCTGCCTGAAATGTGGGAGACCTGGGTTCGATCCTTGGCTTGGGAAGATCCCCTGGAGAAGGGAAGGCTACAATTTATAGCCTCTTGAAAATTTCAGATGATGCTTTTCTGAAAACTATTGGCAGGGAAGAATCCCAGCCTCATAGTGGATGGCAGAGAGTAACTAGACTCCAAAGGGGAAGGTTATGCAAGCAAGCAGGTGGCATGGCACATCTCTGTAGAACATACTGTATAGCACAGCTTTGTTAGACGTGACTCCAGTCAAGCCCAGGGGGACATCTGGTTTTGATTGCTGTGAGGTCTAAAGGTGCGGGGAACAGCTATGGTGGGAGCATCTAATCCAAGACAGAAATGGGGGAGGGGCAGCCAACAGTAGTTGGGTGGGCAGCTCCCAGACAGGACCCCCTCCCTCTTGGGAAAGGAAGAGTGTTGAAGTGTCAGTGACTTCTCATGAAACAGACTATCTGTGGAAGAGCACACGCACTGGCTTCATCCTCAAGACTGCCTCTTTCTTTCCACCGACATGGAGACCATGGCTCTTTTGTATTGTCACATTCCTGATCCATCTAATAACCCTGGTGACAGGCCAGACTTCAGCACCCTCATGGCGTTTGTACAGAGCATCACATGAAAGTTAATAGAATGTCTTGGCATGAGAGAGGGGTGGAATGAACAGGAGCACCGACCGATGATGTCCACGCTTTGTGTCAGTCATTTTCAACCTCAGGTCATCCAGCTTTAACCAAAACTGCTATCTTTCAGAAGAACAGTTGGAATTTATTCTTTTTTTCCTGCCTCAGTTTACCTCTCAGGAAAGGACACTGTTGGAAGCAGTCAGTGATGAAGAAGGCTTCTTCTGCCTGGTAGTAAATGATAACAGGGCGCTATTTGTACCAGTCAGAACCCTGCTTAAGAGCTGCAGCTATGAGGGAAGCGTCCTTCATTCCTGGTCTTTGTTTCCAAGCGTTGGTGCGAGGTGCCTACTGACCACAGTCCCTCACTGAGGCAGGGACTCAGACGCCTCTCTCAGAGGAAAGCTCTTTTTTACGATGCTGCATTCTTAATAGAAACGCTTCAAGGTCTGATGATTGAGTTCTGAGTCAGTAGGAACTTTCTCTGATTGACCGAAGATAGTGATTCTCAGCAGACACTTGAGTGATGAAGAAGCAAACCTGTTTCTTTCAAGGGCTGCAGGTTGGGCTTCCCTGGCGGCTCAGTGGTGGAGAATTCGCCTGCCAATTCAGGAGATGTGGTTCCTGGTCTGAGAAGATGCCACATTCCTTGGAGCAACTAAGTAAATGCTCCACAGCTATGCAGCCTGTGCTCTAGGGCCTGGGATCTGCAATTACTGAGCTTGTGTGTCGCAACTGCAGAAGCCCTCGAGCCCTGGAGCCTGTGCTCAGCCGCAAGATATGCCACCGAAATGACATATCTGTGCACCGCAACTGGAGAGCAGCCCCTGCTCTCCACAACTAGAGAGGAGCCTGCACAGCAGCAAAGACCCAGTGCAGCCAAAAATAAATAAATACATAAACTACAGAGAGGAAAAGTACTGCAAGTCCTAATTAAAGGCCTAATTAAAGGTGATGGGAGTTGAAATTCCAAATAAATAAAGAGGACAAATGTTAGTCATTCAGTTGTGTCCAACTCTTTTCAGTCCCATGGACTGTAGCCCACCAGGCCCCTCTGTCCATGGAATTCTCCAGGCAAGAAAATGAGAGTGGGTTGCCATTTCCTTCTCCAGGAGATCTTCCCAACTCAGGGATCAAACTCAAATCTCCTGTGGCTCCTACATTTCAGGCAGATTGTTTACCTCCTAAGCCACCAGAAGAGCCCAAAGAAGAAGAGAAAGCAAATTAAAAAAAAAAAAAAAATAGAGCTCTCGGTCATCCGGTCTTTTTCTCCCCTGGTGTGAGTCCCCTCCCCTCGTTAGAGGGGACCCTGGCACTGATGGGTGCTGAAGGGCGGGAGTGATGAAAGCCTTCTGAATGATGCCACCAGAGATCCCGATACAGCGGCACAAATGCCAGTCAGGATGGTCCACTCTGCGAGAGAACAGTGCGGCACAGTTAGGGCTGTGACCTTTCTGCATTGCCTCCTGGGAGATGCTGGCTTTTCCCAGTGGGAGGGTCATTTGCATTGTACTCATTCTCTACTCTGCATGACGACAATCTCGAGACAACAAAAGACTTACTGGCTCACTTTACTTTGGGTAACATTCTCTGAGGCAGCTAAGCTCCCAGCTCTCCAGCCGAGAACATGCGTGGTTTGTTGCTCAGTCGTGTCCGACTCTTTGTGACCCCAGGGACTGTAGCCCACCAGGCTCCTCTGTCCTTGGGATTTTCCCAGGGAAGAACACTGGAGTGGGTTGCCATGTCCTCCTCCAGGGGATCTTACTGACCCAGGGATGGAACCTGGGTCTCCTGCACTGCAGGTGGATTCTTTACCACTGAGCCACCAGCTGCTGGAGATGAAGAAGGAAACTGAAGAGAAGCTCTCCTGCAGAGGAGCCTAGAACCTCCATCTGAACTGGAGCTTGAAATGAACTCCATATCCATCACTTAGGTTCCCTGATCTGCCCTCATTTCCAAAGAGCAAGAGTTTGACACAGCTTCCCCTGAAAACTGTCCTTTCGTTTTCATTTTAAGAAAATTGTTACTGGGACTTGCCTGGTGGTCCAGTGGTTAAGACTCTGCCCTTCCCCTGCAGGGGGCACTGGGTTGATCCCTGTTTGAGGATCTAAGATCCAACATATCGCAAAGCACCACCAAAAAACAAAAAAGGGGATGGACATGTACACTCTGCTGTATTTAAAATGGATAACCCACAAGGTCTTACTGTACAGCACAGGGAACTCTGCTCAGTGTTATGTGGCAGCCTAGATAGGAGGCGAGTTTGTGGGAGAATTGATGCATGGATATGTATGGCTGAGTCCCTTTGCTGTCCACCTGCAACTGTAAGGCCAGATTTTTTTAAATGGAGCACACGTTCTCTGAGAAAGTGTCAGTGCCCTCCTAAACGTCACTTTTAGTCACACCTCTTAGAATTGGAAGGAACGGGAGCCCACCCATGCTGGTTCAAGGGGAATGGCGGGCGGGCAATGTCAGGGCTCAGTACAGCTCCTGGGCAAGTGCACTGTGGGGGGTTGAGGGTGGGGGTCTTGAGTAGATATTATCTGATGTATTTCCACAATTTCAGAAAAGAGAGCAATGCAGACACTGGGATAGTGGAGCATTAATTTTTCATTGCATACAGTAATGAAGTCATACAGTGATGCAATGGTGCAATGTCCTAACTCAATGTAACTTTTCATTACATTAAAAAAAAATATTTTTAACTGGAGGATAATTGCTTCACAATATTGTGTTGATTTCTGCCATACATCAACATGATTCAGCCATAGGTATACATACGTCCCCTCCCTGCTGAGCCTCCCTCCCACCTCCCCCCCATCCCAGCCCTGTAGGTTGTCACAGAGCTCCTCCTCCTTTTTTTAATTTGACTGCGCCGGGTCTCAGTTGCAGTATGTGGATATTTAGTTGTGGCATGAGAACTCTTCGTTGCGGTATGTGGGATCTACTTCTATCCCGTTGAGGGATAGAACCCAGGCACCGTGCATTGGGAACGTGGAATTGTAGCCACTGGACCAGCAAGAAGACAGTCTTGCTCTTGCCTTCAAGTGCATCTGCCACATGCTCGTATTCTTCCAGAGGTTTCCCTGAGCCCTCCAAGTACCATTCCTGCACGGCCCTAGTAAACCAAGATTCCCACGGCCTGAGGATGCTACCAACCCATTCTGCATACCTGCCTACCTTTTGCCTCCCTTGGCTGTGACCTGAGTGAGGAAGGGATGTGGTGGAAACATAGCCGCTGCCCCTGAGATGTGGGTGGGACCGCTTCCCTTAGAAGAACTTCTCTCGGAAGGACAAGGCCCCTGGCGCCTCAGTATTTCACTGCCTTTCCTTTCCTGTCTGCCCCTCAGAAAGAGCTCTCGGAAGAAGTTGGCCAGAACAGCAGCCTTGCTCAGCTTTCTGTTCAAGTGCACAATGCCACGTGCACCGTGAGGATTGCCGCCGTCACCAAAGGGGGCGTGGGGCCCTTCAGTGACCCGGTGAAGATCTTCATCCCTGCACGCGGTGAGAGCTGGTGCCGGATCGGCTGATGGAGTATCAGTCCAGGCGACACATGGGTTGCCAGAGAGCAGCTGGTGGGATGGGCAGTTTGTTTAAGAATGAAAAGTAGGGGCTTCCCTGGTGTCCAGTGGTTAAGACCCTGAGCTTCCGCTGCAGGGCACAGGGCTCCATCCCTGATCGGGAAACTAAGGTCCCACTTGCTGAGTGTCTCCTCCAAACAAAAAAAAAAACAGAATGAAAAAGACCAAAAGGAAATTCTGCAGTGATGAAGATAGTTGGCAGGATAGTACGTTTCACAGAGCTGCCAGTTCCCATGAGTCTGCCCACTGTTACTCTCCAGAGTAATAACTTCTAGGAAGCTTCAACCTTTCAGAACCTAGAGTTCAACTGGACTTACCAAACTTAGCTGTTGTGGTTTTTACTGTGGTATAGTTGATTTACAGTGTTGTGTTTCTGCTGTACAGAAAGTGAATCAGATGCACATGTATATATGTATATGTGCCTGTGTATGCTTAGTTATCTAGTTGTGTCTGACTCTTTGAAACCCGATAGACTGTAGCCCACCAGTCTCCTCCGTCCACAGAATTCTCCAGGCAAGAATACTGCAGTGGGTTGCCATTCTCTTCCCCAGAGAACCTTTCTGACTCAGGAGTCAAACCTGTGTCTCCTGCATGGGCAGGCAGATTGTTTACCACTGAGCCACCTGGGAAGTCTTTTTGATTCTGTTCACTCCTTTTTAGATTCTTGTCCCATACGGATTATTGCAGAGTATTGAGCAGAGTTCCCTGTGCTCTGTGTAGGTTCTTATTAGTTATCTAGTTTATATATAGTACTGAATTTAGTTTATTTTTTATTTTATTATGGAGAATAATTGCTTTACAATGTTGCGTTAGTTTCTCTATACAAAAAAATGAATCAGCCATGTATATAGATATATTCCCTCCCTCCTGAGCCTCCCTCCACCCCACTATGCCCTGCTCTAGGTCATCACAGAGCACCGAACTGAGCTCCTTGGGCTGTGCAGCAGCCTCCCGCCAGCTTTGTTGCACGTGGTAGTACATGCATGCAGTGCTGCTTTCCCCATCCGGCCCAGCCTCCCTGTGTGTCCACATGTTCGTTCTCTCCACCTTCCTCTCCTATTCCTGCCCTGCAAACAGGCTCATCTGTACCGTTTTTTACATTCCATTTTTATGAGTTAATATACTGTATTTGTTTTTCTCTTTCTGACTGCTGAATTTAGTTAAAATGATGTATACAGAACTGAATTTTGGATTAATCAGGGTGGCTAATCCTCAGCTGTTATAATTAGCACTGTTTATTTGCTGGTGTTTGCTTTAAGCAGTCCAACTTGCCCTGTGATGAGTCATTCAAGCCTTGGGTAATGTGCTTCATAACTGGGCGAAGAATATGATGGGTACAGAACCTGAAGCATTTCCTATAGAAACATCTTTAGACGGTGCTGACTCACCCAGCTAAATGCTCAGCCCTGCATGTTGGCCTCTGCGTATTGTTAGAGTGGCCTTTGGCAAGGTGACACTATGGTGCCCCAAGGGGCCCAAATACTGTGTTTCCTCACATAGACCAGGGAAGCCACCTTCTGACCCTGGCCTGCCCTAAGTTGTTTGGCAGTGAACTGCTGTCATAAACTCCCCACGGACAGCTACATGGCTGTGATTTGTACATTTACAAAGTTCTTGCCAGATGTGGCCTTTGTGCCTATAGCAGAGAAGACCTGCGAGCAGACTGCTGAGTTCCCATCGCTCTGTCCCAGTGGCCCGCAAACGTGCTCTCCTTGTAGGGCTAAACTGAACCCTCATTGCAGCTCCTGCAGACCACAGGCTCTGTCCCTAGAGAACATGCGTCACTTATGATGGGGACTCAGGGTATGTCTGCCTGGAAGAAATTCAGGGATGGTTCTGATTCTAAAGGCACAGGCTAAAAGTCAGAGCTTAACACAGACATAGAAACCATACAATTACCACAGGGGAAAGGGCGTAGGGGAGGGATAAATCAGGAGTTTAGGGTTAGCAACTGAAATAGATAAACTACTACTAATAGTTCCTACTCTATAGCACAGGGAGCTATATTCACAATCTGATAATAAACCGTAGTGGAAAAGAATGTGTACAAGAATATATATATAGTGTGTGTATATATATATATACGTGTGTGTGTGTATACAGGGCTTCCCAGGT
Organism: Moschus berezovskii; assembly: GCF_049115385.1. Taxonomy (NCBI): domain Eukaryota; kingdom Metazoa; phylum Chordata; class Mammalia; order Artiodactyla; family Moschidae; genus Moschus; species Moschus berezovskii. The sequence continues at coordinate 108,446,490 of NC_142470.1, forward strand.
GGCTCAGTGTAAAGAATCCACTTGCCAAGGAGACATGGGTTTGATCCCTGTGTCGGGAAGATCCCTTGGAGTAGGAAATGGCAACCCACTCCACTATTCTTGCCTGGGAAATCCTGCTGGGCTACAGAGCAGGGGGTCACAAAGAATCAGTCGGATACGACTGAGGGACTAAGCACGCAGACACACACATCCGTGTAACTGAGTCACTTTGCTGTACACCAGAAACTAACATGGTATTAGAAACCAATTATACTTCAGTTTAAGAAAAAAATCAGAGTCTAAGATAACAGACTTTTCCTTGTCATACATAATAATTATAAAAGGCTTTGCTGTCCTGGCAGCCCTGCCTTTGCAAAGTTCTAATCTGCATATATTTCAGTTACCACAGTTTAGGTAAATCACACCCATTTCCAACAATACAGTTCAAAGCTGAGTTACCAGCATGTATTAACTGTGATTGTATATTCGTCTCCACCAGCTCTGCAATACGCAAATCACTCCACAAGCAACAGGTGTGTCTTGGTTGTGGCCAGTCGGGTCACTTCTTTCCAAGTCTATCTGAGGTTGATCGCCATGCTTTCCTTAGTCTGTTCAGACACATCTAAGAGGCACAGAGCTGGGCTACTTCCTTTCTCCCAGGGGTAAAACTCACATGACATTTCACAAAAGAAGATATTTGAAAGATGGAATTGGTGAACAAAGGCAAAAGTGCAGAGAAGAAAGGAAAGGAGATGATGTTGGAAGTAGAATTCAGATTGAACGTGTGTGGAGTTATGGAAGAAATCGCTGACCAGGGCATGTTGATGCTGCTACCGTTTGGTCCATGAGATGAGCAGCCATTGCGTAGGATGAATGAGATGGCTGTACTAAAAAGGAGGAGGATGTCCCAGAAGAAGATGTACTGGCCACAGTCTTCACAAGTGTGCTGCCCCCCACCTCCACACTGGTGTACTGAACTGAGAAAATGCAGATCGTGACCTCCTGAATGAGGAGCACATACCAGACACGTGGGGTCTGGTTAATTAACTGGGGGCAGGCAGTTCATTCCCTCTGCATCTGAGCTCTAACTTCGGGGAAGTGAAAACTCTGAGGTCATTTTGAAGGGCAGTTTCAATACCCCCGCACAAAGGAAGTAGAGTCACAAGATTTATTACAAATCCCAGATGTGGGGGTGGGTGAGGGAGTGAGAGAGCCAGAGGAAGAGCAGTCCTCTGCCCCAGGTCACAGCAGGTGGTAGAGGGTGGGTAGCAAATGCCTGTGCTTAACTTTTCAAAGGCTCAACTCTCTAAGTGGTTATTTTAAAAGGTGCCCCAGGAAAAGCAAAGTGGGAACTTGCAGCAAGACTTCTAGTCAGATCCTTATCAAAATGTCCAGACTCTGCTGTAAGTGGGATTGTCATACTGTAAAACGCCCCAGGAGTAACTCAGAATAGCTGTTTTCTCATCACAACATTAAAGGAACTCACAGAGGTATTTTACAGCATTGAAAGTGCAGAAGATAAACACTGGAAGTTGATCCAAACTTGGAAAGGAGTTCGACATTCACCAGAGCATGGAAAATATTAATACATTCTCTCTATATCCCAAGCTGCGTAACTGGAAACTGGCAAGCACTGTGTAAACTACTCTTGATACCTTTTTTTTTTTTTAAACAACAACAACAGAAAGCATTTTGATTCTCTATATTTCTACTGTTTTAGAGTATACCAGTTAAATATTAGTTTTACTATTTTTCAGATGGCTCAGTGGTAAAGAACCTGCCTGCCAGTGCAAAAGATGTAGGAGGTATCAGTCCAATCGCTGCTCAGGACGATCCCTGGAGAAGGGAATGGCAACCCACTCCAGTGTTCTTGCCTGGAGAATCCCATGGACAGAGGAGCCTGGCGGGCTACGGTCCACGGGGTCGCAAAGAGTCGGACACAGTTGAGCACCTGAACATGCTTGCTATTTTTTCAATTTCTTATACATTTATAACTGACATGAATAGAGTTTCCCCAATATTGCAAATCGACTATCCCGAATCCCAAGGAGATGTTTTGAATTGATTCTATTTGTATTTTACCAGGTTCGATAGATTTTGCTCCCTCGTCTACCCCAGCGCCTGGCAACACAGATCCTGTGCTCATCATCCTTGGCTGCTTTTGCGGGTTTGTTTTGATTGGTTTGGTTTTATACATCTCTCTGGCCATCAGGAAAAGAATCCAGGAGACAAAGTTTGGGTAAGTTTCTCAGTTTAAAATGTGTAGCTCAGTGGTACTGATGAAGTTGCAATGTGAAGTGATACTGCCTCTTCTGCTGGCCTCGCTCCTGTATCCAGCTTGGTCCCTGTCTTATGCACCTCTTGGAGGTAGGCTGCTTCTTTCATTAGGCCAGTGTCATAAAGGCAGCCAACAGTGAAAGTTTTTTACTTCTTTCAAAGTCTCTTCCTGGTCCTCTCCTTTCTTGTTTTTCCTCAGGAAGAAACTTAACATTTTTTAGGGCATTAAATGTTGTGAAGTATTTTGATACTCATTTCAAGATGCACTAAAGTCAAAGTGGTAGAATGACATCCCATCCACAGTAGCATGAGAACAATAATGTTTCTAAGAAGAAACCCAATATATCTACAAAAGCTTTGTGGAAAATTTATTAAACTTTATTGACATTACAGAAGAAAACTCAAATATGTGGAAAGATGTGTACCATGTACCATGTTCATGGATGGTAAGGCTCGGTTTTGTCAAGAGATCATTTTCCCCCAAGTTGACCATAAATTCAATTCAATCACCATCTAAATTGCTGCAGGGTTGTCAATAAAAGCTGATTTGAAAATGCATCTTGAGGAGTAAATAAGCAAAGAGAATCATGACCGTTTTGAAATATATAAAAATTTGGGTGGCAAGGCTAGTCCTACTAAGTATGAAAACATGTTTAGTGATTAGGACAGTGAGGTATTGTTACATATAGAGAAAACTCAGTCTGTGGACATCACAGGGTACCCATATGAGGTGGGAGTAGAAGAAACATGAAGATTCCATTTCAAATCCTTGCAGGAAGGAAAGAATATTAAAAAAAAAAATACAGTCTGTTCTGTGCATTGAATGGAGAGAGATGAATAGGACAGACATGGGGCTGCCTATGTGTACCTTATAGTCTGGCAATTAAGAAATGCAGAATATAATATTCCAAGTGAAAATATTTCTGTCAGCTCAGTTCAGTTCAGTCGCTCAGTCGCGTCCGACTCTCCGCGACCCCATGAATCACAGCATGCCAGGCCTCCCTGTCCATCACCAACTCCCGGAGTTCACTCAAACTCATGTCCACAGAGTTGGTGATGCCTAGGCCTCCACTAACTCGTGGTTCCACAGAACCTAAAAGTTTACCACCAAAACAGATATTAGGTATTATCTGATTCAACCCTAGCTTGAGTAACTTGGTACCGTTTGAGGTTGAATGTTCTAGAACTTCCCAGTTATGAAGTACAGCAAATATATTAACAAAATTACAGGACTGCTTCAAACATTTCAGAATAAAATTATTAGGAACCATTACCAGGAACCATTGAACAGAAACTGAAAACAAGTGAAAGGCTGATCACAGGTTGTTTCTGTACTGAAGTCAGTCTCCATGGGTTTTCACCACAAAACCCTAGATTCATTTGCTCATTCATTTGTGCAAGCACCTTTCACTTATTCATTTGTAATGGAAATACAGTTATTTCTACTTATAAAATTAATATTCTTGTAGTTTTTTTGTTGTTAAAAGATCAAATTATATAGAATAGTTGAAAGTAGAAAGTGAAACTTGTCTATAACTCCGTGGTTGATACTCCATGGTCTCAGTTGCTATTTTGGCATAAATCCTTCCAAATTGTTTGCCTTGCATATAAACATATTATTTTTAACGTGTTTTCTATTTTAAAATAATCTATATACATAAGAAAAAGTGAGGTTAAGTCTATAATTTAGATTCGCTAATTCATAATACTTTCATACCAATTAGGCTAAAGCAGTGACTAAATGGATTTTTTAAAATAGGCTTTATTTTTTAGAGAAGTTTTGTATTTACAAAAAAAATTGAGAAGGCAGTATAGAAACTTTTCATATACATCACATCCAGGATCCCCTGTTACTAACATTTTATGTTAGTGCATTAGTGCATTTTATGGTAGTTGTATTTGCTGCTGCTGCCAAGTCGCTTCAGTCGTGTCCGACTCTGTGCGACCCCATAGATGTTAGCCCAACAGGCTCCCCCGTCCCTGGGATTTTCCAGGCAATAACACAGGAGTGGGTTGCCACAATCAGTCAAACAGTATCAATACATTAACTAAAGTCCATACTTTATTCAAATTTCCTTTGTTTTTACCTACTATCCCTCTTCTGTTCTGGGGTCCTATCCGGGACACCACACTATTTTGTTGTCATGTCTCCTTAGGCTCCGTGAGTTGCCCAGACTTTCCCAGCTTGGTAGTTTTCAGGAGTCCTGGCCAGGTGTTTTGTAGGATACCCTCTATTAGAATTTGTAGGGTGTTCTGGTCATGATTAGACTGGGGTAGTGGACTATTGAAAGGAAGACCACAGAGGCAGAGTGCCTTCTCCATCCTGTTACACCAGGGATACACACTGTCAATGGGATTTCACTGTTGATGTGGGTCCTGATCACCTAGCTGAGGCGGTATCTGCCGAGTTTCTTTACCATAGTTATTTTTTTCTCCTTTTTTATACTGGGCTCTTTGGAAGCAAGTCAGTGTTTGCAGCTCACGTTTACAGGGTGAGGAGTTAACACTCCCCCATCTCTTAAAGACAGAAAGTGTTAGTCGTTCTCAGTCATGTCTGACTTTGCAACCCCATGAACTGTAGCCCACCAGGCTCCTTTGTCCAAGGGGTTTCCCAGACAAGAATACTGGAGTCAGTTGCCATTTCCTTCTCCAAGGGATCTTCCCAACCCAGGGATGGAAGCCGGGTCTCCTATATTTCAGGGTGATCCTTTACTGTCTGAACCAACAGGGAAGCCCTAAAATACAGAGTATGTATATGAAATATTTGGAATTCTTCTGCACAGGAGACTTGTTTCTCTCCCCCTCTTTATTTATACACACACACATATGCATGTATATACACAAGCGTGTATATATGTATCAATTTGGAATCATGGATATTCCTTTTATACTTTGGGTTATAATCCAACACAACTTCATGGTGTTGCTCAACTTATTACAGCTTTGGCTGTTGGGAGCTTATCAGTTGTTCTAAACTCTCCATGGTTCCTCGACAGAGTCCTAAAATGGATCTAAGGAAGAAGCTTATTTCTCCTGGTGGGCAATGTTTCTGGCCTAGAAGAGCTCTCTTAGCAGGCAGCAGCCTAGTAGCATGTCGTGGACCCAGCCCAGCCTGGGTAGCTCTCTGTTTCTGGTCTGAGATGTCCCTTTTCATTCACCCAGGAGTGCCTTCACAGAGGAGGATTCAGAATTGGTCATCAGCTACATGGCAAAGCAGTCCTTCTGCCGGCGAGCCATCGAACTCACCTGTAAGTTGACTTTCATTTCCCTCTTTTGGCAAAAGCCCAGATTGGTGAGGGGCTTCCCTGGTGTCCAGTGATTTCGACTCCATGCTTCCAATGTAGAGGGTGCGGGTTCAATCCCTGGTCAGGAGACTGATTTCCCACATGCTGTGTGACCAAAAAAAAAAAAAAAAAACTATTGAGAACAAGCAAAGAACCACAAATTAATTGATGGATTTCTAACAAAAGCCAAAGGAGTTGAAGAATGTCTATCTTTAATGTGCAAAACGTCTTTGGAAAGCAACAAGCAGAGAATCCGACATGGCCCTGGGCTTCCCTGCCGGGCAATTCCTGGAAACCTGGAGTGATACTCGAGGTTAAGGACTGGGTTAAGGGTACTGGGGTTAAGGACTCCTGGTGCTTTGAAACGTGGGAGGAAGAGGGAGCTCTCAGGGTGAGAGGAGAAGATGCGGGCAGAGGGACTTAAACAGCAAAGCAACTGTCATAACCTCAGAGCTCATTTCCTGTTTTTTCCTGGCAACCAAGTCAGAGAACAACTTCCTAACATACTTTGCGACAATTATGGTTTGAACTTTGCTGAATCAGAGCGGCAACTCTTAGTCTCAAAGAATGGGAATAAACAGCTCTGTTCTTGAATTTCAGAAACAGTGTAGAAAGTGTTTGAATATTATCAAATTCAAGTGTCTGGATGTTTGCTGAAAAGCAAAACAATAAATAAATATAAGGATGATGGAATGCAGGTTGCTATGAAACAAAAACTCATTTGATGTAGAATGTTATTAATTCCTTCTCTAATCCAGAAGTTTTGAGGTTTAGGTGTCTATTCTTGGCATTAAAAAAAAAAATCTTCTGTTTGGACCAATTTCTTTCTCTGATGGGAGGACGATTTGGGTAAAATTCTTCTGCTGAGAGCTAATGTGCTATTTCTAATGATCCACATTGTTTTCTTTTCTTCAAAGTCTTGCTCATTCCTGAACGGTGGCACAAACTGAATCATTTGCCAGTAGTTACCAAATTGGTCTCCCTTTCCTGGTTAATACTTCTTGTTGATAACACTGATTTCCTTACAGGAAATCTTAGTCTTCAGTCTCCCCACCAAGTATTCCACTTATCACGTTTTGTGTCATTAGAACGAGGTTCTCCGTACCATATGCAAACCAGACTGTGCCTCGTCCTGCACACGTTTCCCGTGGGTTCTGTGCCACCTTCCCCAGCTGGGAGGGCGGGGAGATGTCCTGCTGGGGTTTCTGTGTCCCAATTAGGGGATGATGGTGAATACTAGAGAGAAGACTGACTGTCTTCCTCACTCTCTTAAGTGAAGGGCAGAGCTCCCCTCCTTGAATCTGACTGCCAGCTGCTGCTCCTGCCCAGTGGGAATGGCTCTGATTTTTATAATCCTTCAGGATTAATTTTGCCCTGATGGATTGATTTTACTCACTTTAATCACAGCAGGATTAAGTATGATATTTCGTTACTGACATTTGGCAGGGAGGGCTATGCATATTAAATAAGAACCATGTTAAACTCTTTTATGGAACTTTGCAACTTTAACTATGTTCACATGAACGGAAGCATCCTGACCGGTCTGTATGTTCTGTCACTCCTTTTATAGTACAGAGCTTGGGAGTCAGCGAGGAACTGCAAAATAAACTAGAGGACGTCGTGATTGACAGGAGCCTTCTTATTCTTGGAAAAATTCTGGGTGAAGGTAAGCAGTTTTTCTCTTTCAAAATATGAGTAAAAAGGTAAGCAGTTCACAGTCATTTTTAAAAATATATTAAATAGAATACCATTCTTGTGACTTTAACTTATAATACAAAGATTCATAGTTCTATTTTATAACTTTGAAAATGAAAAAGTAAACAGTGATTTCTGAAACTCAGATGTGACCCATGAAAAGAGCCTCAGACTTCCCTGGTTGCCCAGTGTTAAAGAATCTGCCTACCAATGCAGGGGCCGTGGGTTCAGTCCCTGATCAGGGAAGATCCCACATGCCACAGGGCAGCTAATCCCATGTGCCACAACTACTGAGGCCCAAGCTCTGCAACAAGAGAAACCACCACAGTCAGAAAGCCATGCACCGCAACTTGAGAAATCCCAAAGACCCAACACAGCCATAAGTAAATAAATAAATAATAAAATGTAAGAAAGAAAGGAGCATGTATGAAAAGAGCCCCTTAAGAATATTAGTTCCCTTCCTTCATTAAAAGCAGCAGTTCATTGGTCGGCTTACCATACACTTTCAATGTTTTCCTCTAGTTCTTAAGCTTACTATTCTTTGCACCTGCCAAGTTACATAGGAACAAAAGTGAAGATACACATTTCATGTCAAAATCATCTTAGGATGAATGATAGAAGTATTAAGAGTTTGTACTTGATGCATGTCAGTAACAATTTCCAGGTTGTCTTATAAGTTTCCTGGATCAGTTTTGATACTTAATAAAGTGATGAACTGAGCTAAGTCTGAGCCAAACAAGCCTGTGACAGGCAGGAGGCTAGCGCATGGCCTGTGCCCTGGGTTGACCAGTGTAGGTGGCCTGGGCCAGCTCTGATCAGCTGCTGTGTGGAGGCCACTCTGGGGTCACATGAAAATAACAGCTCTGGTGCTATCCCACTTTTGTGGGCAGGAAAGATTTTGCACAAGGTCAATATAGATGTTGTTTTATTTCACAGGAGAGTTTGGGTCTGTCATGGAAGGAAATCTTAATCAGGAAGATGGGACCTCTCAGAAGGTGGCTGTGAAAACCATGAAGTGTGAGTTAACCCTGGTTGTTCTAGGGGTGGGCAGCTGTTTCAGGATCCGGTGCTTCATCAGGACAGTGATGGATGATGGAGTTCATGTGTCATGATCCCTGTCAAGTCACAGAGGGAGAGCTCCTGCATCGTATATTCTTTTCTTTTTTAATGTTCTGTTTATTTATGTATTTATTATTGAAGTAGTGTTGATTTATGGGCTTCCCGGGAGGTGCTAGTGGTAAAGAAACTGGCTGAAATGCAGGAGACAAGAGTTTGATCCCTGGGATGGAAAGATCCCCTGGGGAAGGGAATGGCAACCCACTCCAGTACTCTTGCCTGAAGAGTCCCCATGGACAGAAGAGCCTGGCGGGCTACAGTCTGTGGGGTCACAAAGAGTCGGACACAACTGAGCCACTGAGCACGCACGCACATAGTTGGTTTACAGTGTCCGGGTCTACAGCAAAGTGATTCAGTTGTGCAGATATATTTTCGCATATTCTTTACACTTGTCAAGGAGGGGGAAATTTGCCTCTCCACTCGTCTTAAGTTCTCCTGGCTGGCCTAATAATAAAATTGACACAGGACAGATTAAAAGGAGAAAAAATATAAATTTTAATTCATGCCCAGGAAGGTCTCATAGAAATGGGACTTACAAAGCTGCCAAAGGAGGTAGTGTGTAAATGTTTTAGAGAAACAACACAATTGTGAGGAAATGACAGGACAAAGAAACTTGAGTTTGAGAGGTTCAATTAAGTGAAGAATCCAGAGTTTGGGCTTGGGGCAGTCAATTTAAAGACCTATCAAGGTTTGTTTATACAGGCTTCTTCAGCTTGAATTCCCTATCTCTGGTGATAAGGATGTCCTTCATCTTTCACGTGAGAGATTTATTTCCTGCTTTCAGGAAGACAGAAAGGAGGGTCAGAGCATCCCTCTTGCATTAGCCATTTCCTCGGTACCTGTAATTCAGAATAAGCAGTATTCCATTGTAGCATATTTTGGGGTGACCCACCCTGAGCCCCAACGCACTTGAGGCGACAGCGTTTGTTGTCTGCTCCCCACCTCCCTGCCTCTGTCACCTAGCAGAGATACTGATTTCAAAGTAAGGCATGAATTTCCAAGGCAGGGTGGATCTGGTAGCAGCATCTGACCCTAGGGGTCATTCTGGCTTAGCTTGATGGATTCACTTCCTCATTTGAGGGTGGTTGTGTGGGTCTGCAGGAAGCTGTGGGCTGCCTGGAAGGCAGGATTCTCAGAGAGAGGAGAAGTGTTCTTTGGTCAAAGACATAGGAAGGAGAGCTGTGATCACAAACTACAGTCTCCAAGTGAGCTGAGGAGAGTGCCTGCATCTGGGTCAGGAAGGGCCTGAAAAGTCATCACAAAGTCTGTTTCCACCCCATGAAGGGTAAAGCACAGTTAAGAGTCTTCAGCAAATGAGGAACAAGAGCGGACGATGTTCTGGAATGTTCACTTTGGTTGCAGTGTGGAGGAGGAGGAACTATTAATACAGTGTTGACAAAAGTAGTGACAGATGCCAATTAGAACACTCCAGAATCTGTGCTGGTGTCCAGCGAGACACGGGCTTGATTCCTGAGGGTCGGGAAGATCCCCTGGAGAAGGAAATGGTAACCCACTCCAGCATTCTTGTCTGGAGAATCCCATGGATGGAGAAGCCTGGTAGGCTACCGTCCACGGGGTCGCAAAGAGTCGGACACGACTGAGCGACTTTACTACTACTACTACTTCCACGGCAGGGGGCACAGATTCAATCCCTGAGGGATCTCTGGTCAGGGGACTAAGGTCCCACGTGCCACACAGCGCGGCCACAAAATAAATAAAAGTACATTTTAAGAAAAGAATGAAAGAAAATAGAAAATTAGGGTATTTTGTGTATGAATCACATCCATGCTAATGATCAAAGAGTGAAAGCCAGTCTCTGGCCTCCAAGTCACACATTCATCTACACTGGCCTGGAGGGTTTTGCCCACCATCACACTTGGTTGTTTGGGGCAAAGTTGCCAGACATTTCCTGAGTTTGCTTTGATAGGAGGATTGATACATGTTAAGCCCATAGGAGGCACAGACCCTGTACTACATGCTGTTATACGTGACTCCAGCCAACACACCACTCCTGTTAACGTGCATTCCCTAAGGCATGCCGGCTTTATGTTTGATTTTTTTTCCTATTTTTTTGGTGGGGGTGCACCCTGCAAGATTTGCAGAATCTTAGTTCCGCAACCAGATTGAATCTGGGCCCTTAGCAGTGAAAGCACAGAATCCTAACCACTGGACTACCTAGGAATTCCCTATGGTTGATTTTAATTGTAGCAGCTCAGTGGTAAAGAATCCTCCTGCCAATGCAGGAGACATGGGTTTAACCCCTGGGTCGGGAAGATCCCCTGGAGAAGGGAATGACAAACTGCTCCAGTATTCTTGCCTGGGAAATCCCATAGACAGAGGAGTTTGGCTGGCTACAGTCCACGGGTTGCAAAGAGTTGGACACAATGTAGCGACTAAAAAAAGCAACATAACACAAAATACATCACCTTAAGAATCTTTTAAGTTTACAGTTCAGAGACATTGAGTACATTCTTATTCTTGTGCAACCATCACCACCATCCACCTCCATAACTTTTTCACCTCACTTAACTGAACTCCATACCCATTAAAGAGCAACCCCCATCCTCCCCACCCCTTCTTGCACCTAGCACTCAGCATTCAACTTTCTGTGAATGGACTTCTCTAAATACCTCACAAAAGTGGGATCATACAGTATTTGTCCCTGTGTGACTGCCTTATTTCACTTAGCCTAATTGTAGAATTTTAAATGTCTCTTTTGAGTTGGCTTGATTCCAGAAACTTGGTATGCAAGTGCATCCAGTTCACAAGGCAGAATTGGGCAACCAGACTTTCAAGAGTTGTGCTGAGAGAGAAGCAATCTGTTCTTTTTTTGAGGCAAAAGTCATTGCAACAGACCAGTTGGATTCGATTTTAGGTGTTGTTTTTTGTTTTGTTTTTCGCTATTAATAATCAGTTCAGTTCAGTCGCTCAGTCGTGTCCGACTCTTTGCAACCCCATGGACTGCAGCACCCCAAGCTTCCCTGTCCATCACCAACTCCCAGAGCTTGCGCATACTCATGTTCTTTGAGTCGGTGATGCCACCCATATATCTCATCCTCGGTCGTCCCCTTCTCCTCCTGTCTTCAATCTTTCACAGCATCAGGGTCTTTTCCAATGAGTCAGTTTTTCGCATCAGATGGCCAAAGTATTGGCGTTTCAGCTTCAGCGTCAGTCCTTCCAATGAATATTCAGGACTAATTTCCTTGAGGATTGACTGGTTTGATCTCTTAATTTTTAGAATGGTTTTAGATTTATAGAAGGGGGCTTTCCTGGTGGCTCCAGCAGTAAAGAATCCACCTGCCAATACAGGAGGCATGGGTTTGATCCCTGGTCAAGAAGATCCGCAGGAGAAGGACATGGCAGCCCACTCCAGTATTGCCTGGGAAATCCCAAGGACAGAGGAGCCTGGTGGACTACTGTCCAACAGGGTCACGAAGAGTCGGACACAACTTTGCGAGTAAACAACAACAATAGGTTACATTGGGCTTCAACTTGTGTCGTATGTTCTGTAGGTTTTGACAAATGCCTTATGTCCTGTGTCCACCATTCCAGGGTGACACAGAAATTTCACCTCCTGAAAATCCCCATATGCAACCTATTCATCCCTCCACCAACCAGTCCCTGGAAACCAGTCTTACTGTCGCTATCATTTTCCCTTTTCCTGATTTTACTTTTAAAGAATAAAATTGCTATTCCTCTTTCCCCTTCTCTGAGTAATAACTTATGGCTAACCTTTTCCATCTTTTCTTGTAGTGGACAACTTTTCGCAGCGAGAGATTGAGGAATTTCTCAGTGAGGCCGCGTGCATGAAAGACTTTAACCATCTGAACGTCATCCGGCTCCTAGGTACTCAGGGAAATGCAGCATTGGGTGGCCAGAGGGCCTCAGCTGATATACTCTGGGCCAAAGCAAAAATCTCTGGGGCAGATAAACATTATGCTTTGTATAACCCAGAGTACTTCATAACATTGCGTTTTTGAGAATTCCCTGGCAGTCAAGTGGTTAGGCCTCAGCACTTCCTCTGCAGGAGGCCTGGGTTCAATCCCTGGTTGGGGAACTAATATCCTGCAAAAAAAAAAAAAAAAAGAGTTGGGTTTTTCTCCCAAAAGACTTTTTATGGTTGCATTTTTCTGAAGCTGGTTATAAAAATAGGCCTGAATTTCCTGGACACCAGTGAACTTAGGAATGTTTAGTGTCCACAGAATTCTAAGTTGCTGTGGATTAAAATAGCCTCAGTTACCCCTGCCCCTGCCCCCCGTCCTTACAGGGCTTCCCTTATGGCTCAGTCGGTAAAGAATCTGCCTGCAATTCAGGAGATCTGGGTTCATTCCCTGTGTCAGGAAGATCCCCTGGAGGATGAAATGGCTCCTCCAGTATTCTCCCACTACAGTATTCTTGCCTGAAGAATTCCATGGACAGAGGAGCCTGGCAGGCTACAGTCCATGGGGTCGAAAAAGAGTCAGACACGACGTAGCCCTTAAACTACCACTACCACCCCACTTACGAGACATGAAAGCTGGTTATGCTATAATTTGTCTTGATTTCAGGTTGCACATGAATCAAATGCTAGTTGGGTAAAGCTGTAAATTAGACAAATTCCATAGATCATCTTTGAGAAACAATTTTTCTTAAAACTTTTTTTGGCTCCACCAAGTGACATACGGGATCTTAATTCCCCTCAGGGATTTAATCTGCTCCCTGAAGTGTAAGCTAGGAATACTAACCATTGGACCACCAGGGAAATTCCCAAGAAACAGTTTTTAAATCAACTGAATCAAGTCCTGTGAAATTGTCAATATAGATCCCAAGAAATGTGGCTTCCCTCGTGGCTCAGACAGTAAGGAATTCGCCTGCAATGAGAGAGACCTGGATTCAATCCTGGGTTGGGAAGATCCTCTGGAGGAGGGCATGGCAACCCACTCCAACATTCTAGCCTGGAGAATCCCACGGACAGAGGAGCCTGGCGGGCTACAGTCCATGTGGTCGCAAAGAGTCAGACATGACAGAGCAACTAAGCACAGCACAACCCAAGAAATTAGTACTTGAAAAGATATTTTAAAAAATTTTAACGTATTAATTTCTTGGGATCTATGTTGGCAGTTTCATGGGATTTGAGTCAGTGATTTAACAATGAGAATTTGGTTTTGTGACACCATTTACTAAGAAATACCCAATGGAGAGCTGGTCTCAAATGGTTGGTGTGTGATGCTCTTCCAAAAGGGGAAAGCAACCTAAAAATAATTGAATGTTGTGCTGACTTCTTTTTTTGCTATCCTTTGACTTGATAAATGCTATATTCTTAGGGGAATTTTCAATATTTATTATGATGGACACTGCCAGAGAGATGGGAAAACTAATGTTTGGAGACAGTGTTGTATCAAAGAAACTGCTGTTGCTCATTTGTAGCTATTGACTTCAACAGAGTCTGAGGACAATGGTGCTTAGTCATTGTACTACCATGTGCAGGAGCTTTGCGAGCCTGATCTCAGGTGACAGACAGACTGATTCTAGCATCTGTGACAAATGATGTGGAGCTTTTCCTGTGTATACCTGGTAACATTTAGAGACATGGATTTCACCTATGGGCCCTCAGAATTAATTCTTCCAATAGTTTTAAGTATTCGGTTGCAGGGGACTTAATATGATTAATTATTTAAGCATCGTCTGAAACTAGTTTACCCTCGAATTCTACTGTGGTCACCACCCCCCAGTTTGACTCAGTATAACAAAAACTCCATGAGTTTCTACAGCTATACTTGTTTTTTGTTGTTTAGTCACTAAGTTGTGTCTGACTCTTTCGCCACCCCATGGACTGTAGCTCACCAGGATCCTCTGTCCATGGGATTCCTCAGGCAAGAATACTGGAGTGGCTGCCATTTCCTTCTCCATGGCTGTACTTGGTATTGATTAATTTTTTGAGCACTTTCATGCAAAGATTGACACTAGTCTGAAAGAAAAAAAATACCAAGAAGTGGACCCCAGAGTGTGTTCCATATTCTAGAACACAGACTGTGTGAGTTGTGAGTGTTTTGTTTTGTTTTTTTAACTGTTAATTTGAGAGTGCATGGTTTCAATTACCCAGTGCTCCTGCAGCGCATTTTCTGGTTACTGGTAACAAGGGCTCTTTGTAACTTACCCTCTGGTTTTAATTCCAGGCGTATGTATAGAAATGAGCCCTCAGGGCATCCCCAGGCCCATGGTGATTTTACCCTTCATGAAATACGGGGATCTGCATACCTACCTCCTCTATTCCCGACTGGAGACAGGACCAAAGGTAATTCATCACCCCACTGCTTGAACAGTACTTGGGGCGCCCACGACAGGGCCAGGACAACCTCAGCGTCTAACCTAGAAAGGAAAGCAGGGCACGTTAGCCTTTGTCCAGTGCTCACTGACTGCGGGCCCTGGGTGTTGATGTAGGGTGTCCGTCGTCACAGCAGGCCTGCCCACGGGTTTCATTATTCTCATCTTATGTGGGAGAGAAACCAGCTGGGAGTGGAGCTGAGTGGGCCCCTCTTGCTATCAGAGTGACTCTTTCCTTCAAAGTCTCCTTTTCTGAATTGTTTACAATGAAATCACCAGATGTCGGAGCCATCTTAGTTCCCAGTTGCACGGAGTTGTTTTTCAGAGAAGCCGAGGGGGAATTGGTTGCATCCATCTTTTTATTTGTCCTGAGCCCCTCTGTCCTCAGAATCAGAAAGCATGTTAGCAATTGCTGGGCCTGCCTGCCTACCTTCCACGGTGCCCCTGAGACCCCACAGGGCAAACCTTGCCCTGAAGCCCCACAGCACAGAGGAACCAAACAGAAAGGGGCCCTGAGACTGAAGCACCTCACCCCCCAGCCTGAGGTGGTGGAAGGAGTCCCGATGAGAGAGTAGCAGCAACGTGGTGCCTGGGAGCGCCGCATGGGGAAGGTCCTCATCCCACGGGACAGGTGAACCTGGCGGAACAGCCACTCACCGAAAGTGTATCGAGACATCTGGAAAAAACACAAAACCTGGGCTTCTCTGGTGGTCTAGTGGTTGAGAACGCACCTGCCAGTGCAGAGGACACGTGTTCAATCCCCGGTCCAGGAAGATCCCATAGGCCACGGAGCAACTAAGTCAGTGCCCCACATCTACTGAGCCTGTACCCTATAGCCTGGGAGCCCAACTACTGAAGTCCAGGCACCTCGAGCCCGGGTCCCAACAAGAGAAGCCACTATAAGGGGAAGCCCCACATTACAGCCAAGAGTAGTCCCCGTTCACTGGAACTGGAGAAAAGCCTGTGCAGCGAAGTCAAAAACAAAGTAAATAGGGACTTCCCTGGTGGTCCAGTGGTTAAGACTCTGCACTCGTTCCTTCCCTGGTCAGGGAACCAGAGCCCACCTGTTTCAACTAAAGATCCCATGTGCTGCTACAAAACAGTGAGGACTCCGACTGCTGCAACTAAGACACGGCACAGCCAAATAAATAAAATACAATTATTTTTAAAAACAAAATAAATCTTGAAAGAAAACAAACATAAAACCTGAGACCAGTTTACGGAGAACATTTTCTGGAGCCTTCTCTCCTGTACCTTGCTGCCCCTGTTGGTAGTGTATGCACTTGTTATGGAAACACCAGGAGATTTTTTTATTTTCTTTTTCTTGGTTTTGTTCTGTTCTTTCAAGGGATGGTGGAAAGAACCTAAAAGGGAAAGAGTTCCTGCCTTCTTCTGGCTCCCGTGGTGGTCGCATGCTCATACCTATTTTGGTTTTTACAGTTTATGCATTTATTTTTGGTGGCGCTGTGTCTTCGTTGCTGTGCTCGGGCTTTCTCTAGTTTTGGTGGGTCGGGGCCACTCTTCCTTGTGGTCCATGAATTATTGTGGTGGTTTCTCTTGCTGTGGAGCACAGGCTCTAGGGTGTGGCACCTTTGGTGGTTGTAACACGTGGGCTCACTGGTTGTGTCCCATGGGCCCTGGAACACCCGGGCCTCAGTACTCGTGGCACACGGGCTTTAGCTGTGTCCCATGGGCCCTGGAACACCCGGGCCTCAGTACTCGTGGCACACGGGCTTTAGCTGTGTCCCATGGGCCCTGGAACACCCGGGCCTCAGTACTCGTGGCACACGGGCTTTAGCTGTGTCCCATGGGCCCTGCAACACCCGGGCCTCAGTACTCGTGGCACACGGGCTTTAGTTGCTCAGTGGCTTTAGTAGTTCCCTCGAATCTTCCAAGATCAGGGATCAAACCCTTGTCTCCTCTGTTGGCATGCAGATTCTCATCCATTGTAACACCAGGGAAGTCCCATCAGTTTTTTATTTTAATGGATCATACTTTTGATGTTATGTCTAAGGACTCTTTGCCTAACCCTAGGTATAGGAGATTTTCCTCTATGTTTTCTTCTAAAAATTTGTTTACATGTTATGTTTAAGTCTGTGAGCCATTTCTCATTGACGGGGTAAAATTTAGCCTGTCGTTCTTTTGTTTATAGATGACCAGCATCATTCGTGAAAAGGCTATCCTTCATCCATTCATTGCTTTTGCACCTTTGTCAAAAATCAGCTGTGTGTACACGTGTGGGTCTGTTTCTGAGTTCTCTACTCTGTTCCATCAAGCTATGGGCCATCCTTTGCCCTTACCACATCATCAACATTACTGTAGCTTTATTGTCGTAAAATCGGGTAATGTGTTTCCTGCAAATTTATCCTACTTTTTCAGAATTGTTTTCACTATTCTAGTTTTGTTGCCCTTCCATGTAAATTCTAGAATCAGTTTGTCTGTGTCTGCCAAAAATACTGCTGTCGTCTTATGTTTTCTTGAACAAAATCAAGTAAAGAAACAAAAATTAAAAACATTAAAAAAAATAACAAGGAAACAAGTACACAGCATTTTACTTGCTAATGAATCATTTCTGTTTGCAAAAATACAGGTATATTTCCAATGATGAAAACCCCCAGGTTTTTATAAAAATTTAAAAGGGGTATATTTTTATATTTTGCTACCTTATAGCCACAGGTAAAACTGAAAAGTCACAAAATGCTTCATAGGCAAAGTAGAAAATCAAGCTTTTATTCACATCTCTGCTGCCTTATCAGTCAGGTCCTTGGGAACCTTCTGTTCCTCCTCGAGTGGTCTCAGTCGCGTGACTGTGCTTCTTCAGCAGGGCCGGGTGCCACATTGCTCTTTGCATGAGTAGCACCCCTGGTCTTCTGATGCATGGACACTGGACACCTCTATTAATTTAGAACTAATTTAATTATTTTGCTTTATAGTTGTCAGAGTATAAGTTTTACACTTCTTTTGTTGAATTTATTCGTATTTTGTTGTTAATTCTTTTGTATATGTTTTCTTAATTTCATTTTTGGACAGTTCATTGTTTAGGGCATAGAAATGCAATTGAGTTTTCTATGTCAATCTAGTATCCTGCGACTTTATTGAACTCATTTACTAGTTTTGCCGCACATTTAGCTTTTACATGACCTTTGGTCACAGTCTGCAGGAATAAAATAGTTGTGCTTGGGAAAAAAATGTCACAAATCAATAGTACCTGATATTCATTATCCTTTCACAAATGTCAGCAGATTTAATATTTCTTAGCAGCCAAATCCTTTCCTAGAAATTAAAATATAGAAAACCAAATGCCCCAAATATATGGAATAGAGGCACAAGGTTTCATGCCTGAGTTGCTTGCATTTTCTTTAAGGGTAAAGGATAATTGAAGCATTTTGTCATACAGTCTGTGATTGGTGTATGTCTTAGTTGGGAAATGTAAATCATTAAAAATTCAGTGTCTTGGGGTTTTCCTGGTGGTCCTGTGGCTAAGACGTCATGCTCCCAGTGCAGGGGGCCTGGGTTTGATCCCTGCTCAGGGAACTAGGTCCTACGCGCCACAGCTGAAGGTCCCAGGAACCACAACTGAGACCCGGCACAGCCAAAGTAAGTAAGGTTTTAAAAAATTCAGTGTCTTCATCAGTACGACTTCAGAAGACTCAAGCGCCATAGAGAGCAAGCCATGACAGTCCAGCCCCTCGGGGAGAGTGTGTCAAGGATGGACTCATTTATGAGACGAGTTCTAGGAACTTGTGAACCCTTCTCTTTAGGGCTCCGATTGCATTAAAACCTTGGATTATTACACAGAAGTCTTCCCGAATCATCACCCTCTAAATCAATCCCAACACGGTAGATTTTGGTGCTTTGATTTTTACAACCTAGGGGGAAAAATACACACTAGACTGTTCAAACTTAAAGAAAGGCCCCCTCGAGATACAAAAATGAAAATTCCTAAACCCTTACTTGTGGTTCTTTGGTCCCATGATAAGGAGTAAAGACTATCCTACTTTCTGTCCAGAAGAAGAAAAGTATCTTTCAAAACATTTTAAAGTGAAACGATAGCAGATGTGGGTGCATAATTGGAAACAGCTACTTCTCGGGGGCTTTTTGCCATCCAAACCCTAGACCTTCCCCCACCCACTCCCCCACTGAAGCCAGACCACCCCTCCTTTCCGCTCTTGGTCCGACTGCTGCTCAGAAGGACACAAGGATCCCATTTGACCTTATGACTTGTGAAAAGACTATTACTCACTGCCAATACTTCTGAAGAAACAATAAAACATGATATTTGCGAGAAGTTTTAGGGTTTGTTGTTTGTGTGTTTTCATCCCTTTTGAAAACCTCCTTTGTGAGGTTGCATGCATGCCCAGTCTTTAAGTCGTGTCTGACTCTTTGTGACCCCATCGGCTGCAGCCCGCCAGGCTCCTCTGTCCATGGGATTCTCCAGGCAAGAATACTGGAGTGGGTTGCCATGCCCTCCTCCAGGGAATCTTCCTGACCCTGGGATCAAACCCTCGTATCCTGCATCTCCTGCCTTAGCAGGCAAATTCTGTACCACTGAGCCACCGACATTGGTGATGTGGAAATTTCCTTGTTTCATGGCCACACTTCTAAGAAATAAAGCCACCATTTTCCCCCTCAAAGGGAAATAACTTGGTTTCCTTTTAAAAAAATAATCTCTCAGGAATTCCAGCAGTTAGGACTTGGCACTTTCACTGCCATGGCCTGTGTTTAATCTCTGTGTTAGCCACTCAGTCATGTCTGACTCTTTCTGACTGCATGGACTGTAGCCCACAAGGCTCCTCTGTCCACGGAATCCCCCAGGCAAGAATACTGGAGTGGGTAGCCATTCCCTTCTCTAGGGGATCTTCCCAACCCAGGAACTGAACCTGGATCTCCTGCATTGCAGGCGGATTTTTTACCATCTGAGCCACCAGGGAAGCCTGTGGGTTCAATCCCTGTTGGGGAATTAAGGTCCTGTAAGCTGCACAGGGCTTCCCTGGTGGCTCAGGTGGTAAAGAATCTGGATTCAATGTAGAAGACTTGAGTTCGATTCCTGGGTCGGGAAGATCCTCTGGAGAAGGAAATGGCAACCCATGCCAGTATTCTTGCCTGGAGAATCCCATGAATGGAGAAGCTTTGTGGGCTATAGTCCGTGGGGTCTCAAAGAGCCAGCCACGACTGAGCAAGTAGCCTCCAGTCGCGCAGTGCAGCCAAATGATAATAGCGATCTCTATCCTCATGTCTCCCGCCCCCAGCACATCCCCCTGCAGACTCTGCTGGAGTTCATGGTGGACATCGCCCGGGGGATGGAGTATCTGAGCAACAGGAACTTTCTTCACCGAGATTTAGCTGCTCGAAACTGCATGTAAGCGTCCTGGGCCATCCTGGAGGCAGTGGGACCTCATGGTGGTAGATATTTGTAGGACTGGTGGGTGGCACGTTGCTGTTAATATAGAGGAGGGCTCGTTTTGGGAGACGGCATGGCTGGCTCTGGAGATGGAATTTCTACCACCCTGAGATATGACTGGGTTTTTTGCTTGAGGGTTTTCCCTATCTCTGCCTCCAAGAGTCTGGTTGACTTCCAAAACTTTCCCCTGTGACTTTTTTTTTTTTAATTTTTATTGGAGTCTGGTTGAGTTACAATCTTGTTTTAGTTTCAGGTGTACAGCAAAGTGAACCAGTTGAACATATACTTCATACCCGCTCTTTTTACATTGTTTTCCCATATAGGTCATGACAGAGTATTGAGTAGAGTTCCCTATGCTGTGCAGTAGGTCCTTATTGGTTATCTCTTTTTTATATAGTGTGTGTATAGTGTGTATATATGACTACACTTTTATTTTCACAGTCGCATGCAGCTCGGAGTCTGAGCTGTGACTTTTGGACCCTCCCCGACTGCCGTCAGGTTTTTTGGATCCAGAATTACATATAAATCAACTCATCATGCCTGAGAAATCCCATGGACAGAGGAGCCTGGCAGGCTACAGTCCATGGAGTCACAAAGAGTCAGGCACAACTTGGTGACTAAACAGCAATCATGAAGACAGTCTTGAAAAGCATACAGTTCTGTCCTGAGTTTTCACGGTGCTCTCTTGTGAAGCAGTTCTGTCCTGACTACACCAGGACTTTCCTTCCGCAGCGAAGAGATGAGGCTTACGCAGGAGGCGTGGGCGCCAGCTTCCCCTCTTCAATCGGCTTCAGTGGCCACTCGTGTTCAGTCGCCCAGTCGTGCCTCACTCCTCGTGACCCCCTGGGCTTCTCTGTCTCTGAGATTTCCCAGGCAAGAATGCTGGATGGGGTTGCTATTTCCTCCTCCAAGGAGTCTTCCTGATTGAACCTGTGTCTCCTGCACTGTAGGCAGACACTTTACCGCTGATCCACAGGGAAGCCCACTCTTTGTACTTATCCTGAATGTTTTCAGCTGCATCGGTCGCGGCCCTGGGATTGGAGGCTTTGCCTCTGATGTTGCTGAGGATGTGAGCTCACTCTGTCTCTCTCTGTAGGTTACGAGATGACATGACTGTCTGCGTGGCGGACTTTGGCCTCTCTAAGAAGATCTACAGCGGTGATTACTACCGCCAGGGCCGCATCGCGAAGATGCCTGTGAAATGGATCGCCATAGAGAGTCTCGCAGACCGAGTCTACACCAGTAAAAGTGACGTGGTATGTTCAGAGCTTTGATTCGGGGCCTCGCATTGCAAAGATAAAGGCAACTTTAAAGAAATGACCTCAACTGGTGCCACAGGACAACTTACTCTTTGATCAACTGAGGATTGGGGCAGGCTCACCCTTCTCTTTTATTTGTTGCTTGATGCTTTAATTCTAGGTGGGACGCTAGATTGTGGTGAAGTAGCCTGACATGCAGAAGCCCTTCATTTATCCCCACTTTTCTCTGCTACAATATAGTGACTTATCACCTGCAACTAAGATATTTCAGATTCACATTAAATGAAATTAATTCATCCAGTGGCTGTTTGAACCAAGATGCTGTATAAAAGGTGCTGTGTAACGACAGATACCCTTAACCAGAGATTTGGGGACAGAAAACAGGGCTTCCCAGGTGGCTCAGTGGTACAGAACCCACCTTCCAATGCAGGAAATGTGGGTTTGATCCTGGGGCTGGGAAGATCCCCTGGAGGAGGAAATGGCAACCCACTGCAGTATCCTTGCCTGGAGAGTTCCATGGGCAGAGGAGCCTCGTGGGCTACAGTCCATGGGGTCACAAAGAGTTGGAGACAGTTGAGCCCACAGGCAGGAAAAGAAAACACTTGCCAACCACAGTAGGAACAGAAACAGAGCAGTGAGGTGACAGAAGGCTAGGCTGCGTCTGTCTCATCCCCAAACAGCTCTAGTAGAAACGGGGAGCGTGCCATCCCAGCCCCGTGTCACTGCCGTGCTGGGAGAGCGGCGTGTCCCTCACATGATTGTCGGCTCTGTGTGCCGTCGCCAGGGCTCTGAGGAAATGACCTTTCCCAATGACGAAGTCCATTCAACCTTTTCTGGAGAGACTTGAGCCCTCATGTTGTCGGTTTGTCCGCAGTGGGCATTTGGCGTGACCATGTGGGAAATAGCCACACGAGGAATGACCCCCTACCCCGGAGTCCAGAACCACGAGATATATGACTATCTTCTCCACGGCCACCGGCTGAAGCAGCCCGAGGATTGCCTGGATGAACTGTGAGTCAGTTGCTCTCCATCTTGGGGCAGCCGGCAAAGGCCTGGGGACACACGGCTATTAGGGTGGGGCCGCTTACAGGTGGGTGTGTGCAGAGGGTGACACGCACAGACGTCGGGACCAGAAGCCTCTTGTGTGGGGGCAGGCGGCGTGTGCTCATCTCCAGTGAGCCCACATGTGCCCTCAGGGCCTATAATCACCGCTAGGAAATGCAGCCGGCCTTCGTGTGGGTGGAGGCAGAAGCGGCACATGACAGCCAGGTGTAAGGGGCTTGAGCGCCTGCAGGTTTTGGTGTGTGCTGGGCTTCCGAAAACAACCTGCCATGGCTGTGATGGAGGACTGTAAGTCCTACAGACACACAGGTTGGCGTCACAGCGCGTGGGGAACTCGGATGATTCAGTGCCCTCTCTCTCTTTTCAAGAAAGGCTGGCTTTATTTCTCAGCGTGGGGACAGCTCTCCATCGCAGCACTCAGGCGACTCACAGCGGTGCCTTCTCCACTTGTGGAGCGTGGGCTGCAGAACTCAGGCTCAGTAACTGTGGTGCACGGGGTCGTCCTTGCAGACTGTGAGCTTCTTGTTGTGGCCCATGAGCTTAGCTATCCCGCAGTATGTGAGATCTTAGTTCTCCAACCAGGGTCTAACCCGTGTTCCTGCATTGGCAGGTGGATTCTTAACCACTGGACCACCAGGGAAGCCCCTTCGCAGATTTTATAAAAATAATTTCCTGTGGCTCCAAGGAGAGGGGCAATCTCCCCATGTTTAACAAGAACTTCTCGGGACCAGGGACCTGCATGGGCTCCATCATGGAATGCCTTGCTGGGCTGCTAGGGCAGGTGGGCCTGTGCAGGACCCCTCCACACACACACACACAGACACACTCACACTCACACGCTGGCTCTTCTTTCTCACACCCATGAGAATGCCCCTGTCAGTTTGCTCATGGGCCTCCAACATCCCATCTCAGCCAAACAAAAGGAAGCTTTTTTGATCAGAGCCTTACTCTGCTTGGAGGTGGTGGTGGTGATTATGGTTGTCAATCCATAAAATTTAGAACAGAAACAGAAAACCCAAGCCCTTTAAAAGAAAATCATGAAATCCTAATTTAATTAGATCTGGGGTTTCATGGTCGTTTCTGCAATGGCCACATGAATGAAATGTTTCCTTCTCCAAATGAGGAAGACCGTTCCATGGAGCAGCACTGAATAGAGCGTTCTGTGGCTGCTGCTGTCTCGGCCCCTCTCGTGAGCCAGGAGAAGCTGACTGCGAGGTCTCAGCGAGGCCTGAGCTGTGTCAGCCTGTGGTCTCAGATGATTCAGAGCCAGGCGAGGGAATGCTGAGTCGGTTTTCGGTTTTCTGAGAGACTTTGTGAGTGAAAGAGCCTCAGTCTCAGCAGTGCTGGGCGGCTGGGAAGCCGGATGAAGCAGCGACTCTGGTCTCTGTGCCCGACTGGCCCCTCACGCCACTGCAGGTGTGCAGAGGCTCTGGTGAACCAGGCATGGTTCCCAGGCCCCCTCTAGAGTCTGGATGCTAGGAACAACAGAATCCCCCAGAGAGGCCTCTGTGTTTCCAGATCTGGGCCTTTTCTCTTAAAAACGAGGCAGGCCCTACTGAGACTTCCCTGGTGGTCCAGTGGTTAAGACTCTGGGCTTCTATTGCAGGGGCACAGGTTTGAGCCCTCGTCAGGGAAGTTCCTCATGCCATGTGCTGAGGTCAAAAATTTAAAAAAAATGTTTTAATAAAAATAAGGCAAATCCTTCTGAACATCTCTGTTTGCTGTCTAAACTTAGTGGAGATAAGTTGACGCCTGTGTTTGGTTGCCCCTTGGTCATTTTATAGCTTCCCTGGTGGCTCAGTGGTACAGAACCTGCCTGCAACACAGGAGACCCAGGTTCTATCCCTGGATCAGGAAGATCCCCTGGAGAAGGAAATGGCAACCCACTGCAGTTATTCTTGCCAGGAATTCCCATGGACAGAGGAGCCTAGTGGACTACAGTCCAAGGGATCACAAAGAGTTGGATATGACTGATCACGCAGAACACATGCACGGTCATTTTTCGGTCAACTCTGAGAAACACAGAGATGGACATACCAGTGTGCACCTGGAGCCCTGCTCCCTGATGCTGCCTGCTGAGGGCCATCTCTTCTCATGGCATCACCCCTGCCTCCAAATGACCAGGTTACAGGCCCTGCTCCCCATCACCCAAGAGGCCACCCTGGGAGGGGCTCACATCACCTACAGGGGACATTCCTAAACTGAACTCATGGCCTCCCAGCTACAGCTGCTGTGATTAGCACTGTCACTGTCCCCCGGCCCCAGGTGACACATGGAAGCCACCGTGTTCTTTCTTTTCCCACTGTGTCCCATCAGCCGGCAGGTGTCCTTCGGGGTACCCCTGGCCATCCCTTCCCCCAGTACAGGCCCACCTCCCGGCTATTGTGGGTCCACTTCCAGAGTACTGCAGTAGAGTGAGCCACAGGAATTTTTGGTTTCCCAGTGCGTATAAAGTTTACACTGTAGTCTAAGTGTGCAATAGCATTATGTCTAAAAACCTGATGCACATGTCTTAATTTTTAAAACACTTTATTGCTAACAAATGCTAACCATCATCAGAGCCTTCCTCAAGTCATAATCTTTTTGCTGGTGGAGGATCTGGCCTTGATGTTGGTGGCTGTTGGCTATTCAGGGTGGTGGTTGATGAAGGTTGGGGTGGCCATGGCGAATTCTTAAAATAAGATGATGAAGTTTGCCACATCGATCAACTCTTCCTTTCATGAATGATTTCTCTGTAACAGGCGATGCTCTTTAATATCATTTCTCCCACAGGAGAACCTCCTCCAAACGTGGAGTCAGTCCTCTCAAATCCTGCTGCTGCTTTGTCAACTTTGTTGTTGGTGGTGGTGGTATTGCTGTTGTTGTTCCGACTCCTTGGAACCTCGTGGACTGCACCACACCAGACGCCCCCGTCCTTCACCATCTTCCGGGCTTGCTCAAACCCATGTCCATTGAGGCGGTGATGCCATCCAGCCATCTCATCCTCTCTCATTCCCATCTCCTCCTGCCTTCAATCTTTCCCAGCACCAGGGTCTTTTCTAAATGAGTTGGCTCTTCACATCAGGTTGCCAAAGTATTGGAGCTTCAGCTTTAGCACCAGTCCTTGCAATGAATATTCAGGGTTGATTTCCTTTAGGATGGACTCACTTTATCAACTAAGTTTGTGTAGTACTCTAAATCCTTTGTTGTCGTGTCAACAATCTTAACAGCATCTGTACCAGGAGTAGGTTTCATCTCAGGAAACCACTTTCTTTCCTCATCCGTGAGAAGCATCTCCTCATCCAAGAAAATTTCATCATAAAATTGCAGCCATTCAGGGAATTCCCTGGCAGTCCAGTAGTTAGGACTTGTTGCTTTCACTGCTGAGGGCCCAAGTTTATTCCCCGGTTGGGGGACTAAGATCACACAAGCATGCTGTGCAGCAACCCCCTACCCCTCAAAAAAGGCCAGGTTAAAACTGCAGCAGTCCAGTCACAACTTTAGCCTTCCTTCTCATGCTAGTTCTCTTGCTGTTCCAACCATGTCTTCAGTCGTTTCTCTTGCTGCTGTTATTCAGTTGCTAAGTTGTCTCCAACTCTTTGTGACCCCATGGACAGACTTCCCTGTCCTTCACCAGCTCCCAGGGTTTGGTCAAACTCATGTCCATTGAGTCACTGATGCCATCCAACCATCTCACCCTCTGCCACCCTGTTCTCACCCTGCCCTCAATCTTTCCCAGCATCAGGGTCTTTTCCAGTTAGTTGGCTCTTCAAATCAGGTGGTCAAAGTATTGGAGCAGTTACTTCCTCAACTGAAGCCTTGACCCTCAAAGTCATCCATGATGGTTGGAATCACCTTCTTTCGAACTCCTACATCTGATGATATTTTGACCTCTTGCCATGAATTACAAATGTTCTAATGGCCTCTATCAATAGACTACGGAATCTTTTCAATAATGTTTTCAATTTACTTTGCTCAGATTCATCAAAGAAATCTCTATCCACAGCAGCTATAGCTTTACAGAATATATTTCTTGAGTAATAAGATTTGAAAATCTAAATTACTACAGTATGATATTGTGTTAGCCGGCAGAAAATAGCATAAATCTCGTACATCTTCATCAGAGCTCTTGGGTGATCAGGGTGTCAATGAGCAGGATTATTTTTAAAGGACTCTATTTCTCTGAGCAATTGATCTCAACAGTGGGCTGAAAATATTCAGTAAACCATGCTATAAACAGATGTGCTGTGATCCAGGCTTTGTTGTTCCATTTATAGAGCACAGGCAGGGCAGATTTAGGGTAATTCTCCAGGGCCCCAGAACTTTTGAAATGGTAAAAAAAAACAACAACACTGCTTTCCACTTAAAGTCATCTGCTAATTGCATTAGTTCCAAACAAGAGAGTCAGTCTGTGCCTTGAAGTTTTGAAGCCAGGCCTTGATTTCTGCTCTCTGGCTATGAAAGTCCTGGATGGCATCTTCTTCCAAGGAAGACTGTTTTGTCAACTCTGAAAATCTGATGTTTGGGGCAGTCACCTTCATTCATTATCCAAGCTACGTCTTCTGTGTAATTAGCTGTAGCTTCTACCTAACTCTGCTGCTCCACTCTGTACTTTTATATTATAGAGACGGCTTCTTTCCTAAAACCTCAGGTTAGTTTCAAACTTTTCTTCTGCAACTTCCTCACCTCTCAGCCTTCATAGAATTGAAGAGAGTTAGGACCTTGCTCTGAATTTGGTTT
The DNA here is from genome assembly GCF_049115385.1 of Moschus berezovskii. Taxonomy (NCBI): domain Eukaryota; kingdom Metazoa; phylum Chordata; class Mammalia; order Artiodactyla; family Moschidae; genus Moschus; species Moschus berezovskii. The sequence continues at coordinate 108,473,585 of NC_142470.1, forward strand.
TGGCTTAAGGGAATGCTGTGGCTGGTTTGATTTTCTATCCAGACCACTGAAACTCTTCCATATCAGCAATAAGGCTGTTTTGCTTTCTCATCATTCGTGTGTTCCCTGGAGCAGCACTTTCAGTTTCCTTCAAGAATTTTTCCTTTGCTTTCACAACTTGGCTAACTGTTTGACCCAAGAGGCTTCTGGCCTGTCGTGGCTTTCATTCTTGACATGCCTTCCTCACTAAGTTTAATCATGTCTAGCTTTTGATTTAAAGCGAGAGACGTGTGACTCTTCCTTGCAAGAGCAGGGGCCCCCGTGTCTGTGAATGGCCGTGCATGTCTGCTTCATGGAGCAGCAGCTGATGGCCAAGACGTAGCAGCCCCACACATGCCCGAAGCTGCAGCCGCCCCAAATCAGGGGCTGTCCCAGCCCAGGGCTCACCTGTTGCTGTCACAGCACTGCCCTCATTGTTCACACACCTGTCCACCCCAACTCCTCTCGACTTCATTCCTTGAGCCTCCCAGGGCCTGGAACGATGGTAAGTGTGGAGCCAGGACATTGACTCCCACTATCACCTCCATCCCCAAGCCCCTCCATTCCCTCCTAAGTGGGACAACTGGATGGTTGGCACTTGGGCTCCGGGTGCTGTGCTGGGGAGGTCACACACTCTTCTTTGCTTCCAGGTATGAAATCATGCACTCGTGCTGGAGAGCTGAGCCCCTGGACCGCCCCACCTTTTCAGTGCTGAGACTGCAGCTAGAAAAGCTCTTAGAGAGTCTGCCTGCGGTTGGGGACAAAACCGATGTCATTTATGTCAACACGCAGTTTCCAGAGAGTGGGGAGGGCCGGGCCGAGGACTCGGCACTGGCTCAGCTGGACTTGAGCATCGATCCCAACTCCATCATTGCTTCCTGCACGCCCAGCGCCACCATCAGCGTGGTCACTGTGGAAGTTCATGAGCACAGACCTCAGGAGGAACGATACATCCTGAATGGGGGCAATGAGGGGTGGGAAGAGCCAACTCTGGCTTCCCCTGCCTCAGGAACAGCAGAAAAGAACCAGGTTTTACCAGAGGACACGCTGGTAAGGAATGGGGTCTCTTGGTCCCAGTCCAGCACATTGCCCTTGGGGACCTCAGGCCCGGATGAACTTTTATTTGCCGATGAATCCTCGGAAGACTCAGAACTCCTCATGTGAGGAGAGCTGAGACACTGCTCTCAAACCCTGGAAATTCCTACTTTGAAGACCCTTGATTTTTTTTGTATTTGCCTTCCTTAACAAGTAAATGCCCCAGCCGGAAAGCACCACATGAATGTTGTCAAGTCATCATTGTTTAAAGTATATAATATATATTTATTTAAAGAGATAGTGTCTATATGTATATCATGGAAAGAGACAAAGATATTCTATTTTAATAAAAGATGACTTATATCGTGTCACTTTTCTAGCAGATCGTAACGTTTAAGCCCTAACAACCTTATCTGTACGTCTGTTCCTGGATGTTAACATTGGCACAAAATTGTTTTTTTTTTTTTAAGTTTTTTGTCTTTTTCATGAGTATTAAATATTTGTAAAATGAAATGCCCTATTTGTCATTACTCCTGGTCTTAAGAAAAATCTGGTGTTCCCACCTGAATCATGTATTTGATAAGAGTGATTCATGTTTAAAGTTTTATGACTAATGAATTCTCTGATCTGGCTTCCTAATAAAATATGAATGAGGAAAAATGTGTGGTACTTATTTGAGGCTTGGGAAGATATGGTCACTGCCTCAGTGCCTTTGCAAAGGACTTCTCTTGACGCCTGGCCCTTGATGCAGTTGCTCTGATCACTCTTGATGTCATTTCTTAAAGATCTGGAAGAGACTTCAGTGGTTAAAAATCCACCTTCCAATGCAGAGAATGTGGGTTTAATCCCTAATCAGGGAATGAAGATCCCACATGCCGCAGGGCAACTAAGCCTGAGTACTGCAACTCAGTAGGCCTGTGCGTGGCATCTGCTGAGCCTTCACGCTCTAGAGCCCACGTGCCACAACTGCAAAAAGCCCGAGCCCTGCCACGAAGCCCCAGTACAGCCAAAAGAAAGGCACAGAAAAACCACTCCAGGGAGCCCAAAGACGAAAAACAAAAACATCGGAGGGTTGAAAAGTACCATCTGAGCGGAAAGACTTTAGATAAATCATAAAAGGGACTTCTCTGGTGGTCCAGTGGTTAGGACTCCACACTTCCATTGCAGAGGACACAGGTCCCATCCCCGGGCAGGACACTGTGATCCCACTTGCCATGCAGCTCGGCTAAAAAACAGAAAATCATAGATGAGTCCAAGAGGTAAAGCAGTTTTCTGTGGGAAGGCGTGACTTATGGGAGGGAGATGTGAGCAGTGGACAGGAAACAAGCTTAGAGCTCAGGACCCCTCAGTTCACATCATAGCTCTGCTGGGTCATAACAGTCATTGCTGGTTGAGCACCTGTTATGTCTCAAGTACTTTATGAAAACTACATTATACTGTACGTCACTAACATGGGTACCAGTGCCATCATCACGTGTGGGCCGGTAAACTGAGGCTGGAAAGTTTGAGGGTCTTCTATGGCCCCTGTCTGGAGAGGGCAGAAACCAGAATTCAGAACCAAGGAATCTGATTCAAGCATGTGATCTGGGGACTCTGTTCCAGAGCTTCTTGACCTTTTAACTTTAACAAACACATGCATGCGTGCATGCTAAGTCACTTCAGTTGCGTATGACTCTTTTCGGCCCTACGGTCTGTAGCCCACCAGGCTTCTCTCTCCATGGGATTTCCCAGGCAAGAATACTGCAGTGGGTTGCTGTTTCCTTCTACAGGGGATCTTCCTGACCGAGGGATTGAACCTGCGCCTCCTGCATTGGCAGGAGGCTTCTTACTACTGAGCCACCAGGGAAGACCAGGGAGGTACTAGTATTGTCTCCATTTCACGCATGCGCAGATGAGGCAGGAGAAAGTTAACTCACTTTGCTAGTAAAGCAGGCAGCTGATGTGACCAGCTTCAGTGTTGGTCCTTCCAGCGCCCGTGGCAGCCAGGCAGGCCAAGCCCTCTGGTGTCCTCAGGCCTGTTTCACTTGTGAATAGCTTCCCCCAAGCCACTGCAGGCTGCAGAAATCAGCATGTGGCCCTCCTAGCCTGGGTCCTCATCCTAGCTGCCAGCCCAGGTGCCCCAGTCTCCAGGGTCAGCTGACTCTATTGTTACTGTGAAATGCTCCAGACCAGAAAGTTCTGGGGGGTGGAAAGGAATCTGCACTGCTATGAGAAATGCCAGCACCACATTTTATCAGTGAAAGGAAAAATAAACAAAAGGCTGTTAGAACCTATCAAGATAATTTCTAACTGTTGGAAACTTTTGAATGTTATTTGAAAATCAATGAAAGATTTTGTATTACCTGTTTTGTATCATCTGCTTGGCAAATAAAGTTTCCTGTTGGTGATGACTATATAGGATGTCTTTTCCATGCAATAGGGATTTTAAAAGTAACTGAAACATGCTTTGGGGAAATCATGAACCAACTGACTAGTTCAAGCAAAAAAACCCAAGTTAAAAAGGTATGTTCATGGCAACTTCCCTGGTGGTCCAGTGGGGAGGACTCTGCACTTCCACTTCAGGGGACAAGAATTCAATCCCTGGTCAGGGAACTAAGATCCACAAAAGCCATGTGGCCAAAAAAAAAGATATGTTCGAATCTGTAAGATAAAGTAAGTAAATTGAAAACATACTTGGGGGTTTCATACACATTTAATGTGACATAGTTAAAGTAACATGCTTTGTGTTTTGTATTTCTAACTTTAGTTACATAATGTAAACAAATATATAATGAATACATCATCGAATGCCCTTGCCCCCCAAAGCCTGTCCAGTGTGCTCAGTGCGTGCCATGTGGCCTGCGAAGGTCTGGGAAGCCAGGGTCAATTCTGCTGTAGAGAGAAAGCCATGGCTTCCAGCTTTTCCTGAGACATGGCAGAGAAATTAACTTCGCCCAACCCCACAGCGATGCACCAGGGCCTTGGGCCAATGGGACGTGATGGCAGAACACCTCTCTCCACCTCCTTTTCACAAGAGGAGAATAGAGCCGGACTACTCTTGATCAGGGGACTTCCCAGGTGGCTCAGTGGTGGAGAATCTGCCTGCCAGTGCGGGAGATGTGGGTTTGAACCCTGGGGTGGGAAGGTCCCCTGGAGCAGGGAATGGCACTCCACTGCAGTATTCTTGCCTGGGAAATCCCATGGACGGAGGACCCTGAGGGCTTCAGCCTATGGGGTTGCAAAGAGTCAGACATGACTTAGCGACTAAACAACCTTGTTGTTGATACTTGTAGTTCCCTAACTGAGACAGTCAGAACCACTGCACTCTTGGACACATTGGAATATCTGAGAGCTCTAACTTTCAGAGGACCTGATCCCTGACAAAGTGTTGTCCAGTCTTCTGATCATGAACTGATACATAGCCTTTCAAGTTCTTTTTTGTATAAACTCAGATTACTTATGTAAGTGGCTCTTAGGAGAAAAGAAAAAAAAAAAATGGGGAAGAGAAAATAGAAACAAGTTGGGTCATTCCTTTCAGCTGGGCTGGGACCGGGCTGGGGACGGCAAGCGAAATAAACACCCGAAATGCTCTTGACCTTCAGGTTGAGACTAACTCTGCCTGGGGAGCTATTTTTTCCTCCCTTTCTTCCTTCTTTCCCTCTCCCACCTCTCCCCTTTCTTTCTTTTTTTCTTTATCCTTTTCTTTGCTTTTCTGCCAACTCCCTCTCCACTCCTTTTTCTCATCTTTCTGAGTAGAAAGGAGAAGTAAGGATTAGGGTATCATGAGTCAGTCATGCAGCCAGCAGCAAGGGCCAGACAGGAACCAGTTCTGCGAGCCTTCCTCCAGTCATCTCGAGCAGGTCACTTTGTTCTCTCGGAGGCCAAGTGTCCATCCGTGTGCAGTAAAGGTAGCGCCGCCTTCTCCTGCAACCCTTTGGGTGGTTGTGTAGGAAAGGGAGGTGGCAAAGTCTTTGAAAGGACCTTGTACTCGTTATCAAGGTTTTTCCCAATTAGAGGCTTCTCTCCATTCCATTCCTTATGCAGTGCAAGCTCAGCATCTGTCACAATAGAAACATTGTCCCTGATTATGTTACCAACTGCCTCCAATATAATGCAAATCGACTTAAAAAAATGCACTATGTGAGAGCTGCAAGTTAAGTGCTATTTGGGGCAAGATGAGAACCAGTCCATTCTAGAGGAGATCAATCCTGGGTGTTCATTGGAAGGACTGATGCTAAAGCTGAAACTCCAATACTTTGGCCACCTCATGCGACGAATTGACTTACTGGAAAAGACTCTGATGCTGGGAGGGATTGGGGGCGGGAGGAGACGGGGACGACAGAGAATGAGATGGCTGGATGGCATCACCGACTCGCTGGACATGAGTTTGAGTGAACTCCGGGAGTTGCTGATGGACAGGGAGGCCTGGTGTGCTGTGATTCATGGGGTCGCAAGGAGTCGGACACGACTGAGAGACTGAACTGCACTGAACTGAACTGAGAACTATAGCCCAGGAGACTCAGGTAACTCTGAGAAAATGCTCCAAAGAAGCAGGGGGAAGATGAGTATATACGTGAGTCTGGCAAAGGGAGAATACATGCAACCGAGTACATATTGAACCTTTTCAGTGGGTGCTGAAGGCCAGCAGTTGCGGCAGCACATGACTTAGTCCGTCTGGAGGTAGGTGGCGAGCGCCAATTTGTAGTTGACGCAAAGCAACTCAGAAAAGGACTTAGTCTGCGCCAGTGGTGCCCATAGTGGGGACACTGGCAGAGTGCAGGAGGTGGGCCCTTATGCCCCAAAGGCAAGTGACTCCCTACACATCCGTATAAGAACCGTATAAGAACCTACACATCCGTATCTGATGCCCAGATGTCATTCCTGTTGGTCTCCCCCAGGACTTTAGTTATTTGAGCCTCGTTGACTATTTTCTTTCCATGTATGACGGTGATCAAGCTGTGGTGGCTTGATCAACAGGATTTGAGGACCTAAGTTGTCAGAGTGCCCTCTAGGGATGGAGAGACCCTCCCTCTGCCTCCCAGTCCCCCAGACCAAGCAGATTCCAGCTTAGGAAATGGCCAAAACAGAGCTCTTATCTTACAAATCAGGCCGATAATGGCCAGACTTGTCCTGACTCATGAAAGTAAAGACTTTTGTAACTTCTCTGTGTCAATAACAAAAGCAAGTTGGAACTTCTGATGAATCAGTGGGAAAATAACTCACCCAAAAATAAACCAGTTACAACAGCAACTTAACTTCTCCAAAGACATTTAGGTACTTTGAGTGACAAATGAGAAAACAGGAAGTTTTACTTTCTTAAATGAACACTTCAGTAACAAATGGTGTTTCTACGTACAAATCTACATAAAAATGTAGATTTTATTTTCTTCCTTTTAAAGCTCTAAGGACAGAAGTAAAACTGCCAATGCTATTTAACTTTAGCATGCCCCAATTACCTAATTCATTTGTATTTTAACAAAATAATTATTTTTGGAAATTGTGGCCCAAAGATCACTACTTTAGAATATTTTCATGTAAAATTTACTAAAAGCCATTGAATTTTAACTTATAGTGTGTGAATTTTATGGTATATAAGTTATATCTCAATAAAATTTTTTAAGTTTAGAAATTTGCTCTACCAAATCCTCCTTTAAATCCTCCTTTATCTCTATTTCAAATCCTCCTTTATCTCTATCTTGGTGAACTATGGACTGGTAAAAAGCAAATTCTTAAGGACTCCTCAAAATGATCAGTCCATGATTATTCATTTTTGCTTAACCATTCAAGAAATTAGACAAAAGTTGCAGTTTTTACAATGTTTTAAATTAAGATAGTATATATAGAAAATTATACATGTTTATATAATGTAGGAAATTAGAATATGCCACCTCAAAATATGCCACTTTGGCATAAGGATAAATTTTTTTCCAATTATCTTAAAAAAAAATCTTACTGGAGTGTTGTTGCTTTACAATGTTGTATTGTATTCTGTTGTACAGCAAAGTGAATCAGCCACACATGCATCTCTCTGTTCTCGGTCTCCTTCCCACCCAGGTTGTCACAGAGCAGTCACTGGAGTTCTGTGTCCTGCACAACAGGTTCTCATCAGTCATCTGCTGTATCCAGAGCAGTGTATGAATGTCAGTCCCATTCTCCCACCATCTCCCTTTCCCCGCTTGGAGTCTGTTCTCTACATTTGTGTCTCTAAGGATAATTTCAAGTGAGAATCAACAGATGCAGAAAGAAGCCCTCTCAAGCTTCCCTTCTCTGACTAAAGCAGAAACCTCTGGAATATGTGGACTTCCATCGATCTCCTTTCCAGGGCAAGCTTTATGGCTACAAAGCAGACAGAAAGTCGGGTCTGCTATGGACCTGCATAACCGAACCCTACTCCTTTACCTTCCCCCAAATGTTTACCTTCTGCTGTTGGCCACCCTTGGAAATATAAACCCCCTTTCCCTCTATCTTGTCACTTCCCTACAAATTTATTGCTCTTTATTAAAATGCTCTGTAAATTCCAGGTACCAACCATCCCTTTGAGTTACTCATCACAGAGTTCTCCTATGTATATGGGTAATACATGTGTTAATAAACTGATTTTCCCTTGTTAACATTTCATCAGTCTGATTTGCAGGGTCCTAGATGAGAACCTAGGACCATAGAGAAAAAGTTAAGTTTTTCCTCCCCTATAATAGAACTCCAGAGAAGGCAATGGCACCCCACTCCAGTACTCTTGCCTGGAAAATCCCATGGACAGAGGAGCCTGGTAGGCTGTAGTCCAAGGGGTGGCTAAGGGTAGGACACAACTGAATGACTTCACTTTCACTTTTCACTTTCATGCATTGGAGAAAGAAATGGCAACCCACTCCAGTGTTCTTGCCTGGAGAATCCCAGGGACGGGGGAGCCTGGTAGGCTGCCGTCTATGGGGTCGCACAGAGTCAGACATGACTGAAGTGACTTAGCAGCAGCAGCATAATAGAACTCAAGTACCCACCTTCCTAAATTCACCAGTATGAACATTTTACCAAAGTCTTGTGTGGACTTGAATGTGTATCCTCTTGTTTCAGAGTGAAATGTTCTATTAAGATTAATCAGGCCAAGTTGGTTGATTGTATTGTTCCAGTCAATTATATCCTGACAGATTGTTTTATTTCTGTCAATTATTCAGGGAAGATTATTGAAATCTCCAACTATAACTGTGGATTTTTCTCTATTTCCTATTAGTTTTTTCCTTCATTTGTCTTAAGCAGTGTTAATAGGCATATAAATGTATAGGATTGTTACCTCTTTCTAATGAAATGACCTCTTTATTATTATGAAATGACCTTGCTACATCCCTTATAATAGTCTCTACTGTGAAATCTACTTTGTGTGATATTAATATAGTCACTCCAGCTCTTCTCTGTACTGTCAGCAAGTCATACTGTATTTCATTCTTTCAATTTTAACCCACTTGTGTCATTAGATATCAAGTGCCTTTCTTGTAAGTAGAATACAATTGGATACTATTTTTTTTTAATCATCTGATTTTTTTAAAAAAACCATCTGTTTTTTTAACTGCTGCCTTTTAATTAGGGCAGATAAACATATATGGTAGATAAGTCATGTATGGATGTGAGAGTTGGACTATAAAAAAAGCTGAGCATTGAAGAATGATGCTTTTGGTGTTAGAGAAGACTCTTGAGAGTCCCCTGAACAGCAAGGAGATCAAACCAGTCCATCCTAAAGGAAATCAGTCCTGAATATTCACTGGAAGGACTGATGCTGAAGCTGAAACTCCAATGCTTTGGCCACCTGATGTGAAAAACTGACTCATTTGAAAAGCCCCTGGTGCTGTGAAAGATTGAGGGCAGGAGGAGAAGGGGATGACAGAGGATGAGATGGTTGGATGGTATCACCAACTCAATGGACATGAGTTTGAGTAAACTCCGGGATTTGGTGATGGATAGAGAGGCCTGGCATACTGCAGTCCATGGGGTCGCAAAGAGTCAGACATGACTGAACGACTGAACTGAAATATGATAACTGATCTGTTCTTAATTCGCTTTATTTACTTTTTCTGCCTTCTTTTGGAATAATCAAATTTTTTATGATTTTGTTTTATGTCCTAAGATTGTTAGCTTTAACTTTGTTTTTGTTTTGTTCTTCCAGGTTTATAGTAGATATGCTTAACTTATAACAGCTTCTGTTAAATGATGTAAAATGTAGTCTTACAGTGGGGACTTCCCTGGTCCAGTGGTTGGGAATCCAGCTTCCAATGCAGAGGATGTGGGTTCAGTCCCTGGTCAAGGAACTAAGCCTGCAAGCCACAACCAAGACCCGACACAGCCAAATAAATAAATACCCGCTCATAGCAGTCTGGAATTGACAGTGTAATTGGTGCCTTCAACCAAGGACTAACAGGTATGACTAAATAAATATTCCAGCTTGGGCTTCTCTGGTAGTTCAGTGGTAAAGCATCTGCCTGCCAATGCAGGAGACACGGGTTCAATCCCTGCTCCAGGCCGTGGAGCAGCTAAGGCCATGCACCACAACTGCTGAACCTGCGCGCTAGAGCCCGGGAGCCACAACCGCTGAGCCCACATGCTGCAAATACTGAAGCCTGTGCACCCCAATTAGGGAGCGGCCCCTGCTCACTGCAACTAGAGAAAAGCCTGTGCAGCAATGAAGACCCAGCACAGTCGTAGATAAATAAAAAATAAATATCCCAGCTCCCTCATCCCTTGTGAGCTGACTCGGAGGCATGTGCCTCACACTTTCCCGCAAGTCTCTCTGAGGGACACACTCCCCTTGCCTACAAAGATGCTGACTTGATAACTCCCCTTGTATTTTCCTTCCCTGTCACGTTTCCTCACTCTCTGTATCAGTTTGCTAGGGCAGTCAAAACAAAGCACCATAGGCTGGGTCACTTAAATAACAGAAATTTATTTTCCTAGGCTTCAATCAAGGGGTCAGAGATCAAGGTGCTGGCAGGTTTGGTTTCTTCTGAGGCCTCTCTCCCTGGCTTGTAAATGGCCGTCTTCTTCCTGTGTTTTCAAATGGCCTTTTTCCTGTGTGTGTCTATGTCCTAATCTCTTCTTCTTATAAAGACCTAGTCATACTGGAATTGTTGTTCTTCAGTCACTAAATCATGTCTGACTCTTTGTGACCCCAAGGATTGTAGCCCTCCAGGCTCCTCTGTCCATGGGATTCTCTAGGCAAGAATTCTGGAGTGGGTTGCCATTCCCTCCTCCAGGGGATCTTTCTGACCCAGGAATCGAACCCACGTCTCCTGCATTGGCAGGTGGATTCTTCACCAGTGAGCCACCAGGGAAGTCTATATGAAGCATTAGTAAACAATACAATTTAGACAAAACAGAAAAATATATGATATACAAGTTTCTTGTTAAAAGGAACAGTTCGAAATTCAATCTAGCTAGTCGCTTTGTAAAATGTTCATTTTGAGTTTATCTGAAGTTCCCTCATGATTTGATTCAGGTAATGCATTTCTGGCAGGAAAACCACAGAAGTGATGCTGCTTCTTTTCAGGGCATCATGTCACGAGACATATGAAGTCAATTTGTCCTACTCGTTGTGATGTTAACTTTGATCATTAAGGTGGTATCTGCCAGGTTTCTCTACTATAAAATTACTATTTTTCCCTTTATAATTAATAAGTAGTTTGTGACAGATACTTTAATATTAGAATCCAGCTGATGATTTTTTCTGAATTAAGTCTCTGTTCAGTTCAGTTGTTGAGTCATTTCTGACTCTTTGCAACCCCATGGACTGCAGCATGCCAGGCTTCCCTGTCTATCACCAACTCCCAGAGCTTGCTCAAACTCATGTCCATTGATTCAGTGATGCCATCCAACCATCTCATCCTCTGTCATCCCCTTCTCCTCCCAGCTTCAATCTTTCCCAGTCTTTTCAAATGAGTCAGTTCTTTGCATCAGGTGGCCAAAGTATTGCAGTTTCAGCTTCAACATCAGTCCTTCCAATGAATATTCAGGACTGATCTCCTTGAGGATTGACTGGTTTGCTCTCCCTGCAGTCCAAGGGACTCTCAAGAGTCTTCTCCAACACTACAGTTCAAAAGTATCAATTCTTTGGTGCTCAGTTTTCTTTACAATCCAACTCTTACATCCATACATGACTACTGGAGAAACCATAGCTTTGACTAGATGGACCTCTGCTGGCAAAGTAATGTCTCTGCTTTTTAATATACTGTCTAGGTTGGTCATTCTTGCCTGGAAAATTCCATGGATAGAGGAACCTGGTGGGTTACAGTCCATGGGGTCACAAAGAGTCAAACTGAGCAACTAACTTTCTTTCTTTCTTCTTTTCTAGGTTGGTCATAGCTTTTCCTCCAAGGAGCAAGTGTCTTTTAATTTCATGGCTGCAGTCACCATCCGCAGTGATTTTGGAACATTGTTTCCCCATCTATTTGCCATGAAGTGATAGGACCGATGCCATGATCTTAGTTTTTTGAATGTTGAGTTTTAAGCCAGCTTTTTCACTCTCCTCTTTTACTTTCATCAAGAGGCTATTTAGTTTCTCTTCACTTTCTGCCATAAGGGTGGTGTCATCTGCGTATATGGGGTTATTAATATTTCTCCTGGCAATCTTGATTTCAGTTTGTGCTTCTTCCAGCCCAGCATTTCACATGATGTACTCTGCATATAAGTTAAAAAAGCAGGGTGACAATATGCAGCCTTGATGTACTCCTTTCCTAATTTGGAACGAGTCTGTTGTTCCATATCCAGTTCTAACTATATTGCTTCTTGACCTGCATACAGATTTCTTAGGAGGCAGGTCAGGTGGTCTGGTATTCCCATCTCTTTCAGAATTTTCCACAGTTTGTTGTGATCCAAGATGTCTGGCTCTAGGTAAGTGATCACATTATCGTGACTATCCTGGTCGTGAAGATCTTTTTTGTACAGTTCTTCTGTGTACTCTTGCCACCTCTTCTTAATATCTTCTGCTTCTGTTCCGTTCCGTTCAGTCGCTCAGTCGTGTCCGACTCTTTGCGACCCCGTGGACTGTAGCCTACCAGGCTTCTCCGTCCATGGGATTCTCCAGGCAAGAATACTGGAGTGGGTTACCATTTCCTTCTCCAGGGGATCTTCCCGACCCAGGGATCGAACCCGGGTCTTCCGCATTGGAGGCAGACGCTTTAACCTCTGAGCCACCAGGGAAGTGGTTCTGTTAGGTCCATACAATTTCTCTCCTTTATCGAGCCCATCTTTGCATGAAATGTTCCCTTGGAATCTCTAATTTTCTTGAAGAGATCTCTTGTTTTTCCTATTCTGTTCTTTTCCTCTATTTCTTTGCATTGATCACTGAGGAAGGCTTTCTTATCTCTCCTTGCTATTCTTTGGAACTCTGCATTCAGATGCCTATATCGTTCCTTTTCTCCTTTGCTTTTCGCTTCTCTTCTTTTCACAGCTATTTGTAAGGCCTCCTCAGACAGCCATTTTGCTTTTTTGCATTTCTTTTCCATGGGGATGGTCTTGGTCCCTGTCGCCTGTACAATGTCACGAACCTCCGTCCAGAGTTCATCAGGCACTCTATCTATCAGATCTAGTCCCTTAAATCTATTTCTCACTTCCACTGTATAATCATAAGGGATTTGATTTAGGTCATATCTGAATGGTCTAGTGGTTTTCCCTACTTTCTTCCATTTAAGTCTGAATTTGGCAATAAGGAATTCATGATCTGAGCCACAGTCAGCTCCTGGTCTTGTTTTTGCTAACTGTATAGAGCTTCTCCATCTTTGGCTGCAAAGAATATAATCAGTCTGATTTCGGTGTTGACCATCTGGTGATGTCCATGTGTAGAGTCTTCTCTTGTGTTGTTGGAAGAGGGTGTTTGCTATGACCAGTGCGTTCTCTTGGCAAAACTCTATTAGCCTTTGCCCTGCTTCATTCCGTGCTCCAAGGCCAAATTTGCCTGTTACTCCAGGTGTTTCTTGACTTCCTACTTTTGCATTCCAGTCCCCGATACTGAAAAGGACATCTTTTTTGGGTGTTAGTTCTAAAAGGTCTTGTAGGTCTTCATAGAACCGTTCAATTTCGGCTCCTTCAGCGTTACTGGTTGGGGCATAGGCCTGGATTACTGTAATATTGAATGGTTTGCCTTGGAAACGAACAGAAATCATTCTGTCATTTTTAAGATTGCATCCAAGTACTGCATTTTGGACTCTTTTGTTGACTATGATGGCTACTCCATTTCTTCGAAGGGATTCCTGCCCACAGTAGTAGATACAATGGTCATCTGAGTTAAATTCACCCATTCCAGTCCATTTTAGTTCACTGATTCCTAGAATGACTATGTTCACTCTTGCCATCTTAGAAATGCATCACTACGAACAAAGCTAGTGGAGGTGATGGAATTCCAGTTGAGCTATTTCAAATCTTGAAAGATGATGCTGTGAAAGTGCTGCATTCAATATGCCAGCAAATTTGGAAAACTCAGCAGTGGCCACAGGACTGGAAAAGGTCAGTCTGCATTCCAATCCCAAAGAAAGGCAATGCCAAAGAATGCTCAAACTACCACACAATTGCACTCATCTCACACACTAGTAAAGTCATGCTCAAAATTCTCCAAGCCAGGCTTCAGCAATATGTGAACCGTGAACTCCCAGATGTTCAAGCAGGTTTTAGAAAAGGCAGAGGAGCCAGAGATCAAATTGCCAATATCCGCTGGATCATGGAGAAAGCAAGAGAGTTTCAGAAAAATATCTATTTCTGCTTCATTGACTATGCCAAAGCCTTTGACTGTGTGGATCACAATAAACTGTGGAACATTCTGAAAGAGATGGGAATCCCAGACCACCTGACCTGCCTCTTGAGAAACCTGTATGCAGGTCAGGAAGCAACAGTCAGAACTGTCCATGGAACAACAGACTGGTTCCAAATAGGAAAAGGAGTACATCAAGGCTGTATATTGTCACTTTGCTTATTTAACTTATATGCAGAGTACATCATGAGGAACGCTGGGCTGGAAGAAGCACAAGCTGGAATCAAGATTGCTGGGAGAAATATCAATAACCTCAGATATGCAGATGACACTACCCTTATGGCAGAAAGTGAAGAGGAACTCAAAAGCCTCTTGATGAAAGTGAAAGAGGAGAGTGTAGAGTGAAAAAGTTGGCTTGAAGCTCAACATTCAGAAAACTAAGATCATGGCATCTGGTCCCATCTCTTCATGGGAAATAGATGGAAAAACAGTGGAAACAGTGTCAGACTTTATTTTTTTGGGCTCCAAAATCACTGCAGATGCTGATTGCAGCCATGAAATTAAAAGACGCTTACTCCTTGGAAGGAAAGTTATGACCAACTTTGATAGTATATTAAAAAGCAGAGACATTACTTTGCCAACCAAGGTCCGTCTAGTCAAGGCTATGGTTTTTCCCGTGGTCATGTTTGGATGTGAGAGTTGGACTGTGAAGAAAGCTGATTGCCGAAGAATTGATGCTTTTGAACTGTGGTGTTGGAGAAGACTCTTGAGAGTCCCTTGTACTGCAAGGAGATCCAACCAGTCCATTCTAAGGGAGATCGATCCTGGGTGTTCATTGGAAGGACTGATGCTAAAGCTGAAACTCCAATACTTTGGCCACCTCATGCGACAAGTTGACTCACTTGAAAAGACTCTGATGCTGGGAAAGGTTGGGGGCGGGAGGAGAAGGGGACGACCGAGAATGAGATGGCTGGATGGCATCACTGACTCTGTGGACATGAGTTTGAGTGAACTCCGGGAGTTGGTGATGGACAGGGAGGCCTGGCATGCTGTGATTCATGGGGTCGCGGAGAGTCGGACATGACTGAGCAACTGAACTGTTGTGATCTACACAGTCAAAGGCTTTGGCGTAGTCAATAAAGCAGAAGTGGGTGTTTCTCTGGGACTCTTGCTTTTTCCATGATACAATGGATATTGGCAATTTGATCTCTGGTTCCTCTGCCTTTGTATTCTTTTCAGCCAAATAATTATATAAAAAAATATATTCTTTGCAGCCAAAGATGGAGAAACTATATACAGTCAGCAAAAACAAGACCGGGAGCTGACTGGGGTTCAGATTGTGAACACTTTATTGCAAAATTCAGACTTAAATTGAAGCAAGTAGGGAAAACCACTAGACCACATTCAGGTATGACCTAAATCAAATCCCTTATGATTATACTGTGGAAGTGACAAATAGATTCAAGGGATTAGACCTGATAGAGTGCCTGAAGAACTATGGAAGGAGTTTGTGACATTGTATGTGAGGCAGTGATCAAGACCATTCCCAAGAAAAAGAAATGCAGAAAGGCAAAATGGTTATCTGATGAGAGCTTACAAGTAGCTGAGAAAAGAAGATAAGTGAAAGGCAAAGGAGAAAAGAAAAGATATACCCATATGAATGCAGAGTTCCAAAGAATAGCGAGGAGAGATAAGAAAGCCTTCCTCAGCGATCAATGTAAAGAAACAGAGGAAATCAATAGAATTGGAAAGACTAGAGATCTCTTCAAGAAAAGGAGAGATACCAAGAGAACATTTCATGCAAAGATGGGCTCAATAAAGGACAGAAATGGTATGGACCTAACAGAAACAGAAGATATTAAGAAGAGGTGGCAAGAATACACGAAAGAACTGTACAAAAAAGATCTTCGTGACTCATATAACCACAATGGTGTGATCACCCACCTAGAGCCAGACATCCTGGAATGCGAAGTCAAGTGGGCCTCAGGAAGCATCACTACAAACAAAGCTAGTGGAGGTGATGGAATTCCAGGTGAACTGTTTCAAATCCTAAAAGATGATGCTGTGCAAGTTCTGCACTCAATATGCCAGCAAATTTGGAAAATTCAGCAGTGGCCACAGGACTGGAAAAGGTCAGTTTTCATTCCAATCCTGAAGAAAGGCAATGCCAAAGAATCAAGTATGACAGTTACCAAATGATAATTTTCTAACTCCATTAATTATTTATTTGTTGGTGTCTTACAGTAAGGAAGAGGTTTTTTTCTCTCTCCTATTCATTTATTTGATCATTTGTGTATTATTATTTATTTAATATTGATAATAGACATTAAAATAGGTGTGAGGTAGATATCTTATTGTGGTTTTAACTCGCATTTCCCTGATGGTTAGTTATGTTGAGTATCTTTTCATATGCAGCTAGCCTTAGGGTGGCCTTGAAAGACAAGGGTGAGGATGAAATCCTGTCCACTTCTCCAGGGTGGGGCATGGGGATAGCGGCTTTAAGCAATGCATCTGGTTATTCACTTTTCATAGAAAGAGTTGTCTGAAGTTGAAACATACATGGATTTATGGGCAGTGGTTAATGGCTTGGCCGGCTGGTCAGGAATCGGGAGGAAAAAGATCAGATGTGAGAGAAGAAGGTCTGGGATAGAAGCATGTGAGTGGATCAGTGGAAAAGGACATAAAGTGTCCTTCATTAATAATAATAACGGGAGCACCTACAGTGGAAGAGGCATTCAATGGTGATGTGATGGTAACCACCACCACTGCATCTTTTAAATGCAGCACTAATTTCTGCCATTTCCCCCCAGGAGATAAGATGGTTTGGTCAGCGGGGCAGATTAAGAGGCTTCTACTTAGCCATCTCCACTAAAACAGCTCTTCTCCTAGACACCAAGGACCAGTGTTAGATAGTGTTATCTATCAACTAGGCATATTCCAATTATACTATCTGGAACCAGGAAAATTATCAGATGTGGGTCTGTGGACCCAGTGGATTGAACTATGGACCCAGACTCTATTTATTACCTGGCCCCTTAGGCCTCCCATTCCAATAGGGAGCCAACACCAACTCAGACTCTGTCTAATATATCTTGAATTGTTTTGGGTATCCCTTTCCCCAATGTACAGTTACCTGAATGAATTATCCCTTTGTGGAGCCCTCTGGTCCTAGATCTCCTAACTTTTCTTCTCCTCCAGATGTTCCACAACTCACTTATTCCAGCCAGAAACCTTGGTTCCAGCCTTAACTCCTCTCCTCCCCAAGCTCCGCTATCTAATCAATCACCAAGGGTTTTTTTTTTAAGTCTCCATCTCCTATATCTGTGGAATCCATCCAAATCCCCATTCTCATTGATGCTTCTGTGATTGAGACCATCATCTCTGAATTACTGTAATTTATTCTTCACTGGTCATACAAAGCATTGATGTATTCCTAACTGATCATCTCATCGCCCTCCTTAACACAGTTTCCATATGATAACCAAAATGATCTGGTCACTTCATCCTCCTTGCTAAAGAACCGTTACTGCCTCTCTGATGACTTAGACTAAACTGCTTAGGAGGACCCTGATATTCTGCTACTGTTTAAATATTCCCAGTCTTCCCATTGTCCATCTCACACCTAATCATCTGGTAGGTCTTTCTGTTCCTCCAGGCCCTTGGCATAGATTATTATTTCCATCTACATAGCAATGATATCAACTACTTGCTGAGAAAGGCACAGATAGAATGCACGTGTAGGATTTATTATGCATTAGGCTCTCAATACAGTTTTCAGGTGGCTCAGTGGTAAAAAATCTGCTTGCCAATGCAGGAGACACAGGAGACATAGGTTCGAACCCTGGGTCAGGAAAATCCTTTGGAAGAGGAAACAGAAACCTATTCCATTATTCTTGCCTGGAGAATCCCCATGGATAGAGGCGCCTGGAGGGCTACAGTCCATGAGGTTACAAAGAATTGGACCCAACTGAGAGACCAAGCACAGCACAGCACAGGGTGACTGATCAGACCAGGTCCTCTTGACTATAAATTGATCATATTTTACATTAATGACTGTTAAACTAGGATTTCATTCTCCCTCTGGACAGTATTTACATTTAATAATAAATGAACAACTGCAGTTCTCTTTGACAGCAAGATATTTATTCACTTTTCACAGTCGAAAATGCCTGGTGAAGTAAACAATTAAGACAAACAAAAGCTTTGTCCCTCTGAGCTTTAAACAGTAACCAGGCAACTTCATTCATTCTAAAAATTATTAATCTTCCCACTGACAATATACTCACAATACAGTGCCTTGGGTTCAACTGACCAGACCTCAAAGCACTTTGCAGGCACTCACCATGAATTTGGAAAACAATTGTTTCCCCTAAGAGGGGCTTGGGGTATGAACAAATGCAAAGGACCCAAGAAACTGAACCACACAGAGAACTTTAACTAGTAGCTCCACCCGATAAGCCTCTGTCACCCTATTTGTTTAACCTATACATTTCACGGGAAATGACAGGCTGGATGTTACAAGCTGGAATCAACATCGGTGGGAGAAACATCAGCAACCTCAGATATGCAGATGATACCACTCTGATGGCAGAAAGCGAAGAGGAACTAAGGAGCCTCTTGATGAGGGTGAAGGAGCAGAGTGAAAGAGCCGGCTTAAGACTAAATATTAAAAAAACTAAGATCATGGCATCCAAACCCATTCAGTTCAGTTCAGTTCAGTCGCTCAGTCGTGTCCGACCCTTTGCGACCCCATGAATCACAGCACGCCAGGCCTCCCTGTCCATCACCAACTCTCAGAGTTCACTCAAACTCATGTCCATCGAGTTGGTGATGCCATCCAGCCATCTCATTCTCTGTCGTCCCCGTCATCCGAACCCATTAGTGCATGGCAAATAGAGGGGGGAAAGGTGGAAGTCGTGACAGATTTGCTCTTCTTGGGCTCTAAAATCACTGTGGACAGTGACTGCAGCCATGAAATTAGAAGACGATTGCTTCTTGGCAGGAAAGCGATGACAAACCTAAATAGTGTGTTGAAAAGCAGAGACATTACTCTGCCAACAATGGTCTGTATAGTCAAGGCTATGGTCTTCTCAATGGTCACATATGGTTGTGGGAGCTGGACTGTAAAGAAGGCAGAACGCCAAAGAATTGATGCCTTCGAACTGTGGTGCTGGAGAAGACTCCCAAAAGCCCCTTGGACAGCAAGGAGATCAAACCAATAAATCTTAAGGGAAATCAACCCTGAACACTCATTGGAAGGATTGATACTGAAGTTGAAGCTCCAGTATTTTGGTCATATGTTGCGAACAGACGACTCATTGGAAAAGTCCCTGATGCTGGGAATGATTGAGGGCAGAACAAGAAGAGGGAGTCAGAGGATGAGACGGCTGGACTGCATCACAGATTCAATGAACATGAACTTGGGCAAACTCCAGGAGATGGTGAGGGATAGGGAGGCCTGGAATGCTGCAGTCCATGGGATCGGAAAGAGTCTGGACACGACTGGGCGCCTGAACAACAACAAAAGCCTCCGACCGACCACAGCCACTTGGAGTCTGCGACCTGAGCTTTCGGCCTCTGGCTAAAGCCACCTCCAGCTCAGGTAGATTCAGAGCCCAGCCTCCCCTCCCACCCGCTTCCACACTCCTGCCCAACGCTGAGCCCCGCCCCTCGCCTCCTCTCAGGACCCCCGCCCCTCTCCCTCTACTCTTCACGCTCTGCCCCGCCCCTCCGCCCCGGCCGGCCCAGAGCCCCGCCCCTCGCCTCCTCTCACGCCCCGCCTCCTCGCTCCGCCCCCTGCCCCTCCCCTTCTACTCTTCCCGCTCTGCCCCGCCCCTCCGCCCGGGCCGGCCCTGAGCCCCGCCTCCGCGCCCCATCCAGGCTTCCTGGGCCCGAGCCCGCCTCCCGGGGGCGGGCCTGCACCAGGTGCGGGCTCGCGGGTGGCGGAGCGCCAGGTGTGGCTTCCGCATAGAGATGGCTGCCGTCTTCCGCGACGGGGTCTGGCTCGCGCCCCGCCGCCGCCTTCCCGCCGGGCGCCCGCTGCTGCGCCTCGCCCTCTGCCTCCTGTGCTGCGGCCCGGCGGCTATGGGCGCCGTCCCCGAGCTCGGGCTCTGGACAGCGACGATCAGTGACGTAAGCGGAATGTCGGGACCTAGGCGCGGCGCGGGCCCGCAGAGTTCCCTGGCGCCCGCTGGGAGCCAGGCCCGGGCTTGTTCCTGCGGCCAAGCCTGCTCCGGGCGCCCGATCCGTCTCCGGGGCCTTTTGTGCGCTGTGGGCGGGGCGCGCCCCCTCCTCCGGCCAGACCTGGCCTGCGGGGAAGATGAGTCAGGCTTCTGCGCGGGGGGGCGTCTCTCTCTTCTGAACCCTGCTAGTGAAAATCATCTTTCCCGTAGTCCTGGCCTCTCGCTCCGCTCGGACAGCCTCTGGCTAGATCAGGCCCTTCTTATTCAGACCTGCCCTGAACCCCTCGGCACTCATAGCGGCATTTTTGGATTTGACCCCTCCTCGTGCCGGAGTGCAGCCACAGGGCCACACCCGCGTGGCCACAGGAAGGACTTTCCAGGGTTTCAGTTTCCGCATACATTTATAAAGCGTGTGCGTCTTTTTTCCTTTCTCTCTCTTCCTCCCTCCCTCCCTTTTTCTTTCTTTTTCATTCCTTCCAGAAGGGAACAGGCAATAGTCATGCCACTCCCTTCCCCTCTTTCTGGGTTTCTGAATTTCTCTCGGGCTCTTATCACAGTTCTGGGAGTATGTGTGGTTGGGGGGCGGGGGCGGGACATTTGCAAGGCTAGTCCGGAGGCTTGAGCCCCTGGAAACTCTTCCTTTCCAGGGCAGGCCGTTTGAGAACTTGACATCCGGAAGTTTCATGTCTCATGTTGTGGGAGGAATGCCGGGGTAGAATTTTGGAAAGATTTGCTAAAGAGGGACAGGAAATCGAAGAAGCCTTCAGTCAGTTCAGTTCAGTTCAGTCGCTCAGTCGTGTCCGACTCTCCGCGACCCCATGAATCACAGCACGCCAGGCCTCCCTGTCCATCACCAACTCCCGGAGTTCACTCAAACTCATGTCCACAGAGTCGGTGATGCCATCCAGCCATCTCATTCTCGGTCACCCGCTTCCCCTCCCGCCCCCAACCTCTCCCAGCATCAGAGTCTTTTCCAGTGAGTCAACTCGTCGCATGAGGTGGCCAAAGTATTGCAGTTTCAGCTTTAGCATCAGTCCCTCCAATGAACATCCAGGATTGATCTCCTCTAGAATGGACTGGTTGGATCTCCTTGCAGTACAACGGCCAACACCACAGTTCAAAAGCATCAATTCTTCGGCGATCAGCTTTCTTCACAGTCCAACTCTCACATCCAAACATGACCACGGGAAAAACCATAGCCTTGACTAGACGGACCTTGGTTGGCAAAGTAATGTCTCTGCTTTTTAATATATTATCAAGGTTGGTCATAACTTTCCTTCCAAGGAGTAAGCGTCTTTTAATTTCATGGCTGCAATCAGCATCTGCAGTGATTTTGGAGCCCAAAAAAATAAAGTCTGACACTGTTTCCACTGTTTTTCCATCTATTTCCCATGAAGTGATGGGACCACTTGCCATGATCTCTGTTTTCTGAATGTTGAGCTTCAAGCCAACCTTTTCACTCTCCTCTTTCACTTTCATCAAGAGGCTTTTGAGTTCCTCTTCACTTTCTGCCATAAGGGTAGTGTCATCTGCATATCTGAGGTTATTGATATTTCTCCCAGCAATCTTGATTCCAGCTTGTGCTTCTTCCAGCCCAGCGTTCCTCATGATGTACTCTGCATAGAAGTTAAATAAGCAAGGTGACAATATACAGCCTTGACGCACTCCTTTTCCTATTTGGAACCAGTCTGTTGTTCCATGTACAGTTCTGACTGTTGCTTCCTGACCTGTATACAGGTTTCTCAAGAGGCAGGTCAGGTGGTCTGGGATTCCCATCTCTTTCAGAATTTTCCAGTTTATTGTGATCCACACAGTCAAAGGCTTTGGCATAGTCAATGAAGCAGAAATAGATGTTTTTCTGGAACTCTCTTGCTTTCTCCATGATCCAGCAGATATTGGCAATTTGATCTCTGGTGCCTCTGCCTTTTCTAAAACCTGCTTGAACATCTGGGAGTTCACTGTTCACATATTGCTGAAGCCTGGCTTGGAGAATTTTGAGCATGACTTTACTAGCGTGTGAGATGAGTGCAATTGTGCGGTAGTTTGAGCATTCTTTGGCATTGCCTTTCTTTGGGATTGGAATGCAGACTGACCTTTTCCAGTCCTGTGGCCACTGCTGAGTTTTCCAAATTTGCTGGCATATTGAGTGCAGCACTTTCACAGCATCATCTTTCAAGATTTGAAATAGCTCAACTGGAATTCCATCACCTCCACTAGTTTTGTTCGTAGTGATGCTTTCTAAGGCCCACTTGACTTCACATTCCAAGATGTCTGGCTCTAGGTCAGTGATCACGTTATCGTGACTATCTTGCTCGTGAAGATCTTTTTTGTACAGTTCTTCTGTGTATTCTTGTCACCTCTTCTTAATATCTTCTGCTTCTGTTAGATCCATATCATTTCTGTTCTTTATCGAGCCCATCTTTGCATGGAATGTTCCCTTGGAATCTCTAGTTTTCTTGAAGAGATCTCTTGTTTTTCCTCTTGTGTTGTTCTCCTCTATTTCTTTGCATTGATCACTGAGGAAGGCTTTCTTATCTCTCCTTGCTATTCTTTGGAACTCTGCATTCAGATGCTTATATCTTTCCTTTTCTCCTTTGCTTTTCGCGTCTCTTCTTTTCACAGCTATTTGTAAGGCCTCCTCAGACAGCCATTTTGCTTTTTTGAAGAAGCCTTACCTACCACATTTCTAGAGTCAGATGATTCATCCATCTCTGTATGAGATGAATATTTTCCACATGTATAGAAGTGATGTCTGAATTCTTTTTATTAACTTATTTTTATTTATGCTCGCGCTGGGTCTTCCTTGCTGCATGTGGGTTTTCTCTGTTTGCTGCAAGTGTGGACTGCTTCTAGTTGAGGTGCTTCTGCCTCTCATTGCAGAGGCTTCTCTTGCTGTAGAGCGGGGTCTCTAGGACTGGAGCCTCAGTAGTTGTGGTAAGCCTGCAGCATATGGGATCTTCCTGGACAAGGGATCCAACCCACATCCTCTGCATTGGCAGGCAGATTGTTAACCTCTGGACCACCTGGGAAGTCTGGATGTCCGAATTCTAAAGGCAAAACTTACATTTTGATTTCCTCAATAAGAAAAAGAAAGTAGTGTAGGAGACTACACATTCTTCCTATAGCATAAAAGCTACATAGAGGCTAGAGTATGTATCTTTCTGAATCTTGTAAGACCGAGTGCAACCATTTCTTCCAGGATTCTCCGGGGTTGGTGCCCTATTTTGTGTACCAGTCGTAGAGCCTGCGTATCTCCATTATTGAATTTCTCTGAACAGTAAAAAGCAAAATTCAGAGTGTAAGGTAAGGGAGTTAAAGAAGGCGAGGTTCAGAAAAAGAATGAGACCGGCACTTTACAGGAACCGATCACCTTCAATGAGGCGAGAAGGGGCAACAGTCAGATTAGTGAGCTGCTGCCCTAACCCAAGAAAAGAGTAAGTATGTACAGGCATGTTTGTGGAAAGCTACCGTCTTAAGGGGGCCTGTTCTTCTCTAAGGTTGTTCAGAGTAGTTATCTCTTAAACGGCTGGGGCAAAGAATTCTGGAGATCGGCCAGAGGCTGGACTGGCTGGGAGCTGGGCTTAATCAAACTTAATGTCCATTTTTTTTCTTCAGTGAGAGAGTTCTTTGTTTTGCATAGAATGGTGGGGAGGACCTGGAGGGAAGTTTTAACTCCGGGCTATTTTGAGCCGTGTAACTTTCCTTCACAG
Organism: Moschus berezovskii; assembly: GCF_049115385.1. Classification (NCBI taxonomy): domain Eukaryota; kingdom Metazoa; phylum Chordata; class Mammalia; order Artiodactyla; family Moschidae; genus Moschus; species Moschus berezovskii. The sequence goes on from NC_142470.1 coordinate 108,497,230, forward strand.
AGAACCACACTTAAGGTTTCATGCTGCTTCTGCAGTGAATGGGCCATAGCATAAACTAAGTCAGCATAAATTGAAAGTAAATTGGCTGCAAACAGACTGCTTGACCATATCTGTAAAGATCTTTGCTAAGTACACTTTGGACAGGGAGATTCCTAAAGCCATGGGGAGAAAATAACTTTGCTTCTTGCGTGAGAAAGAAAATTTTTCTTTGGATCCCATATAATCTTTATTTTCGTTTTTAGTCGCTAAGTCACGTCCGACTCTTTTGTGATCCCATGGACTGTAACCCTTTAGGCTCTCCTGTCCATGGATTTCCCAGGCAAGGATACTGGAGCGGGTTATCATTTCCTTCTCCAGGGGATCTTCCTGACCCAAGGATCGAACCCATGTTTGTTGCATTGGCAGGCAGATTTTTTACCACTGAGCCACCAGGGAAGCCCCACATGATCTTTCGTCCTGTGTGATTCAGGACAGTAGCAATCCATAAAGCTCTTTGCAAAGGGTAGGCTGATTTTTTTCCCCCTCCCCTATTTTAATTTGTCACAACTGGAAAGGAAATTGTAGTTTTCTTTCATTTGTCCTGCAAATTCATCCAGAAATGGTTCTTTGGATTGTAAAGGTCAACAGTTTAAGTGCCTGCCTACCATGTGCCATGCACTACATTGGCCATCGCTGTTGGAAGGATGTATTTTAGACACAGCCGCCTCTCTCGAGAAGCTCACACAGTGGTAGGGAGCAGATTCACGGGCAGTAGTTACACACACAGTGGCATTTTTGGGGTATTACTGGAGCGCTGAGGAAGTCACCTAACCCCGCTTTCTGGATTTGGTGCCTGGCTGACTCTGAAAGGATGCTAAATGAAGACGGAAGTGGCAAGTAGAACAGCAGCTGTGTAGAAACTCTTGGTGAATCTGCTGACTGAAGGCAGGCATGTTGGTTGGGATTGGACCATCTTAAGCCTTCCATCCCTGAGCTTGGCCTTGAGCCTGTGGCCAGGGGTCTCAAACTCAAGGACCTGTGGGGGCTGAGGCAAGTCCTGTCAGTGAGTGAAACAAATTAGGTTTGGGGTTGGTGGGGAATGCTGTGAACTGCAGATGACATGCCACTGCTGAAGAGGGCACTTGCCATTCAGCTGTAGCTGTGGGTGCTGTAGGGCGGTCAACACATTTTTTATCTTTTATACCCGCACTGCACAGCATGTGGGATTTTAGTTCCCCAACCAATTGTCAGACCCTCACCCCCTGCAGGGAAAGTGCAGAATCTTAACCTTTGCACCTCCAGGGAAGTGGAGGTGCTGTGTCAACTAATTCAGAAAAAGTCTTAAAAGACTCCTTGTGGGCCCAACACAAGCCATTTTGTAGGTTGAATTTATATGTTGGCCACCAGTAGCGACTTGGGAGTGTGAATGAGGGCAAGCCACGGAAGAGTTTTAGACATACCTGCTAATCACTGTGGCTGTTGTCTAAGGATGAATTGTAGGCTCCAGTCTGGAGGCAGAGGTACCAGTTAATTGCAGAAGTATAGGCCTGAATCAGGGCAGTGGTGGCAGGAATGGAATGGGTGTTTGCTTTGTCACTCAGTCGTGACTGACTCTTTGTGGCTCCATGGACTGTAGCCTTCTAGGCTCCTCTGTCCGTTGGATTTCCCAGGCAAGCATACTGGAGTGGGTTGCCGTTTCCTCCTCCGGGGGGCCTCCCCAACGCAGGGACTGAACCCACGTGTCCTGCATTGGCAGGTGGATTCTTTCCCACTGAGCCGCCGGGGAAGCCCTGCAGGAATGGAGAGAAAGGGCCAGTCTGAGAAGTGTCTGTGAGATAAAGGAGGCCTGCCTTGGAGATGGGCAATGGAGGTGAGAGACTGGAAGAAACGATGACCTGGGTGACTGGGGGTGGCATCACCTACATACAGCCCAGCTGGCCAGTGTAGGAAGCGCTGGGGAGGAGCAGAGGGGGAGGCGTCTGGTTTCCTGCAGTGTTGACATCCCAGGGGGCGTGACCTTTAGGTAGTTGGGTATGTGGACGTGCTGCTCAGAGGAGGGATCTGGACCAGGGCGTTATTGATGTGGAAACTGTTGAGGAGGGATGGGATTTCTGTGGTGGTCCAGTGGTTAGGAGTGCACCTTCTAATGCAGGGGGTGTAGGTTTGATCCCTGGTCGGGGAATTAATTTCCTACAAGCCTCAAGGACAAAAACCCAAAACGTAAAACAGAAGCAGTATTGTAGCGAATTCAGTAAAGACTTTAAGAAAGAATGATCTGCGTTAAAAAAAAAATCTTGAAAAAAACCATCAGAGAAAAGGGTTATCAAGAAAGAACCATTTCTCCTATCAGAGTTTTCCTGTAATTCCTGACCACTTGTTCACTTAACTTAATCTCTTCTCACAGAATTTTTTTCTTGGTGAGGGCAGATGTGGATCAAACCAGTCAATCCTAAAGGAAATTAGTCCTGAATATTCATTGGAAGGACTGATACTGCAGCTGAAACTCCGGTATTTTGGCTACCTGATTCGAAGACACTGATGCTGGGAAAGATTAAAGGCCGGAGGAGAAGGGGCCGACAGAGGATGAGATGGTTGGATGGCATCATCGACTCAATGGACATGAGTTTGAGCAAATTCCAGGAGTTGGTGATGGACAGGGAAGCCTGGCGTGCTGCAGTACATGGGGTCACAAAGAGTTGGACATGACCGAGTGACTGAACTGAGTGAGGGCAGACATGAAATAGCTAGTACAAGATTTCATTGTAGTTGTGGTAAGGGATGTGAGGAATGGGTCCCACGAACATTGGAAGGGAGGACTGGTCTGGTATGGGCCCTGGAGGAAGATGCCCTGAGGAAGGGGATTTTGAGCTGGGCTTTCATAACTAGAGGAAGAGTAAATTTTCAGGTAAGTTTTCAGGTTGACCACTAAGGTCCTGAGGGCTGGAAGGAGTATTATGTTTTTGAGGACCAGGCCTTGGTTATACCGGGCCCTGTGAGGCACAGGGAGATTTGGTCTGTTGTAAAGAGACAGTCTGTGTTATAGCGCAGTGGTAAAGAATCTGCCTGCCAGTACAGGAGGTGCGAGAGACGCAGGTTCGATCCCTGGATCGGGAAGATCCCTTGGAGAAGGAAATGGCAATCTGCTTCCTTATTGCCTGGGAAATCCCATAGACAGAGGAGCCTGGTGGCCTACAGTCCGTGGAGTGTCGAATAGTCAGACATGACTGAGCACACACACAGAGAAGGTGGTAAGCCGCAGCTCAGAGAGACGGTCAGCTGTTTTATCAAAGGTGTGTTTATGTTGATGCCAGGAGAGTAAGCGCAGGCGCACAGACACGCAGCCCTCCCTCAGCCCCTGTGTGCTGCTGGCCTCGGGCTGTGAGCCTTGTGGGGCCTCACGTCCGCTGCAGGGAGTAGATTACACGGGACAAGGCTCTGAGCTAGGCAGTGATGGGACCAGATTTATGGGTTGCTTTGTTTTTTCTCTTTTTGACCACACACCATGTGGGATCTTAGTTCCCTCACCAGGGATCAAACCTGTGCTCTCTGCATTGGAAGCATGTTGTCTTAACCACTGGGCCACCAGGGAAGTCCCAGATTTACGTTAAAATAATAATAATCGATTTGGTCATAGGGAGGAGTGAAAGGATTGTTGTTGTTGTTCAGTCAGTAAGTCGTGTCTGACTCTGTGACCCCATGGACTGCAGCACACCAGGCTTCCTTCACCATCTTCCTGAGTTTGCTCAGATTCATGTCCATTGAGCAATGATGCCATCCAACCGTCTCATCCTTTGTCGTCCCCTTCTTCTTTTACCTTCAATCTTTCCCAACATCAGGGTCTTTTCCAGTGAATTGGCTCTTTGCATCAGGGGGCCAAAGGGTTGGAGCTTCAGCTTTAGCATCAGTCCTCCCAATGAACATTCAGGGTTGATTTCCTTTAGGATTCATGGTTCAATCTTGCAGTCCAAGGGACTCTCAAGAATATTCTCCAGCACCACGATTCAAAAACATCAGTTCTTTGGTGCTCAGCCTATTTTCCAGAATACAACAGTACTTTTAAAGAGTAGAGAGAAATGTTTTTAACGAGATTTTTCTTTATTTGTTTTTAAAAATACATGTGTGTGTATATATATATATATATATTGGTTGCCGTGAATCTTCATTACTGCGCGAGGGTTTTCTCCAGTTGCAGCGAGCAGGGGCTACTCTCTAGCTGCAGTGTGTGGGCTTCTCACTGCGGCAGCGTCTCTCGTTGCAGAGCGCGGGCTTTGGGCGAGTGGGTGCTAGTGGCACCCAGGCCTAGTTGTTCTGTGGCATATGCAGTCTTCCCAGATCAAGAATCAAACCCAGGTCTCCTGCACTGGCAGCTGGATTCTTATCCACTTACCACCAGGGAAGTCCAATATGTTTATTTCTTAATTTGACTGCACCAGCTGTTAGTTGTGGCTAGTTAGCTAGTTACTAGTTAGATGTGGGATCTAGTGTTCTGACCAGGGATCACACCTGGCCCCCTGCTTGGGGAGCAGGAAACCCTAGCGACTGGACCACGAGGGAAGTCCCTAACAAGATCTTTCTATATTTCTTTGTTTCTCATTACAGAAATCAGGACCTTTGATATTTAGGAAAACTATGTTTAACTCTACTGAGATCAAGTTTTCTGGTAAGTATAATAAGTTAATATAATAGTGAAGTAACAATAAATTATAAGTAAGCAACATATATCTAATATATTAGCATAATATAAACTGACATGACACATTATAATATTATGTATTTTAAACTCGGCAGATGTTTTTAGGTGATTATAACATTTTAAGAGTCTGATCCAGTCAAATTGTAGTTATTTTCAAGAATGGATTTTTCTAATCCTATCTCAGAAAATGTAATATGAATCATTCTTTAAAAATTATAGTTAAAGCCTAATAAAGGAATCTTCAGCAAAAAAGTATTTCAATTCTGTGAAATTTGACTTTGAATCCCTTTTAAAGTACAATAAATTTTTATGGATATAGGAAATGCCATGATTGTGATGAAACCTTTGTGCCTCTGAAATCTGTCTAAATATACACAATTATAGTATGAAATAAAAATTATTAGACACTGATATTTTAATTAGGATTTTATGGCTTATGAAAGTGAAAAATACTGCTCAGAACTCTTCTCTGTGTAGATACCGGTATGTCATGACTAATAAGTCATAGAGGGAGAGGCTTTCAGTATGTTTAGTGGGTTTTCAGACTTGCCCAGTCACTCAGCAGTGAAGAACCCGCCTATCAGTGCAGGAGATGCAGCTTCGATCCCTGGGTCGGGAAGATCCCCTGGAGGTGGAAATGGCAACCCACTCCACTATTCTTGCCTGGAGATCCCACGGACAGAGGAGCCTGGTGGGCCACAGTCCATGGGGTTGCAAAGAGTTGGACACGACTTAGCGACTGAATAACAACAAGTGGGTCTACACTGAGTCTCAGCGTTTTATGGTGAATTCAGTGGGTTGACTGTGCCCTCAACTCCTCTTAGTGTTTCCAGTAAGTTGACTAAGTCGGTTGGTTGCCAGGGATAAAGTTTGGGGATAAGGAGTAGTTTTTTTTGTTGGCTAGAACAACTTGGCTTCCTGGACTCCCACAGCCATGCCCATTTTCTCTCTCACACCATCCTCTGATCATCTGTTGGGCCGTCCTGCCCTGTGGTCTCTGCTGATGGAAGTAGGCGAGTCATCAGCTAGAAAGCAGAGGCGGGTTCAAAGCAGCTCCCTGAGATCGTAGATCTTCAGTCGGTGATAAGACTTGGTAAGAAGATATCAAAGCCCAAGGTGGGTGAGGAGAAGATTTTGTCATCTCAGTGCTTTAATAAATTCATGTCAGAATGTCTAGACAAGATTTAAAACACTGGTGCAGACAAAAAAACCTCTGTAGGGGAGTAAAAGGTTATATGGACCAGTGAAACAGAGAATTTGGTTTTTATGGCTCAAGCGGTAAAGAATTGCCTGCTGTGCAGGAGACACAGGAGACATGGGTTCAATTCCTGGTTTGGGAAGATCCCCTGGAGGAGGAAATCGCAACCCACTCCAGTATTCTTGCCTGGAGAATCCCATGGGCAGGGGAGCTTGGTGGGCCACAGTCCGTGGGGTTGCAAAGAGTCTGACCTGACTGAGCAAGAATGCAACACAGTGTGAATGTCTGAGGTCAGCCTTGAAGTAGATCACAGTTTAGTATTAACATACTAAAGGGAGAAAGAGTGAGGCAGTGGGAGGGGGTTTAAAAGCATTTTTTAAAAAATGAGACTTTAGTCGGGTGAAAGCGGGCAATGCCTCAGCGTTGGTGGGCAAGAGGTCTTTCTTAAGGTGTGACTGAGGCTCTGACAGGTGACTGGCAGGGATGCACCTGAGCCTCCTGTTCTGCTGCTGTGATCACCAGGCAAGCTTCTCATCACACTGGGCGTCCAGGAAGGCTTGTGGAAGAGAGTTAGTTGATCATTACATGTCTACTTTATAGTTACTATTTAAGTGAGCACTTGGGCATTTGGGTTTATACTTGTGCAGCTGTACTGTGAAAGAGGAGACAGCATCTCTGGGTTCTCACAGAGCAAAATTTTAGTGCCTGCAGAGTTAAGCATTGGTCCCTTGGATGTGTGTCTGTGCTGTTTGGTGGATCAGACATGAGGCTTTCCCTTCAGTTCAGTTCAGTTCAGTCGCTCAGTCGTGTCCGACTCTCCGCGACCCCATGAATCACAGCACGCCAGGCCTCCCTGTCCATCACCAACTCCCGGAGTTCACTCAAACTCATGTCCACAGAGTCGGTGATGCCATCCAGCCATCTCATTCTCGGTCACCCGCTTCCCCTCCCGCCCCCAACCTTTCCTAGCATCAGAGTCTTTTCCAGTGAGTCAACTCGTCGCATGAGGTGGCCAAAGTATTGGAGTTTCAGCTTTAGCATCAGTCCTTCCAATGAACACCCAGGATCGATCTCCTCTAGAATGGACTGGTTGGATCTCCTTGCAGTCCAAGGGACTCTCAAGAGTCTTCTCCAACACCACAGTTCAAAAGCATCAATTCTTCCCTTAGGTGGCCCATACTCCTTAGCAAACTGCCTCAGGCGGCCGTACTTCTGCTGTGCCCTCACGCCTCCTGGGCCTTCGCTGGTCCTGTCTGTCCACCCACCTTTTCACTGGGCGCACTTCTGATCCTTGCTCATGAGCCTGCTGGGGCCCCATTCTTCACGCCCACCTGACTGTTAGGCACCTTGCCCAGGGCTCCCTTGACGCCCTGTTCTCAGCCCCCTCCTCCCTCAGAGGTGCCTGTTTAACTGTTAACCCTCGTTTCCCCTAATTCCTCTTTTGTCAAGCATCCAGGGATTATTCTAGTTTACCGTATGTCCCTTCCTGGCACACAGGCTGCTTACTCAGTACTTTTTGGATGGATAAGTTAGTGAAGAGAACATTTCAGAGTGAAATAAACAGTGACTGAGCATATCCGGGGACTCAGTTTAACACTGGACTTAACATGTAGATGGAATGACTCCTTCCCTGGAGAAGGAAATGGTAAACCACTCCAGTATTCTTGCCTGGAGAATCCCATGGATGGAGAGGCCTGGTAGGCTACAGTCCACGGGGTCGCAAAGAGTCGGACACGACTGAGCGACTGAACAGAACAGAACAGAGCATATCCGGGGACTCAGTTTAACATTGGACTTAACATATAGATGGAATGACTAGTCTACAGCAACATTTGGTTCACTGTGATAAATTAATGTAATGAACTTATCTGTCTCATTTTGAGGCGACTTTTTGGAGGAATTAGGTAATATTTTACTCATTGTTTCCTTAAGGTAGCCTATTTTAAATTGAATTCTTGAAACCTGAAATTTAAATTGGGGTATATAATATTGTTTACAATATTGTTACAATAAAAGAGACTTCCTTTTTCTAAACAGTTAAGTCATTCAGTTGTCCCAGGCCTGTGAAGTTTACCATAGAGTGGCATTTGGAGCATCATACCTGTCATAATGAATATTCTGAGTTGGAAGTAAGTAAAACGCAAATTTTAAAGGAGTGTAAAGCTATGAAGGAAAAATTACGGAGTATAAAGATTTATTTGCTCATTAAGTGAGGAGTCTAGAAATAAAGACTGTAGTTTTAGAAGTACCACAGATTTATTTTTGGACTTAGCAATAAATGCTTTAATTATGTCAAAATATATGCTTTCTGAGAATATAAATCTATCATTTTTATTGTATCTTATGAAAAACATTAGTAATTGTTTAAATCAGTTATAGGAACCATTGATAAAGGGATTGTGAATCATACATAAATAAAAGCCAACTTAATTTAAAGAAGAAATGTAAAAATTTCATTCATTCAGAAAATGAGTAGCAGGGACCCTAGGGCTTTAGTTCGGATGAGCCGATTTCATGAGTATGAGTAGATCTCATCAAGAGGTGAGGAGGGAGATGGGAGAGTGTGAGAGGAGAAAAAAAGAGGCCAGGCTAGGTCAGCGTGTGCTTCCTAAGGAAATCACAAAAGTACTCACTTAGATTGCATAGGACATCAGATTTAGGACATTTAATGTTGATACTACCCTATTAGTTGATAGATAAATCTTATTCAGATTTTGCCAGTGTCCCAAGAACGTCCTTTTTAGCAGCTTTTTTTCTTTTCTTTTTCTGATACAGAATCCAATCCAGGATCACACTGTATTTCTGCAAGGTTTTTTTGGGGGGCAGTGGTGGGGGGAGCACAGCTGTCATTCATGATATGACATTGATATGTACAATCGATTTATTTTTATAAAATGTCCTCAATTTGAGTGTTTCTCACATTTTCTCATGAATAAATTCAGGTTATATTTTTGTCAGACATACCATACCCTGGAGAAGGAAATGGCAACCCACTCCAGTATTCTTGCCTGGAGAATCTTATGGATAGAGTAGCCTGGCAGGCTACACTCCATGGGGTCACAAAGAGTCGGACACGGCTGAAGCGACTTAGCATGCACACACTAGAAAATACACTGTTTTGTCCCATTTTTGATGATGTTAATTTGCTCAGTCAGTTAAGGAAGTTTCTGTCAGTTTTCCCCTGTAAAGCTGCTACTTTTCTCTCTGTTGTTAACAATAGTTTGTGAAGAAGTACTTTTGTATTTATGTGTAAATACCCTGTTTTTTCATCAGTCCTTGTTTTACTATTCTTTGATTCTTGCCTGATTAATTAGTTGTTAGTGATGATTGCTGGGGCTTCCCAGGTGGTGCTATTAGTAAAGAACCCACTTGACAGTGCAGGCAGGTGTAAGAGATGTAGGTTCGAACCCTGGGTCGGGAGGATCCACTGGAGAAGGGAAGGGCAACCCAGTCCAGTGTTCTTGCCTGGAGAATCCCATGGACAGAGGAGTCTGGAGGGCTCCAGTTCATAGGGTCTCAAAGAGTCAGACATGACCGAATCGACTTAGCCCTCACACACATGATGATTGCTAAATGGTGACTCTCTAATTCCATGTTTTCTTCCACATTTACTAGCGCCCTGCTATGAGAATGCACTGTCTCATCCTTTATCTTACCCATCAGTCAGTCAGTTATCACGATGGACTCACTGATGTTTAGTTTGTTGGGCGGGTTATAATCTCTCACTGTTTTTTTGTATTTTGCTCAGATTGCCCCGTATTTGGCCACTTGTTGCTCAGCCGTTCAGTCACATGTGACTCTTTGTGACCCCGTGGACTGCAGCACACCAGGCCTCCATGTCCTTCACCATCTCCCAGAGTTTGTTTAAACTTACATCCATGGCCTTCCATTTGGCCAGTTAAAGCCTCTTAACCTTTTCTTGGTACTCGGGAACTGCCACTGGGAGCCTGGTTTTATTCATCCACCCAGGAGCCTGGAACCTCATTGTTCGTTGACGTGTAAATGAAATTTCCCCTGCACTCACTTGGGTTTTGCCATCTGTGCTTTATGTTACTATGTGTTTGGTTTATCTTTCCTTGTAACTGAATACTGCTTCTTTCTCTGAAATCCTTTATACATGGAATAGAATGAAAGTAATCCCAGCACAAAGTATTATATGCAAAGCTTTTTTTTCTTTTTGGTATTTTGTTCTACTGAATGTTTCAAGTGTTCCAAACAAAGTGGATTTTTGGTATTGTTTAGATATTAAATGAAAATAAATTATGACACAGAACTTTACCTTGCATAGGCACTGTCACAGAAGCATGGACTTCAGGTGACTGAGGACTTTTGTGGCCGTTATTTCAAGAACAGTGAGTGTTGGACAGCAAGAGATGAAAATGTAGAGTGCAGCAGTGATCTGCAGGTGTTTCCCCCTCTGAATGTGAGTGCCCATCTCACCGTGTTGAGATCAGATGTATTTGTTTCCCAGTGAATATAAGTATCAGTTTAACTTCTGTTTACCAGTATTGTGATAAATAAAGGTCTTAATTCATCAGTTTTTAGGTTTAGTTCTTTTGCGTGTGTGGCAGTACATAGTAAGTGAGGTGTTGGCATCACTGTTTCATGCCCTTGTACCCTGTGCAGTGGCATCCTTGAAAGAGGATCCTTTTATCATGTTTTCATGATCTGCTGTCACTGCATCCCTCTCTCTTCTGCCCACCCCAGTTGAGTCTTTGCCACCCTCACCCCATCAGAATAGCTCTAGTCAAGGTGATCAGTGACCTCCATGTTGTTAGATCCCACATCTGTTGTTCTTACTGAAGGTCTGTCAGCTTACCAGCATTTAACACATTTGAAAACTGTCCTCTATGCACTTTCTCCTACTAAACCTGGAAGACTAGACTCTAAAGCTGTGGGCCATTTTAGCTGATTTTTTTGTCCTGTAAATTCTGAAGTGAAAATGTCTTTAATAAAAATTTTGGGGACTTCCGCAGTGGTCCAGAGGCTAATACTCGGTGCTCTTGATGTGGGTACCTGGGTTCAGTCCCTGGTCAGGGAAATAGATCCCCTATGCCATAGCTAAAATCCCGCATGCCTCAGTGACGACTGAAGATCCCAGCGCCACAGCTAAGACCTGCCGCAGCCAAATAAATATATATATTTTTTTAATCTAAAAAAAATTTTTTTTCAAAGGGTTCTTTTAAAAATTTGTGTTGAGGTATAGGGACTTCCCCCGTGTCCCAGAGGTTAAGCCTCTATGTTTCCACTGCAGAGGGCCCAGGTTCAATCCCTGGCCAGGGAACCAAGGTCCCACATACTGCTGGATGAAGCCAAAAAGAAAAAAAAAAAAATTTGTGTTGAGGTATAATAAACATAAAATAAAGCATGTGTATCAGAAGTGTAGGGCTTAATGAATTTTCACAACCCGAACCCACCCTCATAGACCAGATCAAGTATAGACCATCTGAGCACTTTGAATCCCCTTTGGGTTCCTAACACCCTCCCTGCCAACAGAAACCACTGCCCTGAAGAAGGAAGTCATTTTCCAAGTGTAGGATTTTGTTACGAGTGTTTAGGGTACAGTGAGATTTGTTTTCTGGTGTTCGACCTTCAAATCTTTGCTTTTTTTTGTAAGTTTTTTTTTGCCCTCAATTTGTTAGAACTGTTTTTCCTCGTGGAAATGCAACAGTATAAAATGGAATTATTTTGTTCTTTTTTCCAGAATAAACAACTAATATCAAATACCGGAAATGTCTCAAACCAGGAAGGATCAACAGTAAGTCACTTTCTTTGCCTTTAAATCAAATATATACAAGTTAGAGTAAGACTGAGCAGAATCTGCTGATGGATGATAGATACTCATGATCTTAAGTAGGGTGAGTAGAATTAGGAAAGAAAAAAAGAAGTGTGATTTAAAACAGTGTATTTTAACATATGTCTGTGTGAATTTTGTACATACTTGTTTCTTTGTTTAAAAAATCTCTTTGAAGCTGTAATTTAAGGGTAACTTCTCTGTCGTGTTCCTGTACTTTAAACAATAAAACTGCACTGTTACATGCCTTAGACAGCACAGCAGTGGGCTAGTTGGTGTCGTCTTTAGGGAAATAAATAGGAACTACAAGGTAGCGCCAGGTGAAGGGAAAATGTAGACTTGGGGGGAATTATAAAAAGTCAGAAGACTAAGAGGTTGAGAGGGTTACAGAGAGTTGAGTGTCGGGACCGAAAGCAGATTAAGGAGAGCTTGCTTTTAGACTGGGACTCTCTGCTTTTATGGGCTTCTTCAACCATCTTACAGAACAGTCTGATAGTGGAAAAGCATTCAGTCTGCAGTGGTGCTGAGCCAACTCTTTGCTTTGTACACATGGTGTCACAGGTGGAGGAGTAGGAAATGACAGGGAAGAATAGGAAATAGGAAGGAGGAGTGTGAAAAGTTTGGTCCCACTACATGGGGGTGTTGGAGGGTTCCCAGGCGGTTCCCAGGCAGGCGGGTTCAGCTTCTCAGTGGGTCTGAACTCTAGCAACAGAGTGCCTGAAGGAATTTAAATAGTTTAGCCCAGCAGTCCCCAACCTTTTTGGTACCAGGGACTGGTTTCGTGGAAGACAGTTTGTCCACGGACATGGGGTGGGCGGTGGTTTCAGGATGACACAAGGACATTGCATTTATATGCCACCACTGATCTGCCAGTCAGAGCTCAGGCAGTAATGTCGGCGATGGGGAGCAGCTGTAAATACAGAAAGCTTTGCTCGCTCACCCACCACTCACCTCCTACTGTGTGGCCCAGTCCTAACAGCCCATGGACTGGACTGCGCTGTGGCTTGGGGGGGTTGAGGACCCCTGTTTTAGCCTCTATACTGTATCTGAGTCATTTTCAATCATGTTATATGACATCTTTCTTCCCCCATTTAATTTAATTTTTTTTTTCCCCATTTAATTTTAAAACACATTTAAAAAACCAAATGCTTGATGATATTAGAAAAACTATTTGAAAGGTAATACTAAATATAGAATGGTAACTTTAGGAGGAAACCTGTAGAAATGCGACAAGTAGAAAATATTGGCAAGCGGAAAAGGCTTTTTCTCTCCTCCATCCTTTGGGTGGTAAAAAAAAATGGAGGAAATCCTTTTACTCCCCACTATCCTTCTACAGCCTGCCTCTGTGTGTGTGTGTGTTTAAGGAGCCCAGTTCTTTTTTTTTTTTTTTAGCTGCATTGGGTCTGCCTTGCGGTGCCAGGGTTCTTTGCTGCAACACGCAGTCTTTCTCTAGTTGTGGTACTTAGGCTTCTCTTGTTGCGGAGCACAGGCTCTAGAGTGCAGAGAGTCAATAGTTGCAGCGCAGAGGCTTGGTTGCCCCCTGGCATGTGCTATCTTAGTTTCCCGACCAGGGATCAAACCCGTATCCCCTGGAAGGTGGTTTCTTAACCACTGGACCACCAGGTAAGTCCCCCCAGTTCGATTCTTAATGGCTGATTTAAGACATGGTGAACAGTTGTTTAGCTATATCTTATAAAGCAATTTAAAAAAATAACTCAAAGGATTTTTTTCCCGTTTCAGGATGTTGTAGCCAAAACACAAAGAGATGGATTTCATATCTTTATTGTTTCTGTTAAAACAGAAAAAACAGATGCAAGCTGGAATTTGAACGGTATAGTTGAACAGTATGCATGTTTACAGTCTGTTTTTACTGTATTCTGCATTTTTGTCATTAACTCAAATCTGCATTCTCTGTTAAAATACATTATTCAAAAAGAAATTTCTTTAATCACAAAAATGAATAATCTGTTTATTTCTGGGACTTAAAACTTTATGCTTATCTTAACTTTAATATTTTTTTAACAGACTAGAAATTTAAAATTAATTTAAGCTAAATTTTTAAAAATTTTAACTTCATGGAGGGGTACAAAATTCTCTAGATTAAAAGAAAAAATTTTTTAGCATGTGGGCAGCACCCTAATTGTAGTTGAAATAGATTATATTCTGTTTCTTGAAAATAGCTATCACTGGGGGTTTAAAAATTTGTTCTTTAAAAAGTTTAAAAAAGAAACAAAAAACATGTGTTTATAGCCTAGGAGTAGAAGGAGCATCTCTGGCAACTGTGGCTTCTGTGCCCTGAGCCCCGCTGCCTGCCCAATAAGGTAGACCCTCTGTTAGGTGAAACTGTGGTTCCTGGTGCCGAGTGTGAGCCCAGGCTTGCATCACGCAGTTTTCAAGGGAGCAGATGCTCTCATGGATCCTGGATTGCCTTGTCGCTCACTTTCTAGGCTGGGCATCTGCTGGGCTGACAGTAGCCAAACAGCGTGTGAGCATCCTGGGAGTTTGCAGACTGCCCTGATTCACCCACTGGGACTCAGAGCTGAAGCCACAGTCTGTGTCTGAAGGGCATCCAGTCCCAAGGGGAGGGAGAAAGCAATGAGATGAGACAGGCATGGCTGCAGAGGAGACCCAGAGCTGTTCTTCCCACTGAAGCTGGTAAAGAGGCTGCTCTGGAGAATGTGAAGCAGGGCTTCCTCCTGGAGGTGCTGTAATGGGCCAGACCATGCCACACAGGGGGCAGGGGCCCCGCTGCCATCCTGCTCCCCACCACCTTTCTTTCTTTGATACCAGTAGGCAGTTTTAAGCTTCTGCTGAATAGTAAATGGTGCAGTAGTAGTTGCTGAGCCCTGCAAGTCTTGTACTGTATCTGCCACTCTGTTATTGCCGTCTCAGACAACAACCCAAACTAGATTCTGGAGTTCAGTAATTTGTCCAAGTTACATTACGAAAGACAAAGTCCTCAGTGAGGTCAGGGACTCAGCCAGGGCCAGTCTCCGACCAGGACTACTTTGCTGTCTGCCTAAGAGCCAACTTAGCCCATGCTGTATAACTCCATTTCTATAAGTAAAGATATCTTGATAAGGTTACATAATCAAATAATGTAATTAGTAATTATCTAGTACTTTGTGTGTGCTAGGTAAAAATTTAGCGTTTGTTCACTTGGTTTATATTCTTGGAGTCTTAGAATGAGCTTATATTGACAAACTTAAGAAAACCTGTTAATTTTAACACCTTAATTTCTTTATCCCCATCCTGCCTTCTCCAGTTTCTCTTTCTATGTTGGGACCATATGGATATATCTCTGCGTCAGATTGGCCTCTAATGATTGTGAGTATCTCTGATAATTTTTTTCCTTTTTTTAAAAATGAGTTTTTTATCCTAATTAGAATATTAAAAAATTTTAAGAGATTCGTGGCAGTGATTCCTTAGTAGCTAACACTACATACCCTCTATTTCTGGTTCCATGGTGACTGATAAAGGATTGCAAACCTGAATGTAGAAATGCCAGTGTTCAGTTCTGCTCCAGTGCCATACTGTTTTACTTGTAACCTTGCAGTACAGTTTGAAGTTAGGGAGCCTGATTTCTCTAGCTTCGTTTTCTTGTCCTTGGCTATTCAGGGTCTTTTGGGTTTCCTAGAAATCTGAATTTTCAAATGATCAGAAGCCTTCACTGACTGAAATCGCTTCTCTTCCCACAGTTCTACATGGTGATGTGTGTTGTTTATATCTTATATGGTGTTCTGTGGCTGATGTGGTCTGCCTGTTACTGGAAAGATATATTAAGAATCCAGTTCTGGATTGCAGCTGTTATTTTCCTGGGAATGCTTGAAAAAGCAGTTTTTTATGCTGAATACCAAAACATCAACAGCACTGGGCTATCAAGTAAGTAGTGAGTGTGTCCATGAACATGGTATGACCCAGGAGCCTCCTAGCATTTGTGAGCAGAGCAGAGGGGACTGCCCCTCACCACCCACCTCCATCCAGTGGTTTGGGAAACCATAGTATAGATGAAGAGGACAGAAGCCAAGAAGGGAGTGTCAAAGGAGGTCTGCAAACTAGGATAGCATGTGTGTGGTCCTTGTGTTCTGTGTTCTTGCTGACTTTCCCTGACTTCCCTCCTGGGGAGAAAAAAATTCCCTAAGGTTCAGCGACCAGTGACTGGCCTAACGCAGTACAAAATTCTGGACTGGGGACATTGGGTGCTGTCAGTCCTTTTAACATACTTCTCCTTTTTTCATCCATCCTTTTTCTTCTCCTTTCCCCAACAAAAAAGAAAGAAAGTTTGGCCACAGGAGTCAGATGAGTAGTGTAGGATGGATGGCGCCTGCAGCCTTTTACAAACAACTTTATGTGACCATGGGAGGCACCGTCCCAGTTTACACAGTGGGACGTGGTGCGCCGGCCAAGCATTCGGGCGTCTTCAGGTGTGTGCCCCAGACTGCTGAAGGATAGAGTGCACCGTCTACACAGAGGGACTTCCCTTCAGTGGCTCAGACTGTGCTTCCAGTACAGGGAGCACAGGTTTGATCCCTGGGTAGGGAACTAAGATCCCTTATGCCTCGCAGTGTGGCTGGTTATAAAAAAGGAGGGGGGTGGCCAGAAAACTAAAGATATAGTTAATTTCATCGCTTTCAAAGAGATGACTGGGTAAAAGATAATTTCTCTCTTTGAAAGAGAGATAGCTCAAAAGGATAGAAAGCACTCAGGATGTACTCGAATAGTCAGTTACAAATGGTCACAGTGCAGATTTTCAAAGGGTGTAGTTATGTCATTCTTTATTTTAAAATCCTCTGGGGAGAAAAGGATGAGTTGGAATTTAGATGAGACAAATATAGCATGTTGATAAATATTGGTGCCAAGTGATAGTACATGGGAGTTCATTATATTACTTTCTCTGTTGGAGAGAGAGAAAACTGTATTGTAGTTTCTCAAAAATGAAAAGTTTAAAAGGACAGTATACAAAAGAATAAAGCAAAGACAGACATATAGGGATGCATGTTGGGGGTGTTATTACTCTCTAAGAGGTTTCAGTGATGTATAAGCATGTGTGTGTGTGTGTGTGTTTAGGGAGGCATGTTGGGGGGTGTTAGTGTGTGTGTGTGTATAGGGAGGCATGTTGGGGGTGCAGCGTGTGTGTGTGTGTGTGTGTGCACGCGCGTGTGTGCGCATGCGCTCGCCCTAAACCAAATGAGGAAGAAAAGGTAAGTTGCTGCTTATGCCTGGGTGTTAAAGCATTCTTGAGTGTCAGAGGAGGTAGGTCAGCTTCTTTGCTGCCAGTGGTGAGGGGTCTGTGTCTAGAGAAGGTGGTGTGAACTTGGGTGAGGGGCAGCAAAAGCCTGAGGTCCGTGAAGAGAAGGAGCGCCCACCTGCCACCCTCAGGGCCATCAAGCCCTCTGAGATGACTCCACCAGGGCTCGGGAGAGAAAGCCCGGGCAGCTGTCCTTGTCTTTGCGGAGTGCTGTGGAAAAGAGAGGTGCCAGATGGAGCCTGGGCTGATGTTGTTCCAATTTCCCCAAGTGTGAACTCTGAAACTTAGCATTGGTCCTGGAAGGACAGAATCTAGAAAATCAAGCAGTGAAGAAACAGTGGTTGTTAGCACACAGCCAGGGTGCGCTAAGGATAGGTCAGCTGACCTGTGCTTCACTTAGGCAGTTAGGGAAATGTATTAACTTACTGCACGGTGTATCTGAACTTCTTCAGGGTATTGGACGAGGCCTTCTGTGGTTTCTTCTGGAGAGGATGGAGAAATGTGAGCTGCAAAGAATAATTAGGTGGATTAACTGGTTTCTGAGTGTCTTTTTCCTCCTTTCTGTCTTCACCACCAGAGCTCTCATCATCTCTTGGCTGGATTCTGGAGTTGCCTCCTAAGCATTTTCCTCTCCTATAGGCTATTCCTTTCCAAGCCATTAAGTAGAGCAGTTTTGATAAAATAAAGCTGTCCATTTTATTCTAAGGATCAGCAAGCTCTTCCTGCAAAACCTACACAGGAAATATTTTTGACTTTGTTGGCTCTGTTGCAACTTCTCAACTACGGTCTTAGGAGCTGAAAGATGCCACAGACAACAAATGGACATGGCTACATGCTCCAGTAAAACTTTACTTACAAAGCACATGTCAGGCCAGATTTGGCGGATAGGCTGTAGTTAGTCAATGCATTTTTCACTCTTTTTTTTTTTTTTGACTTATTTTTATTTATTTGGCTGCTTTCTGTCTTAGTTGTACAATATGTGGGGATCTTTAGCTGTGGCGTGCAAACTTTTAGTTGTGTCATGTGTGATCTAATTTCCTGACCAGGGATTGAATCTGGGCCACCTGTATTGGGAGCAAGGATTTTTAGCTATTGGAGCACCAGGGAAGTCCCACTCTTATTTTTTATTGTCACTGACTTCCCATCAACTTTAGCAACAAGACCAGAGTCATGGCCTGGCATAAAACCCAGCTGAATGGGCCATGCTTCTGTCCCAGTCTCATTTTGACCTCTCTCATTACATGCCTTGCTGCAGACCTGCCAAACTTTCACATCTTGCAGCACTTTTTTTTTTTTTTTTTGACCATACTGTGAGGCATGCAGGATCTTACTTCCCTGACCAGGGATCGAACCCATACCTTCTGCAGTGGAAGTGCAGAATCTTAACCATTGGACCGCCAGGGAAGTCCGGTCTTGCAGCATATTTTATTTTTCTGTTTCTTCCTTCATGCCTCTGCATGTGCCATTTCCTTTGCTTTTCCCCTTTCCCTCCTCCGAACAGTTAACTCCTACTCAGCCTTTACCTCCATCGAGTGAGTCCCTTGGACTGCACAGAGATCAAACCAGTCCATCCTAAAGGAAATCAATCCTGAACATTCATTGGAAGGACTGATGCTGAAGCTGGAGCAACAGTACTTTGGCCAGCTGATGCGAAGAGCTGACTCGTTGGAAAAGACCTGATGCTGGAAAAGAATGAAGGCAGAAGGAGAGGAGGTTGACAGAGTATAAGATGGCTGGGTGGCATCACTGACTCAGCAGACATGAGTTTGAGCAAACTCTGGGAGACAGTCAAGAACAGGAAAGCCTGGCATGTTGTAGTCCATGGGGTTGCAAAGAGTTGGACACAACTTAGCAACTAAACAACAACACCAGCCTTCAAACCCTGGTGTAGATGTCACTTCTGAGAAGCTTTTCCTACCCCATGAGGTGTAGGTCGCTTTCCTTGCCCTCCTGGGACACAGACTGTGTTTCCTCGAGCTTTTGCTGCATCCTGTCCTGCCAACAGTCCAGGCTTCACAAGGGCGGGGAACATGGTGTTTCTTTTCCTGTGACAACCACACAGTAGGAGCAGAAATCAGTAATTGACGGGGGCAACCTGGAGAAAAGAGAGCTCTTGAGGACATTATGGTTTTCAAGTATTTACAGGACAGGAAGAGACTCTGGGCTTCCCTGCTGGTTCAGGTGGTAAAGAATCTGCAATGCAGGAGACCTGGGTTCGATCCCTGGATCAGGAAGATCCCCTGGAGAAGGGAATGGCAACTCACTCCAGTGTTCTTGCCTGGAGAATTCCATGGACAGAGGAATGAGCCTGGCAGGCTACAGTCCAGGGGGTTACAAAGAGTCAGACAAAAGTGAGTGAGTACTGCTATTAAAGAACTCTAGTTCTTTAGCCTCAAGTGGAGGACTGAGAACAGAGGAGAGCTTGGGGAGACCGTGCCCCATAGAACCGATCAGATACAGAGCGAATTCTTCAGGAGGTTGAGAATCCCCTTCACTGAGATTGCAAACAGCATTAGATTAGGTGACCTTTAAATTTAAATGTGGCTAATTCGTCTGAGGACAGAATATAGTTGTACATAGTACATGTGTAGAGTCTTGGCGACAGGCGTCCAGGTGAACCCAGAGCAAATGGTTTTCCTTCTTCCCCGTCAGCCCAAGGGTTACTGATATTTGCGGAGTTGATATCTGCCATTAAGAGGACTCTGGCTCGCCTCCTGGTGATCATCGTGAGCTTGGGATATGGCATCGTAAAGTAAGTGAGAAAGACACCGCACCTCCACCCTGTGATTGTATCCATCTCCATGATAACCCCTGTGAAACTGGCCAGGGAACACCTGCCAGGATGTGTTTTTTAAGGGACTTTAAATTTTTTAATCAATTAATTATTTGGGTGCGTCAGGCCTTAGTTGTGGCACTTGGGGTCTTTGTTGCAGCATGGGTTTCTCTAGGTGAGGGCTCTGGAACGCACGGGCTCTCTAGTTGTGGCACAGGCCTAGTTGCCCTGAGGCATATAGGATCTTAGTTCCCCGAACTGGGATCGAACTCATGCCTCCCCTCTCCTTTGAAAAGTGGATTCTTAACCACTGGACCACCAGGGACGTGCCTTTAATGGATTTCCGTGCACTGGCTGTTTTATGCATGTGTGTTCAGTTGCTTCAGTTGTGTGTGACTCTTTGTGAGCCTATGGACTGTAGCCTGCCAGGCTCCTCTGTTCATGGGGTTCTCCAGGCAAGTATACTGGAGTGGGTTGCCATTTCCTCCTCCAGAGGATCTTCCCAACTCAGGGATCGAAAGCACGTCTCTTATCTCTCCACTCTCCTGCATTGGCAGGCAAATTCTTTACCACTAATACCACCTGGGAAGTCCAGCTGTTTTATACTTTCCTCAAATAAAGATCCTAAATTCCAGTAACTTTTTATAATTAAATGAATAATCAACTTTAAGGATAATGGAAAATTTTAAATGATTCTTGAGGCTCAGGTCATTTTCTGTTTCTTAGGCAACACAGTTAGGTGTTATGATTGTATTTGAGATACTGTAAGAGAGCATGCTCTGATTAAACACCAGGTCAGCAGAATTTTTGTCTGAAGCCTGACTATCCCCTGAAGATCCTATCAAGATCTTTCCTCCCTCTTACCTTTGAGTCCCTGGTTGTGAACATGGAGGAGTCTGTTCCCTAAGACTCTGATTCCCAGAAGCTCAAACCTTCACACTGAACCACATCTACATTTTTTTTTTTTTAATATTTATTTGGCTGTGGTGGCTCTTAGTTGTGGCACGCAGGATCTTTAGTTGTGGCATGTGAACTCTTAGTTGCAGCATGTGAGATCTAGTTCCCTGACCAGGGATCAAAACTGGGCCTTGGCACTGCATGTGCTGAGTCCTAACCACTAGACACCAGGGAATCCCAGAAATTTCAGTTCTGTTTTCAAATTGCCAATTGCTAAAAACCATCATCTTTGCATATTCCTGACTTAGTTATACTTTCAAAGAATCCAAACTGTTATTTTAATTCTTTTTAATTTGAAGAATGAAAGCTGAAGTCTGTTAGGACTCTTGTTTGGAGATATTGAGAGAGAAAGCGTTGGGATTCGATTTCCTGACATCCTGCTTTTTCTCTGCCCATGTCATAGAATCAATCAGTGGATTATCTCTGACAAAACACATCTCAGAATGGTTTACAACGTATGTTCTTGAAAGACTTAAACGATTAGTTCTGCCAGTGACCCTTAGAAGTTGGCGCTTACTAGGTTTCATCAATCTTCTCATCCATTCTGTAGATATAGTACTTGGGTTATGTTAATTTTACTGCTTGGATTTCAGCAGCAAAATCTTCTGGTCTCAGAAATGTTGCCTCCGGAGTTCCTTGGTGGTCCAGTGGTTAAGAATCTGCCTTGCAAGGCAGGGGACACCGGTTCAATCCCTGGTCCAGGAAGATCGCACGTGGTGCAGCGCAGCTAAGCCCATGCTCCACAACTACTGAACCTGTGTTCTCGAGCCGGGAGCTGCGGCTGCTGAGCCCTTACTCCACACCCGCTGAAGCCCGCGAGCCCTGGATCCCGTGCTCTGCAACAGAAGCCCGTACATCACAACTAGAGAGTAGCCCCTGCTCTCTGCAACTAGAGAAAGCCCGAGCTGAGCAACAAAGACCCAGTGCAGCCGTAAATAGTAATTTGTTTGTAATGTTGTTTCACAGGCATCAATAGTTTCAAGTCCTAGAGAAGGAGGCCTATTTTTCCTGAGCCTGTTTCTGCCTTGTTCCCAGGGAATAACCCTGCTTTGAACAGAACCCCTCTGTGGTGGGTTCTGATGCGCTTTACTTACCTTTTTCTTTTTTCCTGTTTCCTCCTCATTCCAGGCCTCGTCTAGGAACCGTCATGCACCGGGTCATTGGATTGGGACTTCTCTATTTTATCTTTGCGGCTATTGAAGGCGTGATGAGAGTCATTGGGGTAAAAACTGCATCATTCCACTTGCACTTTTTTTTGTTGTTGCTGTGAAATATGATTTTACTTTCTTATCTCCTGAGATGAATTTTTAAAGATAGGAAATTTGTGAAAAAGGCCCAATTTTGAGTACCCCCCCACACCCTTTGGACTCTTCCTGAAAGTAAAAGGCTAACCAGAGCACTTTTTAAAATGATATGATTCTGAAGGCACCGCCTGGTGTCATCCTAGGAGTTGTTAATAGTCCCATTTTAACAGTGTTCATGGTTATTCTTTGTGAAGAACGTTCATCTTTATCATTGTACAGTCTCAACATGCTCGTTTCTTCCTTACCCCTTTGTTTAAACATGTGTGAGTGAGCAGAAAGCTAATTTTACCTTCTAAGCATGCAGACACTACATGTCACTGCTCTTTTAAGTGTCAGGCACTTGTCCATTTTCCCTGACTCTGGTGGGCTCAGTATTGAGGGGATTCAGTGGCCCTACTCCTGGAGGAACCAGGAAGAGGTAGTGTTCTGGGGAGAAATGGCTCTGGCAGCCAGGGCAGCGGTAGTTTACCCCAGAGAAGAGCGAGTATTTGTATCTGCGAAGACCCCTAGATGTCTAGCTTTGGTTTTCCTTAGTAATGTGTTTGATGATGACTTAGTGATTAAGAAACTTATTATATTTTTGTTTGATTCAGAGAACTGTGTAATTTTTACTCAAAACGTCTTTTGGGTTAGATATTGAAATCAGACCATTGTACACAGAGTGAATAATCTGTACGTTCCCACATACGTTTACTTCACATAGTTTGATCTGACGTTTTAAAGCCGGGCATTTGTCCAGTAATGTTAAAAACCTCACCCTTCTTCCAGTGTCTTTGACATACGCGCATTCTGGGTTAGAGACGCCTGCTCTCTTCATCTCTGACTCCTTGAAAGGTGCATTTATTATTACTTTTACATAATAGTGAAGAACTTTCTATCTACATATATAATTCACAGAAAGCTTATCTTTGCTGGGAAGAAAATAGAAAGGATAAACATCCCACGGATAGATGGCGTATCTCTTTGAAATTTGACATGGTCGGCATCTTAGATGTGACAATTTCGGGTGTGACTCTCTGTCAGCTCTTGAGTAGAGTATGCAGCCAGTCTGTGGTTTCGGTTCCTTTTCCTTATTTTGCCTTTTTCACATCCTTTCACTTGCGGGGGGAGGAGGAGGAGCGCATTGCTTTGGGAGCCATGGCTGCAGGTTTTTTGAGGAGAGGGCAGAGAGAGAAATGGTTGGCCTGAGTTGGGTGGGACATGCTGTGTTTTATCTGCCACTCCATAATGGCATTTTTTCGTTATCACTAGACAGGCTGATGACAAACGAACATTTGTGGCTGCTAAAACAGATAAATTCCATGTGCTCAAATACAGTTCTGTTAGGCAATAAAATCTTTTATATAGCCTTTTATAAAATGATGAGAGGAGATAAACTGTTTTTCTTCATCAGATGATAATTATTATAATGAAATTTTTGTGTTCAGATTTTTCCCCTGTTTTTATCTTTCAGGGTTCTAACCATTTAGCTGTTGTCCTTGGTGACATTATTTTAGCACTTATTGACTCCATTTTTCTATGGTTCATATCCTTTACTGTGTCCTAAAATAGTTTGTTGTTATATCATCAAAATCATATTATTTTTAATTTGTAATAATAGCAGAGAGATATATAGTTACGCGTTATAGGAATTTAGTTGGAGATGAGAAAGTAACATTTCCTCAATTAAAAAATATCTTTATTTTTTCTATTCGTTTAGCAGACTTAAACGAACATACTGAGGAATCAGGCAGAGGAGACAAACACTTAACTAGGAGTAACATAGCAACAGTGATCGCCACTTCACAGAGGCGCTGTGCAAACAGGAAAGAGAAGTTAACTGCATGCTGACAGTCCAGAAAGCCTTCAGGGAGATGGTGACATTTAAATTGAGACTGCATAGACAAATGGGAATTCACTAGGAAAAGAATTAGGGTTTCCCAGGGGCACTAGTGGTAAAGAACCCACCTGCCAGTGCAGGAGACGTAAGAGATGCAGCTTTGATCCCTGAGTTGGGAAGATCCCCTGTAGGAGGGCATGGCAGCCTACTCCAGTATTCTTGCCTGGAGGATCCCATGGACAGAGGAGCCTGGTGGGCTAGAGTCCACGGGGTCATTGAGAGCGGGGCCCGGCTGAGCCATTGAGCACACATGCGCTAACCTTCGTGTCTTCTCTTCTGTCATCGCATGGTTAGAGAATGAGCTTAAGGTATCTGTTCGGTTTGGAATTGTCTTATTTCTAAGCTTGGGTGTGCTTATTTGAGGGAGCGTATGTTCCTCCATCAACTACTTGAGCTACAGACTTTGCATTTTAAAAACCTATGTTATCTTTTCTTCTGGTCATTTACACATGTGTGTTTCAAAAAATTCTTGCTCTTAACCACCCACAAGGTAGTTCATTGGGAAAAACACAGAGTCATGCAAATTGGCAGAAAATTCCATCTGGATTTGAATGAGGGTAACTTGCCATCTCTATGGACAACTTTGGCTTTGGTCCAACATGTCATGAACCAGATTCACGCGGGGAGATAACAGAAAATAAGGGGAAAGATTTAGCTTGCTCAATTATTGATATTTTTAATAAAGATGTTAGAGATCAAAGTCATAAAGATATCCAGAAATTGAAATTCTCTTGGTTTGCATTTTATGGTAAGAGCAAAGGAAGTTCAACCTGAATTTCTGATGTCTGCTCTTAGATGGCTATTCGGTAGTTTTCATTACTGAGATGAAGAGCCCACTTTCTCTGTACACAGAGTTAGTGGGTTTCCTAAATGATTACCAACGACAAGCAAAGAAGCAGGACCACATCCTGATAGAATCAAGTGCTGGAGTCATGACCATGCTTCCTTTGCTTTCGATGAACCTAATCTAGCTTCTTCTGTACGAATCTGATTCTACCTATAGTAATAGAAAAAATAGCCTGAAAACGCTAAAAAGCTGTTGCCTCTGGCCTCATTTCCTGCTTGTTTGTTTTATTTTTTGCTCTTTTGCTGCAGGCAAATGATTCTGACCTTGTGCTTCTGGCCAGCCTCCCTCTGTCTCTTCTTGACTCTGGCTTGTGCTGGTGGATATCCTTTTCCGGCCACAGCAGCAGCATGTGCAGGGTGACTCTCCTGTCAGGATGGTGGGGCCTGCATGCTTTCATTACTGCTTTAAAAGTATTCAGTCTTGATCGTGTTTATTGAATAACATGTATTTCCATCTCTGTAAGTCCTGACAGCAACCTTAATTGGTTGAATTGTGTTCTGATAGAAATTGATCTTCTGTTGCAACCTAGTGGGTCATTTGTTGTTATTCATTCGCTAAATTTTATCCAGCTCTTTGCGACCCCATGGACGGCAGCACACCAGACTTCCCTGCCCTTCACCATCTCTCAGAGTTTGCTCAAACTCATGTCCATTGAGTTGGTGATGTCATCCAACCATCTCATCCTCTGTCGCCCCCTTCTCCTGCCCTCAATCTTTCCCAGCATCAGGGTCTTTTCCAGTGAGTCAGCTCTTCACATCAGTGGTAAAGAACACGCCTGCAGTGCAGGAGATGCAGGTTTAATCCCTGGGTCAGGAAGATCCCCTGGAGGAGGGCATGGCAACTCACTCCAGTATTCTTGTTGGGAGAATCCCATGGACAGAGGAGCCTGGCAATATTGTATTGGTTTTGCCATACATTGACATGAATCCTATGGGTCCATGGGATCACAAAGAGTCAGACGTGACTGAAGCGACGGAACACAGGAAAATTGAAAAGCAGCTTTGGTAGTTTTAGGAGGTCCTAAAGCAGCCTTGGTAGTTTCAGAAGGTCCTAAAGCAGCTTTGGTAGTTTTAGGAGGTCCTCTTACTCCTTGGAAAGAAAGTTATGACCAGCCTAGATAGCATATTAAAAAGCAGAGGCATTACTTTGCCAACCAAGGTCTGTCTAGTCAAGGCTATGGTTTTTCCTGTGGTCATGTATGGTTGTGAGAGTTGGACTGTGAAGAAAGCTGATCGGCAAAGAATTGATGCTTTTGAACTGTGGTGCTGGAGAAGACTCTTGAGAGTCCCTTGGACTGCAAGGAGATCCAACCAGTCCATTCTAAAGGAGATCAATCCTGGGTGTTCATTGGAAGGATTTATGCTAAAGCTGAAACTCCAATACTTTGGCCACCTCATGCGACGAGTTGACTCACTGGAAAAGAGTCTGATGCTGGGAGGGATTAGGGGTAGGAGGAGACGGGGACGACAGAGAATGAGATGGTTGGATGGCATCACCGACTCGATGGACATGAGTTTGAGTGAACTCCGGGAGTTGGTGATGGACAGGGAGGCCTGGCATGCTGTGGTTCATGGGGTCGCAAAGAGTCGGACACGACTGAGCGACTGAACTGAACTGACTGAAAGCAGCTTTGGTAGTTTTAGGAGGTCCTAAAACTACCAAAGCTGCTTTTCAATTTTCCTGTGTTCCGTCGCTTCAGTCACGTCTGACTCTTTGTGATCCCATGGACTCATAGGATTCATGTCAATGTATGGCAAAACCAATACAATATTGTCAAGTAATTAGCCTCCAATTAAAATAAATAAATTAAAATAAATAAATAAATAAAATGAAGTTTTTGATTAATGAAGTATTGGGAATTTAAAGAGGAGGCATAAATAAATCTAAAATCTGCCACTTGCATTCTCCTTTGCTCAGCTCTGTGATGTATGTTCAGTGGGTGATCTCTGCACAGGGCTTGTTGGGCTACAGAGAAAGCTGCTCATGTTTATGGAGCTCTGGCTTGAGCACAGCCTCACTGCTGAGGAGCTGGTGGACAGGCCTCTCTGCTTCTTCATATCTGACAATGTTGCTGTTTACCTGAGCCCTGGAAAATAGCTACCCTTAAGATAGTCTCCACCCTTTGGTGTTTGGGAAGAAGCTTATTTACTATTAATACCAAAAGCTACCTTTCCCCATGGGACTTCAGTGAGATTCCTAGGTGTTCCCTTGTTTACTTACGACAAGGCCAGACACAAACCTGTGTACCTCCTGACTAATCTGGACAAAATGTCAAATTGACTAAGCCTTCTTCCCCCAGGTCCCTGAGCTTTCATCCACCAACAGCCCTCTTTCACAGCCCTTCCTGAGAACCTACAGGCCTCAAGGAGAGTCATAACCCTGAGCAACTGGCCTGTCAGGCCACCCCCTTCCCACACCTGCCACTCCCGAGTCCTATTTACACCTCCTTATGAAAGCAAAGGGCTTCCCTGGTGGCTTAGTGGTGAAGAATCCATCTGCCAATGCCAGAGATGCAGGTTCGAACCCTGGGTTGGGAAGATCCGCTGGAGAAGGAAATGGCAACCACTCCAGTATTCTTTCCTGGAAAATCCCATGGACAGAGGAGTCTGGCCGGCTATAGTCCATGGGATCACTTAAGAGTCGGACACGACTTCCAACTAAGCAACAACAACAGTAATAAAAGCAAAGCCCTTCCCTGCCTGACCTTTGGGACTCCCACAGATCTTACAGTCAGAATATTCTCCATATTGCAGTAATCTCTTGAATAAATTCTCTCCTTACCTAAGTCCAGATTTGTTTTACTTGACATATTTCAGGTTTTTTTAATTTATAAAATGGAATTGATAGATGACATGACTTCTTAATTGTGATCATTCAGAGGGTAGAATGAGAATAGACTAGAAACAAAAAAATAGGAAAGTAACGGAGACAGAAAGCCACAGGCCGATTGGGGTGTCCTGATGGCATCTGTAGAGTGTGTCTGGCCTGAGGGGGACCTAGCATTTAGTCTGAGTCCTGCTCTGTCCTGTGCTTCGAGAACCTGGCATTGAAGGAATGCAGCATAGGTCTCGTCCCTTACATTCTTTTTCCTTGAAGTTTGTTTACTTAGTTCAGACAGTGGTAAGTTGTACAAAAAAATCTGTAATAAAATTGCTATCGTGATTATATGTTAGTGGAGAAGACATTTTCTGTGTTTTTATTAGTTTTAAATTATAGGAACTCTGTGTAGCAGTAGTTTTGGAAATGTAGCAAAAGATTCTTATTCCGTTTTTTAATCTTAACTATGTATTATTATTTACAATTTTTCCCTTAACTCTTTTTCACATTTTTATAAGTTTGGCACAAACTATGAAGACTCTCAGGCTAAGAAAGAACACAGTAAAATTTTCTTTATATAGGCACTTTACAAATACCCTGATATTTGCCATACTGGGTAAGTTATCTGATTTTTCTTTTATAATAAATTATTTTAGTACTGTATATGTTCCTTCAGAGGTTGACTTTTTTTTTTTTTTTGGTGTGTTTCAGCATCTGTAGTGTTTATGGTGTGGACAACTAAGACATTTAGGTTTGCAAAATGTCAATCAGTAAGTATAATCTTCCTATGTAAACAGCTTTCATTTTTAATTGTACTATTTTATTTTGTGTAAGTTTGAAGAGTTTAGTTTGTATTTGTAGATCAAGATAATTATAGTGAAGATATTCCATTTACTTGGAATTATTTTGTGCAGGATTAGAAAAACATTTGTCTCCTTTAAACAAGTCTAAAACAAAGTTCCTCCTAAATCTCCGTTTCCAACAATGCCCTTTTCTCAGCTTCTTTTGTCGTATTCTGAAAATGAATCATCTCCCTAAATAGTCTAAGGTAACAGGAAATCGTTTTCTTGCAGCACACAGTGTGATTAGGTTGCTTTGTATCTAAGTGGGATTCTAAATCTTAAGCCTGACATGTTTCTAGGATTTTATACATGTTTATATATGCTAAAGCTGAAACTCCAATTCCTTGGCCACCTCATGTGAAGAGTTTACTCACTGGAAAAGACTCTGATGCTGGGAAAGATCAGGGGCGGGAGGAGACGGGGACGACAGAGAATGAGATGGCTGGATGGCATCACTGACTCGATGGACATGAGTTTGAGTGAACTCCGGGAGTTGGTGATGGACAGGGGGGCATGGCGTGCTATGATTCATGGGGTCGCAAAGAGTCGGACACGACTGAGCGCCTGAACTGAAGTGATAGTATACTCATCATGAACATTCAGGAGGTATTCTTCTTGGATTCTCTAGTTAGAAAGATATATTTCTTAGACTGAAAATATAAAAGGTCCTTTTGGGGATTTGTTGATTTGGAAATAGCCTCTAGTTCTGTATTGGTTGTTGTTCAGTAGCCAAGTCTGACTCTGCGACCCCATGGGCTGCAGCACGCCAGGTTTCCCTGTCCTTCACCATCTTTCAGAGTTTGCTCAAACTCATGCCCTTTGAGTTGATGATGCCATCCAACCATATCTTCTGTTGCTCCCTTTCTCCTGCCCTTATTCTTTCCCAGCCTCAGGGTCTTTTCCAATGTGTCAGCTCTTCCAATCAGGTGGCCAAAGTATTGGAGCTTCAGCTTTAGCATGAGTCCTTCCATGAATATTCAGGGTTGATTTCCTTTAGGATGGACTGGTTTGATCTCCTTGCCGCTGCTGCTAAGTCATTTCAGTCGTGTCCGACTCTGTGTGACCCCATAGACAGCAGCCCACCAGGCTCCCCCGTCCCTGGGATTCTCCAGGCAAGAACACTGGAGTGGGTTGCCATTTCCTTCTCCAATGTGTAAAAGTGAAAAGTGAAAGTGAAGTCGCTCAGTCATGTCTGACTCATAGCGACCCCATGGACTGCAGCCTACCAGGCTCCTCCGTCCATGGGATTTTCCAGGCAGGAGTACTGGAGTGGCTTGCCATTGCCTTCTCCATGATCTCCTTGCTAGTTCTGTATAATTATAAAGAGCCCTGTGAAAACCCTGGACTTTTGCTGCCATAGGGAAAATTTCACTAGAGAGGAAACTGTTCTCGTCTAGAAAATAAATTAATTGACCTCTGAAGCCCTTTTCAGCTCTAATTCTTTTCATGCTACTCTTTAATTTGTTAGGGTTTTATTCATTGGATTGATTATAAGGCTCAACTAAGCATTAATATGGATTTTAAGATAGAATTTCTTAGTTTTTATGTTTCTTGAAAAAACATGTGCTCATTTTTTTGAAGACTTACTGGTTGGAAGGATTTCATTAGTACTTGTCATTATATACTATTTCAGTGGGAAATCTGTTTATCAAAAATTAACTTTTCCTGTTTGAATCATCCTTGTTATAGGATTGGATGGAACGCTGGGTTGATGATGCATTTTGGAGCTTCCTTTTCTCACTTATTCTTATTGTAATAATGTTTTTGTGGAGACCATCAGCAAATAATCAGAGGTACCTTACATAGTTGGGCAAGGTTGTTCATCTTCTGCTACAATGTTAGGAAAGCATTTATAGAAACCAGAGAAGTAGTCATTGCTCTTAAGAGGTATACAGTCAAGTGGGAGACAAATATAACAAAAGGAAGACAGTGAAAGAAGAGAGATATAAGGGGAAGAAAGGGGTCTCCCCGCAGGAAGAGGGAAGAGGGGTCCCTGGAATGACTGTTTCAGGTGTAAACTGAACACTGAACAGGTTTAAACACACTAGTAAAACTACTCCTTGTTTTTTATTTAGATATGCCTTCATGCCTTTAATAGATGATTCTGATGATGAAATTGAAGAATTCATGGTAACATCTGAAAATTTGAGTAAGTGATATGTTTTCTTAATAACCATTGTATCTATTGTAACAAAGAAATACTGTGTTTCTACCTGCGATACAAGGTCAGCAACACTTTTTTTCCTGTAAAATATTTTTAAGACGGTATCTGAGAAAAGCTCTGTTACCGTAGACAGTCACAAGAAGAAGACTCAGTAATGAAATTTTCCAGGTCGTCACTGTAGTTGGAGCTTTCGTTTGCTCTTCATGTCTAAGTATTGCAGTCAGTACACTTGCTTTCCACAAGACTGATTTGGTATATATTGTACTTGCTGCTGCTGCTGCTAAGTCACTTCAGTCGCGTCCGACTCTGTGTGACCCCATAGACGGAAGCCCACCAGGCTCCGCCATCCCTGGGATTCTCCAGGCAAGAACACTGGAGTGGATTGCCATTTCCTTCTCCAATGTGTGAAAATGAAAAGTGAAAGTGAAGTCATTCAGTAGTGTCCGACCCTTAGCGACCCCACGGACTGCAGCCTACCAGGCTCATCCATCCATGGGATTTTCTAGGCAAGAGTACTGGAGTGGCTTGCCATTTCCTTCTCCGATATATTGTACTTAACTCCCAAATAATATGATCTTCTTGATGATGATTGCTAAATTTCTCACAGCAGTGATATTAAAATTCAGTGTGTTGCTTCTGGCTCCAATAATGATGGAATGAATTGTATTTGACAATCTTCCTGCTGATAGCTAGAATAAACTCAGGACAGAATTTTTTTAAATTAATTGTTTAAAGGCACTGGAGAGCAATGAAAGGCAGGCAGAAACTGGAGAAACTTTCATGTTGAAAGAAAAGAGCCGCACTTAATAAATTCCACATTTATAGAGCTTTAGTCCAGAGTGTGTGCCCAGTCAATGAGACAGGCTAGAGCTCAAGCAGATAGGCGCAATCTCACTGATGCAAGGAATTGTAGAGTAAAGCTTGGGGCTGTAAGAATGCCTGGAAATTTAGGGAAGAAATCCAGAAAAGAGAACCACAAAGGAAGAAATTCCACAGTCTTTAAAAAGTCTCTCTAATCTTGTCTGATGCCTGAAAGGGGCATTTTGAGACTCCAAAAGGCCAGGGGGAAAACAATAGCTGTTTGGCTAAGAAGCAGAACAGAAATTTCAGCACATGCCCACTGCAGAGTTTGAAATTCAAATCTCAATAAGTTAAAAGTGCTTGGGTAAATCCCTTGGGCTTTCCATTAAAACCCCGGGAGGGCTACTCCTTAGAAATAAAAACCACAGTCTGGGACCACTGAAATTTACCCTACGACTAGAGCTAAGCTGAAATTAACCCTAATAAAATCTGAAAGCATGTCCCCCAAAGATTAAAGTCATCCAGACATAATCTGAATGCCTTCTGGAACAAAACACTTCTCAGAGATAAGGGAATCCAGAATCTGTAAGATAGCATTCTCAATGTCCCATATACAATGATAAATTACTGGACAGGGAATGAAACTGGAAACCATGACCCATAGTTAAGGGAAAAATCAGTCAATAGTGATCTAGAAATGGCCCAAATGTTACAATTAACAAGAAAGACTTTAAAAATAATTGTTATAAATATGTTAAAGAATCTATGGTGCTTTCAAACTGTGGTGCTGGAGAAGACTATTGAGAGTTCCTTGGACTGCAAAGAGATCAAACCAGTCCATCCTAAAGGAAATCAACTCTGAATATTCATTGGAAGGACTGATGCTGAAGCTGAAGGTCCAATACTTTGGCCACCTGTTGCAAAGAAGTGACTCATTGGAAAAGATCCTGATGCTGGAAAAGATTGAGGGCAGGAGGAGAAGGGGGCAACAGAGGATGAGATGGTTGGATGGCATCACTGTCTCAGTGGATGTGAGTTAGAGAAAACTCTGGGAGATGGTGAAGCACAGGGAGGCCTGGTGTGCTGCCATCTGAGCGGTTGCAGAGTTGGACACGACTCAGCGACTGAACCACAACCCCAGGAGCAGATTGGTGGAGGCAAGAGAAATCTCAGGAGAGACATGGAGACTGAAAAAAGAAGCACCAAATAAAGTTACTAAATACAGAACACCGGAAAGAAAGTGGAAGTGAAGCCGCTCAGTCGTGTCCAGCTCTTTGTGACCCTGTGGACTGTAGCCTACCAGGCTCCTCCATCCATGGGATTCTCCAGGCAAGAATACTGGAGTGGGTCGCCATTTTCTCCTCCAGGGGATCTTCCCGACCCAGGGATTGAAGCTGGGTCTCCCGCATTGTAGGCAGACACTTTACCCTCTGAGCCACCAGGGAAGCAGAATACCTGAAGTAAATCCATAAAATTAGGATTAACAGTAGACAAGTAAATTGGATACAACCAAGTTACAGTGAGCATCTGTAGACAAAGCAAAAGAAATTTTTCAAACTGAAAACCAGAGACAAAAGGCTAGAAACAAAATGAACTAACTTCTGTGACCAGAAGGACAGTATTAAGCAGTCTGCTGCTGCTAAGTCACTTCAGTCATGTCCGACTCTGTGCGACCCCATAGATGGCAGCCCACCAGGCTCCCGTCCCTGGGATTCTCCAGGCCAGAACACTGGAGTGGGTTGGGTTGCCATTTCCTTCTCCAGTGCATGAAAGTGAAAAGGGAAAGTGAAGTCGCTCAGTCGTGTCCGACTCTTCGAGACCCCATGGACTGCAGCCCACCAGGCTCCTCCGTCCATGGGATTTCCCAGGCAAGAGTACTGGAGTGGGGTGCCATTGCCTTCTCCGATTAAGCAGTCTAACAGGTACATAATTGAGCTCTAGAAGAGGAAGAGAGAATGAGGCATAAAGAATATTTGAAAAAATATTGGCCAGAAGATTTCCAAAATTGATCACGAAACGAAAATGAGACTGACTGAAGGGAGAGCACTGAAAATCGTGCAAGCATGAGGAGGTGTGACACGCCACTGTGTTTAAAGCGCTTAAAGCCAGCTAACTGTTTATAGCAGAGATCATAGCATGCGGTTTATGACATATGTAAACATGGAGTAAATGAGATCAGTATTGTACTACAGTTCTTAATAAGGTGCTAAAGCAAATCGCAATTACAACAGTAAAGCAGAATAGACTTAAGTAACCTATTTTGATAATTAAATGCAAGTGGACTAACTACTCAGTAGGAAGAGATTGTCAGATTGTTAAAAAGGTATATGAAACTCAGCTGTTTGATGTTTACAAGAGACACCTCAAAAATGTCACAGAAAGGTTGAGAGTATGGAAAAAGATAAACCATGAGAACACTAAGCATCAGAAGCGAGTGTGGCCATGCAGTGTCACTTCTTTATGATAAAAGCATGAATTTATCAAACGACATAGTCGTCCTAAGTGTGTATATATCTAATGACAATTCTATCAAATTTTGATTCATCAATTTTGAAGCTCTAAAGAAAAATACAAAAAGTTGATATTTGAACACTTCCTCTTCAGTGGTTAATGAAGACATATGTGTAACAATGTACAAGAACTGAATAAGGCCATTGACCTTATTGATTTGATTGATATTTATAGAACATTACATTTAGCAACTGAAGAATAAGTGTTCAAGTCTGCATTACATAAAATAACCCATGTGAGTGGCCATTAAAAATGTTTCCATGTATTTCAGTAGTTGCAATCACAGAGTGTGTTTATGGTCACAGTGGTTAAATTAGATGCATAACAGTATATCTACAAAATAATCAAATGTTTAGAAATTAAATAATACATTTCCAAGTAACTCATGGATCGAAGGAATATTAAAAAGTATTTCATAATAAAATGATAATAAAAACAAAACATCACATTTTATAGGATGCAACTAAACCAATTCTTAGAAAATTAATAGCTCTAAGTGTCTATATTACCAAGAAAAAAACCAGACATATGAAATCAGTGATGATATGTTTTCATCTTGAGAAGCTAGTAAAACAGTGGCAAATTAAACTGGAGTAGTTAGAAGGAAGGAAATAATAAAGTTAACTGTCTATATCAATGAAATAGAAAACAAAGGGAAAGAGAAAATCAACAAAGCCAAATGTAGTTTCTTTTAGAAAAGATTAATAAAAATGGATTAGCCTCTAGGTAATCTAAACCAGAAATCGAGATAAACAATATAGCAAGACAAATTTCCAACACTGGAAAAATAGATAAGACATTATTATAGTAAGAAAGTAGATAAGGGGATATTATGAAGAAATTGGGCATTTGTATAAAATGAATAAATTCCTTGAAAAATACACTTAAGAAACTACCCTAATTTAACCCTATGCCACTAAATTGATATAGCCGTATATCTCTTAAGGAAATTGGATTGAAGTTTAAAATCTTCCTATAAAGCACCACACCCAAATGGCTTAACTAACCTTCAGATACTTAAGGAAGAAACATTCTAATCTTACACAAATTCTTCAGAACATAAGAACGGTAAGAATACTTCCTAACTTGCAATCCACTTGGCAAGCAAATTACAGAATAGTATGAAAAAACTCCACACCTGAAATCATACTGAGTGGTGAAATGGTGAATTTTCTCCCAAGACTGGAACCCAGGTACAGAGATAACTGCTCACCTCTGTGACTCAACTTCAGAACAGGAGGTCAAGAAAGGCAAAGCCCACAGACCAGCCCAAAGAATACAAAAGGCATAAAGCGTGGAAAGAAGGAAATCTGTTTGTTTCGGTAGACAGCAGGGTTATGTATGAAGAAAATGCTAAGAAATCTACAGAAAAAGAAAAAACACAGTAGAACTGATAACTGAATAAAATAGAATCATAAGATGTATGCCCAATACACAGAAATTAGTTGTTTTTTTGCATACCAAGTGGAAATAATTTTAAAATAAAATTTAAAGTATGATTTACAATAGCTTCAAAAATATTTAAGAATAAATTTAATGGAAAAAATGTGCAAACTGCACTAAAGAATACAAAACGGTGCCAAGAGAAAGCATAGGTAAATGTAGAGCTTTAACATGTTTTTGAATAGTAGCTCAATATTATTAACTCGTCACCTCCCTAATTGATATGTATAATAGATTCAGTACAATCCCAATTGTAAGTCTAGCTGACTTTTAAAAAAATGGTTAAGCAGATTTAAAATATGTTTTTGATGTCGTGTCTAACTCTGGTCTGTAGCCCGCCAGGCTCCTCTGTTCATGGGATTTCCCTGGCAAGAATACTGGAGTAGGTTGCCATTTCCTTCTTCAGGGAATCTTCCTGACCCAGGGATTGAACCTGTGTCTCCTGCATTGGCAGGCGGATTCTTTACCACTGAGCCACCATGGAAGCTGTTTAAAATATATATGGAGATACAAAAGATCTAGAAGAGCCTAACTGTGCTCGTAGTTACAGCGTACATCTTGAAGCATTATGCTAAGTGAAAGAAACAAATTATGAAAGATTGTACATTATATGATGCTATTTACGTGAAAAGTCTAGGATAGATCAATCCATGGAGACAGAAAATAGATTAGTGTCTGCTAGGGGCTGGTGGAAGGAGTGAATTGAGAGTGACTGCTAATGGGTTTGGGAGGTGGTGATGAGAAGCTTCTGAAATTAATAGTGGTGATGATTGCATAATTCTGTGACTGTCGTGAAATCCACAGATGTGTACCCTTCAAAATGGTGCATTTATGGTGTGGGAATTACATCTAAATAAAATGAAATTAATGGACTTACTCTGATTTCAAGACAAAAATTTCAAGTTATACTAATCAAGACAGTGTGATATTGGCAGAAGGATAGAGACATATCAGAGTATTGAAATAGAGTCCAAGAAATAAATTAATAACTTAGGAAATTAAATTTCAGAAAACTTAAAAAGAAGAGTCCAGAAATAAATCAGCACATATTGTTCAGTGGATTTTGTTGTTGCTTCAGATAATTTTACCAATGCAATAACACTTTGAAGAATGTACTTTTCAATCAGCTCAGTCATGTCTAACTCTTTGTGAGCCCATGGACTACAGCACACCAGGCCTCCCTGTCCTCACCAACTCCTGGAGTTTACCCAAACTCATGTCCATTGAGTTGGTGATGCCATCCAACCATCTCATCCTCTGTCGTCCCCTTCTGCTGCCTTCAGTCTTTCCCAGCATCAGGGTCTTTTCCAATGAGTCAGTTCTTTGCATCAGGTAGCCAAAGTACTGGAGTTTCAACTTCAACATCAGTCCTTCCAATGAGCACCCAGGACTGATTTCCTTTAGGACGGACTGGTTGGATCTCCTTGTAGTCCAAGAGACTCTCAAGAGTCTTCTCCAACACCACAGTTCAAAAGCATCAATTCTTCGGCACTCAGCTTTGTTTATAGTCCAACTCTCACATCCATACGTGACTATTGGAAAAACTTTAGCCTTGACTAGATGGACCTTTGTTGGCAAAGTAATGTCTCTGCTTTTTAATATGCTGCCTAGGTTGGTCATAACTTTTCTTTCAAGGAGCAAGTATCTTTTAATTTCATGGCTGCAGTGATTTTGTTGCTCCCCAAAATAAAGTCTGTCACTGTTTCCTCTGTTTCCCCATCTATTTGCCATGATGGGGCTGGATGCCATGATCTTTGTTTTCTGAATGTTGAGCTGTAAGTCACCTTTTTCACTCTCCACTTTCACTTTCATCCAGAGGCTCTTTAGTTCTTCCTGACTTTCTGCCTTAAGGGTGGTGTCTTCTGCATATCTGGGGTTATTGATATTTCTCCCAGCAGTTTTGATTCCAGCTTGTGCTTCTTCCAGCCCAGCATTTCTCATGATGTACTCTGCTTATAAGTTAAATAAGCAGGGTGACAATATACAGCCTTTATACAGACAATATATACTCGTTTCCTGATTTGAAACCAGTTTGTTGTCTTTTGCTAGTGCTAAATTAATTCCAATAGAATAGGTTTTTGAAATTAGAAGTCTCTTTATAGAGTTATTAAATGTGAGGCTACAAAGGAAAATGTTATTGCTTTATAATTTTATGTATTTCTGTAATGTTTCGCATTACAGCTGAAGGAATAAAATTAAGAGCCTCAAAAACAGTTTCCAATGGAACAGCTAAACCTGCTACTTCTGATAATTTTGTGAGTATAATATATATTTGATTTAATAGTCTTTAATACTTTAGAAATCTGTATGAATGTCACATTCATCGACCTCCCAGAGAACATTTTTTACGAGGTTTTTTGTGTGAAAGTAAATGTTACCAAGTAGTGGTACTAGTTACGACTGACAACTAACTGCTGTAAACTCTCACTTTTCTTTACGTAATTTTGTTTATTTGTTTTTGAGTGTACTGGGTCTTGGTTGCTGCCCAGACTTTTCTCTAACTGCAGTGAGTGGTCTCTCTGGTTGCGCTGCCCAGGCTTCTCTCATTGCAGAGCATGGGCTCTAGGCACGTGGCTTCAGTAGCTGGGGCTCCGGGTCTCCAGAGGTCAGGCTTAATAGTGTGGTACATGGGCTTAGTTGCTCCATGACATGTGGGATCTTACTGGATCACGGATTAACCCTATGTCTCCTGCATTGGCAGGTGGATTCTTTACCTCTGAGCTGCCAGGGAAGCCCCTTGCTTTTCATGTCTTGTCTTTGGACCAGAATTTCAGGCGTATACCAGACCTACTGAATCTAAATCTGCTTTTTAATGGGATTCCATTGATGAGTCACATGCATATTAAAGCTCGAGATGCTTTGTTACAGTAAAATTTTGTGTTAATTTTTCAGCATTTTTAAGTATTCTTTGTAGCCATTTCAGATGATGTTTATCTGTTGGAGAAGGACTGTTAAACCACATAAGCTTGAATAAAATAGTAAAATGTATGGTAGAAATGAGTTTTAAAATGTTTTATGCATATTATTTATGCATAAAGTGGTAGTTATGAAAGTAATTAAACAAAATGGAAATGCCTATCATACAGTTTTATGTTTGGCTTTCTTACTCTGTTGTGGTTAATAAGGTGTAAAAATTTATGTACACACCTAAGTTCTGACAGGATGGATGGTGTATGCAACAGTTTCATTTGTTGGATTTGGTAACTTCTCTTTTATTTTTGGTAATTAGTAATTCTTTAAAATGTGTTCTTTGAATAGTTTTATGGTAATTTAACTAAACTTTTAAAAGTACAAGAGTTTTGGGACTTCCCTGGCAATTCAGTGGTTGACTCTGTGCCCCCACTGTAGGGGCACAGGTTCTGTCCCTGGTCAGGGAACTAAGACCCCACTTGCTGCATGGTCAAACAAGTGAAAATAAAGTACAGCAGTTTTATTTATCTGCTGTTAGAACTATTAAACCTTCAGCTTGCTAAGAAATTTTCCTCTTAGTTTAGAGATTTATCTCAGTTTATTTTAAAGCTCAATTTTTGCACGTATAGCAACGGAAAATGCTTTCATTTCTCAAAATTATGTAGCCAGCTCTTGAGCAGAAGTTTGGAAACTTGTCATTTCTTCATCGACTTATTTCTCCCTGCGATTCACTCAGAGAATTGGGTTCCTATTAGTACTGGCTCAGTTGCTTTTTCTTTCTCTCTAGGTAAGCAAGATATCTTTAATGCTAGAACCAGAGGATTCCATATAGCCAATTTGACTTATTTTACATTGTAAACCAAAATATTCAGTATACCTTTTATTTTTCTTACTCTCAGTAAAATGACTACAAGCACATTTTCTGTAGAAAACAAAATGTAGGTACCCTAAGTGAAAGTGGCAGTCGCTCAGTCATGTTCAATTCTGCAACCCCATGGACTGTAGCCCACTAGGCTCCTCTATCCGTGGAACTCTCCAGGCAAGAATACTGGAATGGGCAACCATTCCTTTCTGCAGGGGATCTTCCAGAGTCAGGGATTGAACCTGGGTCTCCTGCCTTGTGGGCAGATTCTTTACCATCTGAGCCACCAGGGAAGCCCCCAAACTGACTTGCTTTGCTTTTCTCCTGTAGAGAAATGAGCATTAAACACAAACAATTGGAATAAATAGGCTTTTATAAAGTTAGACTGTCTCTACCATCATCTTTTCCTTTTGAAAAATTATAAACTCATGATATAAAATGAGCACATTAGCCGTGATGGATGCTGGAAGCAAAACGATGAGTACAAATCAGTTGCTTATCTTATAAATCAACGCTTTTTATTTTTACTGTGGTTTTTCAAGACAAAAAAAGCATACCTTTGCATCTAACTAAAACCAAAGAAGTACAAAAATCCAAAGTCCAAATGTTTGTTTGACTATTTAAGAAAATCCTGGCATAGTTTCTGTGTGGCATGAGTGAAGTTTTTAGGCTATATAGAAATTAAAAGAATGTCATGCATTTAAATGTAAATGCTTAAATTACATATATATATTCTATTTCAGAATTCTGCTTCCAGGCATTATTAGGCAAATGCTAATATGTAAATGTTTATTTCTACAGGGTGAAGATTTGAAATGGGTGGAGGAAAATATTCCCTCTTCATTCACAGATGTGTAACTATCCTCTGTTAAAGTCTGAATCTAACGTTTAGGCTGTAGTATAAAGGGATACTTTTCATACTTTTTATGTGGTTTTTAAGCCTCTCTCTGTATGTTTCTGTAGGCTCCCTCACTAGTGATGGACAGATTTAACTTCATGCTGAAATGCAGAGAAAACATAGCCCTGCCTTGGTCTGTCTCTCCCCTTCCCCTTTTAGGGTACAACAGCTATTTTAATACTCCTGCCCTATAACCAGCTCCTTTTTTTACATAAGTTTATCAGGATCAGAGTCATTTTGTTTTCACTTTATAATATGGAAAAGTTCAAACTTTTTAAAATTTAAACACACGTAACCACAATAACATGTGGAGTGGGAATGCTTTTGGAGGAGAAACATGAGCTTAGGAAAACTAGAGTGCAGAGGAAGCCTCTTTGGGGACTTGGAGCTCTTTGGGTTCTTCTTTATCGGTGTCTATATCTAAACGCAGGCCCTGGGCCGCAGACTAGTGTCTGTGTGTAACTGCAGTCCCCGGGCCACAGATTAGTATTGGCAGGAGGTGAGTGACGGGCAACTATGAGAAGCTTTATCTATATTTATAGCTGCTCCCCATCACTCACATTGCCTCCTGAGCTCCGCCTCCTATCAGATCAGTGGTAGCATAGTAAATATAATATGCTTGAATCATCCCAAAACCATCCCACCCCACCCAGTCCCCACCCCAGTCCATGGAAAAATTGTCTTCCCCAAAACTGGTCCCTGGGACCAAAAAGATTGGGGACCGCTGCTATGTGACACATGAATTCCAGGTAGCTGTTTCCACAGGAGACAACAGGATGGCCAGAGAGGATGTTTCCACATATTGTTTGTTCCTTTCCCTGCTCCCATTTATTTCCTGTTTAGACCATGTCTGTCTAATAAGAAGTTTAGCTCAGTGCTGCTCAAAATGCATGTGCTGTTTACACAGCAAGCTTAGAAACTGGACTTCACATCCAGGTGTATGTGATGTCCTTTTATATGCTTCTATAGACATGGACCAAAAGTTTGCAAAGTAATAGGACAATTTAAGCAGGTCGTGAATAACTCATGTGACCTAATGTGTTCTCTGTTAGTCACATGATGTATATCATGGCTTTTCTGTGTCTCTGATAAATGAGAAAGGCCAGCGTACCATAGTTCACCTTCCGTCTCAGTGCACTGATTCCATCTTACTAAGTTTTAGACAGTCATTTCCCTCACAGCAGCAACCATTGCTAGTGTTTATCTCTGAATGAGGTGCCAAGCACCCGGTGGGCTTTCTCCTTGGCCTCCAAGGTTCTGGTTCATATCTCCCTAAGGTAGTCGTCTCCTCTGGATTTTCCTTAATGGTAATATTCTGAGCCATCTAAGCGGCTCCTCCCGCACATCTCTGAGGCCCCCATTTCACTGTCTTCCATCTCCACCGTGAGCTGCACTGCCAGTAGCATCTTTTGGGTTGTGCGTTGATGTGACTTTCATGTTGAGACCTTGACACACAGACCTTTCCTTTGGGCTCACCCTCTCACTGGTCCATTGCACACCGAGGCTCTACATTTGTCTTTTCTTTTTATCCGTATTATTCTCTTTTCTGAACAAAGATTATGTTGTGTAATTTTTTCCGTTTCCAGTACCCTTCACAGGTTTGTGTCCAGTCAAGAATAACAATGACATAGGAATTAAATACTTGATTCTATAAACAGCACCTTTTGTAATATGTTCACTCATCCATCTTTTTAAAAATATGTATGATTTTAATTATAATTGTATTTATTTAAAGTGTACGTGATGGTTTGACATACAGGTTCATAGTGAAAGGATGACTACAGTCAAGCCTGTTCATTCCTCTTTCATTCTCACAAAAGCACGTGACACGTGGGTTTTCACATTAGAGAGCACATCACTAGTCAAGACATTTGTCCAGCTATTCAAAGTCAAAAATTACAGGGGCTGAAAAATAAAAATAGACTTGGTTGCCCAAGTGTGTAGCTCAGTACGTTTTTAATATAAGCACACTCATGTAACGGGCACCCAGATAGCAGATCGAAAGCTGAAACACCACCTTCACCCTAAAGACCATCGTGTTTTCCTCCCGAATCGTGACCCCACTCTCCCAAAGCCACTGCCCTGCTGATGTCTGTAGCTGTAGATGAATCGTGTTGGTTTTTAAAACTTGATCCCTCAGAACCTCACAGCACCAATTTGGGGCATGGCAAGAACGGCAGTGCTGTGTGTCTGCTGGTGGCACTGGTATTCATTTCTGTCAACTGTGTCTTCCAGGAATGGGAACTGGTGGATCGTGGGATATGCTTATATTCAGCTTCTGTAGATTCACTGGCCTTTTAATAACTTTGTCGACTTTTTTTTCTTTTATTTCAGAGCTCTTCCAGTGTTAGTGGATTCAGACGAGGTAAAATATTTTTGCTAATGTCTTGGAGCTATTATTTTCACAAAGTAGAAATGAAGCTCAGAAAGAAATTCTGAAAGTTACTTTTTTATATGATTACAAATTAAGCAGATTGAAAGACTCTGCATTGAGTTATGGGTAAAGTTTTGAGGAACTGGATCCTCATTTAAAACAGGAGCAAGATACTAACATGTAATAATAATATTAATATATAATAAATGCTTACTGGTATCAGAGGAGGAAAGAATTATTCTATTAAGTTTTGAGTCTGATTTTTTAACATCTTAAGATATAAGAGTTTAGAAGACTTAAAGATGGCAATTTGTCCGAATTAATAGATATTTCTCTTATAGATATTTCCCTGCAGTAAACAGAGTTTCTAACTGATTTACAAAGTGGGAAATGTGAACAGTTGATGTCGGTTTGGGAGGTTTTTGGGGGAATTGGTTATGGGTCACCTGGATACTGCAGTACTTTGTCAAATGGCAAATGCCCACTGGCTCTCTGTTTTACGTATGGTAGTGTGCATGTTTCCTTACCCTCCACATACTCCCCACCTTCTCCTTCTCCCACCCTGCCCACCCCGTGTCCATAAGTCTATTCTCTGTCTGTGGGGATTTGACCATAGTAGGGTGGGAACTTCTAAGAAGGCTGCTGTATGCACACACCTTGCACTGTATGCACACCTTACAAAACCATTGCGCTCGACCTATTGGCAGGGTTGAGTAGCAGTAAACAGGCAGACATAGAGAACAGACTTGTGGACACAGCGGGAGGAGAGGGTAGGATGAATTGAGAGAGTAGCATTGAAACATGCATTACCGTGTGTAAAACGGATAGCCACTGGGAATTTGCTGTGTAGCACAAGGAGTTCAACTTGGTGCTCTGTTAACAGCCTAGAGTGGGGGATGCAGTGGGGGGAGGGAGGGAGGCTCAGGAGGGAGGGGACGCGTGTATCCGCGTGGGAGAGGACGCGTGTATCTCCGTGGGAGGGATGCATATATCCCCGTGGGATGGGACGCGTGTATCCCTGTGGGAGGGATGCGTGTTTCCTCGTGGGAGGGACGCGTGTATCCCCGTGGGAGGGGACATGTGTATACCTATGGTTGATTCATGTTGATGTATGGCGGAAACCAACACAACATTGTAAAGCAACTATCTTCCAATAAAAAAAAGTCAATAATTATGCCCCCCCCCCACAAAAAAGCCTTTGGACTCCAGGATTTATAACTGCAGACATGTATACCATGGAATTACTCTTAAACGGGCATTTATAGTATTTGTAAGGTCAAAACGGCCCAATGATGTTAGATAAAAAGAACTCAGACACCAAATAGGTGGTGTAACAGGCTTTAATGGCGAGGCGCTCCCGGGCGGGGTTCCCGGACCCAGGCAAGTGAGGTCGAGGAAGTCCATGCGCGAACAAAGACAAAGGGCAGCTTATATAGCTTTACAGTAAGGAAAAGTGAAATTTTTTCCGAATAAGGCAAGGTTTGGATTGATGGTCCCTCATAGGTCAGTTAGCCAAGGTCGCAAGGTTGGTGGCTTGGGCTACTCAGAATTATGCTGACGCGGTGGAATAGTATCGTGCTGTTTCTGGGCAGGATGCTGCTCCTGGACAGGGAGTTAGGAGGGGGTTGATTTCTACCAGAAGCTGTTACATCAAGGACTTTCCAGCAGTGGGGGAGGGAATGAGGGAATAGAGCACAATAGTCAGAGTCTGGCGGGACTTCTCCGCCGTCGGGAAAGGGAAGAGGGGGAGGAGAAGCCCAAAAATGGCCAC
Source organism: Moschus berezovskii (assembly GCF_049115385.1). Taxonomy (NCBI): domain Eukaryota; kingdom Metazoa; phylum Chordata; class Mammalia; order Artiodactyla; family Moschidae; genus Moschus; species Moschus berezovskii. The sequence continues at coordinate 108,541,295 of NC_142470.1, forward strand.
CAAGGTTGGACCTTACAATATTCATTTGATAAGTGATTGATTTCTAATTTAAACGATACTTAAACTGGTTAAGTCAGACAAATACCTGGATGATTATACTCCATAAGTAGAAGTCTGGATTATATGGTTTTTATTTTTTGTATCTAATATTTCTATGTATATTATGGCATGGAAGGCACAAAATTGTGACTACTTTATAGATACTCTAGAGAATTGTGTTAGGTCTTGGAAGAAACATCAACATTTTAACGAATATCTCCCCCTCCCCAACCTTTTTTTAAAGGAAATTATGACCAGATCTGAAATGGCAGAAAAGATGTTCTCTTCCGAAAAAATAATGTGATGGAACCTAAATAAATGAAACCTGTATAATGATGAAGGACTTCTCAAGAGTAAAAGAGAACTTTGTTTTGATATAGTGCAACAAGTTTTCATCATCTTGGAAATCTATGTGTGAAAATTAAGAATTCAGATGGTAGGAGGGTTCTGTAACCCTTTTTAAACTGACCCCTGAGTGCCAGTTTCATGTCCATTACATTGCCTATTTGGCAATGATCTGAGAGAAGTATTATAATAAAGATAGGTTCCCAGTTACCCTTAGCTGATGGGTGGCAGACATGTGGATTTGGGCATGTGGGTTCTCTTTTTTTTTTTTTTCTGAAAACTATGACAATTTAAAATAACTTACTTACATCAGCGTTCCTATTACTCTTCTGCTGAGCTTCAAAACAGTGATATGATTCTGCTGAGATGTGGTTAAATCAGTGTCTCCATCTATTGGGTTTATAGTTATAAGTTGCAATAATAATTCTCTTTGACTTTCATGCTGAACTCATTTGGTAATACTGAGTTGGCCAGAAAGCTCATTTGTTCCATGAGGGGGTTACAGGAAAACCTGAACGAACTTTTTGGCCAACCCAGTAGGTAAAACTCGATTAATGTTGGAACATAAAGGTGTATGTATGGGTAGTCTTGCTCTGGGTGTGCATGTGTGTGTGTGCACAGCTCTGTGCAAAGGCCTTGTGTGCAGCTCACACCATGCACATCAAATCATCGATCTTCTCTGAGCTCAGGGGAACACAGTTCACGGAGAGAGAGGTCCCTTCTGAAAATCTGCTCCGCCTGTCCCCTCCCTTAGGAGTATGTGCTGCTGCTTAATCTGCCTGGGACAGGTGGGGTCACCTGGCCACGTGGTTCCACCGGAGCACTTCCTCCCTAGCAAGCTGGGAGGCTCATTACCAGTGAACACTGAGGAAACTAGAACCTTCTATTATCATCCTAGCATATTCGGTTTCGTAATAATACATGTATTTAACTGCATAGTAAATATATCACCATTAATCTTGTAATTAATTTTTTAACCTTAAACCATGTTTTATACATTATTTTGTTATATAAGTAATGTGTGATTTGAAAATTAAAAAAAATTTTTTTTTAATGCAGAGCACCCTAAACTTGAAAAGCCATTGGATACAGTGTGACAGAAACGGTAGCTGTTTTGCTGCTTTCCTGACCAAAGATACAGGGCTAGTGGATGTTTAGAATAGGATTTAAAGTTAGAATCTTCTATGTCTTTCTTTGAAGGAGTTCTAACCTTGAGGAGTTGAGGATGACTTCAGAGTTTTTGATGAAGAAGCATCAAGGTCTTAACCAGTACAAACACTTGAATTATAACCTTCCTTTTTTTTTCCTTTCCCATAGCGAAGCCACCCACAGAAGGAAATGGTTTCTTTCAAAAGCCTACCTTTTGAATTGGTTTCTCATTTACTCATTTCATAGGGGTTCAGTTCAGTTCAGTCGCTCAGTCGTGTCCGAGTCTTTGCGACCCCATGAATCACAGCACGCCAGGCCTCCCTGTCCATCACCAACTCCCAGAGTTCACTCAAACTCATGTCCATCGAGTCAGTGATGCCATCCAGCCATCTCATTCTCTATCGTCCCCATGTCCTCCCGCCCCCAATCCCTCCCAGCATCAGACTCTTTTCCAGTGAGTCAACTCATCGCATGAGGTGGCCAAAGTATTGCAGTTTCAGCTTTGGCATCAGTCCTTCCAGTGAACACCCAGGATTGATCTCCTTTAGAATGGACTGGTTGGATCTCCTTGCAATCCAAGGGACTCTCAAGAGTCTTCTCCAACACCACAGTTCAAAAGCATCAATTCTTTCGCGATCAGCCTTCTTTACAGTCCAACTCTCACATCCATACATGACCACGGGAAAAATCATAGCCTTGACTAGACGGACCTTGGTTGGCAAAGTCATGTCTCTGCTTTTTAATATGCTATCAAGGTTGGTCATAACTTTCCTTCCAAGGAGTAAACATCTTTTAATTTCATGGTTTCAGTCAGCATCTGCAGTGATTTTGGAGCCCAAAAAAATAAAGTCTGACACTGTATCCACTGTTTCCCCATCTATTTCCCATGAAGTGATGGGGCCAGATGCCATGATCTTTGTTTTATGAATGTTGAGCTTCAAGCCAACCTTTTCACTCTCCTCTTTCACTTTCATCAAGAGGCTTTTGAGTTCCTCTTCACTTTCTGCCATAAGGGTGGTGTCATCTGCATATCTGAGGTTATTGATATTTCTCCCGGCAATCTTGATTCCAGCTTGTGCTTCTTCCAGCCCAGCGTTCCTCATGATGTACTCTGCATATAAGTTAAATAAGCAAGGTGACAATATACAACCTTGACGTACACCTTTTCCTATTTGGAACCAGTTGGTTGTTCCATATACAGTTCTGACTGTTGCTTCCTGACCTGCATACAGGTTTCTCAAGAGGCAGGTCAGGTGGTCTGGGATTCCCATCTCTTTCAGAATTTTCCAGTTTATTGTGATCCACACAGTCAAAGGCTTTGGCATATGAAGCAGAAATAGATGTTTTTCTGGAACTCTCTTGCTTTCTTCATGATCCAGCGGATATTGGCAATTTGATCTCTGGTGCCTCTGCCTTTTCTAAAACCTGCTTGAACATCTGGGAGTTCATGGTTCACATATTGCTGAAGCCTGGCTTGGAGAATTTTGAGCATGACTTTACTAGCGTGTGAGATGAGTGCAATTGTGCGGTAGTTTGAGCATTCTTTGGCATTGCCTTTCTTTGGGATTGGAATGCAGACTGACCTTTTCCAGTCCTGTGGCCACTGCTGAGTTTTCCAAATTTGCTGGCATATTGAGTGCAGCACTTTCACAGCATCATCTTTCAATATTTGAAATAGCTCAATTGGAATTCCATCACCTCACTAGCTTTGTTCATAGTGATGCTCTCTAAGGCCCACTTGACTTCACATTCCAAGATGTCTGGCTCTAGGTCAGTGATCACGTTATCGTGACTATCTTGCTCGTGAAGATCTTTTTTGTACAGTTCTTCTGTGTATTCTTGCCACCTCTTCTTAATATCTTCTGCTTCTGTTAGGTCCATACCATTTCTGTCCTATATCGAGTCCATCTTTGCATGAAATGTTCCCTTGATAGCTCTAATTTTCTTGAAGAGATCTCTTGTTTTTCCTCTTCAGTTGTTTTCCTCTATTTCTTTGCATTGATCGCTGAGGAAGGCTTTCTTATCTCTCCTTGCTATTCTTTGGAACTCTGCATTCAGATGCTTATATCTTTCCTTTTCTCCTTTGCTTTTCGCTTCTCTTCTTTTCACAGCTATTTGTAAGGCCTCCTCAGACAGCCATTTTGCTTTTCTGCGTTTCTTTTCCATGGGGATGGTCTTGGTCCCTGTCTCCTGTACAATGTCACGAATCTCCATCCATAGTTCATCAGGCACTCTATCAGATCTAGTCCCTTAAATCTATTTCTTACTTCCACTGTATAATCATAAGGGATTTGATTTAGGTCATATCTGAATGGTCTCGTGGTTTTCCCTACTTTCTTCAATATAAGTCTGAATTTGGCAATAAGGAGTTCATGATCTGAGCCACAGTCAGCTCCTGGTCCTGTTTTTTTCTAACTGGATAGAGCTTCTCCATCTTTGGCTGCAAAGAATGTAATCAGTCTGATTTCGGTGTTGACCATCTGGTGATGTCCATGTGTAGAGTCTTCTCTTGTGTTGTTGGAAGAGGGTGTTTGCTATGACCAGTGCGTTCTCTTGGCAAAACTCTATTAGCCTTTGCCCTGCTTCATTTCGTGCTCCAAGGCCAAATTTGCCTGTTACTCCAGGTGTTTCTTAACTTCCTACTTTTGCACTCCAGTCCCCGATACTGAAAAGGACATCTTTTTTGGGTGTTAGTTCTAAAAGGTCTTGTAGGTCTTCATAGAACTGTTCAACTTGGGCTTCTTCAGCGTTACTGGTTGGGGCATAGACTTGGATTACTGTAATATTGAATGGTTTGTCTTGGAAACGACATAGGGGTTAGTTAAAAAAAAAAAAGATTTCTACTAGTAATGCCTCTTGAAAGATACTTTCAGCTGTATTTTCAATAGTGAATATTGGACCCCGTCGTACTGAGAAAGGCGTGGCTTTCATCATGCTGTTGTTTTGGGACATCCTTCCCAAGAAAAGAATGTCTAACCACTGGGCTCCCTTCCTTATTTCTGTTTCTGCCACAGTAATGTACTCCACCTGAGGTGTTGCCCAGCGTTTATGTCTGTTTTGACCGTGGTGTATATTTTACCCTCAGCCCAGTGTTTCAGAGCTGGAGGTGACCATTTCCTTCTTGTTCCTAACATTTGTATCTGATACCACTCCCCAGACTTTGAAGCAGATTGATCCCCAAGTCATATGGCGCCAGTTGAATTTTGAAATGCAGAATCCTGGGCTTCCAGCCGCAGAGGGAGTGGAGTGTGAGTAGGGAGTCAGTGGGAAGTGTGCAGTGATAAGGGTAAACACCTCTGACGTAACCTTGATAGTGTTGACGAAAACACTTCTTTCTGCAGCTGACAAGACAAATAATGCTGTGCCTGTATAGCTCAGTTACGTACCAAAATGCGGACTTTTCCCACCATCACAGAAAGCAGTATTTTCTCCTGATAACCTCATCAGAAATGTTTTCTGAAGGATATATACTGTCTGTCACCCTCGGTGGTCAGTGTTGTCTACTGATGACTCACAGCCTGAATCAGGTATTCCTACAGAGGGCCTTCTTGGCCCCCGTCATGTGTCCAGGAGGGGGCGCCCCAGACTGTAGCCTTAGTTCTTGTGAAGGACCCCTGGGGAGAAGTCACTCAGGAACACTGTCAGCTCATCACCATTGCTTTTGCACAAAGACTCCAGAAACTGGTGGTTAGGGTCTTTGAGGCTGCCACACCAATTTATTCTTAGGATGCCATCAGGATGGGTCTCCTTATGAAGGCAGGGATCTGAGGGTAAGAGTCCAGTTCTCTGTGTTTCTAGGCAAAATGCCTAACTTACCATGCCATTTGTGTTAGATTTCTGTGATGTATGAAGTTGGCTTAAAAGGGAATTTTCATGTTTTAAGTTAGAGGAATATTAGTATCTGCTTTAAAGGAAAGTTCGTTTCAAAAATAAGGAAAAATAGATGAATGTGTGAACTTTTTGAGCCCAAGAGATAAGATGTTCCTACACTTTTCCTGTGAAGAAAATATTTAAAATCTTTCATATATCCTATAGAGAGTACTAGACTTCCCCACTCTTAACACAGTATATTTGCACTACTATAATGTGAAGACTGAAAATATAAAAGATGTACATGTGATTGATTTTTATATCTTTTTTAAAAAAGGGGTTTGAGTCTGCTGCACTAGACTATGCATAACTGGTTTATGAGACATGTTATACTAGCTTTATAAGCCCCTAGTGTTGGTACTTGTGTCTTGGTATGATCAACAACATGCGATAAGCAATGCAAAACACCATGCCTTATAAGGAAGAAGTTTAATGTATTGGTTAAAGTACTAAAGAATGTATTTAAGTGACAAAAGGAGATTTAAGGACATGTATGTTATAACATAGGAGCTCAAGAAGAAAATTCTTTAGAACTAGGAAAACATGTATTTGGGAAGAAAATTTAGGGGCTAAAGTTGTATATTTTTTATTTAAGAAGTTAAATTATTGTATAATTTGGAAGACGTTGCTTTGAATATAGCAAAACTATTTCGAAGATTTTTATTTGGAAAAAATTGATGTATTTTTGTGCCTTAATATTTGTTCTGACTTAATAAAATGCTTTCTGAGATTTTGGATGTTTGATTCTTGGTAATATCTATGAGTACTAAAATTATTAAAATCTACAGGAAATATAGACTCTGATAGACAGTAGGACATAAACTTCTCAAAAGAGGAGGGACAGCTAACTAACAAACATGGACAAGTGTTCAACCTCAGCAATGACAAATGTGAAATGAGAAATTTTTAAAAAATAGATATGTTTATACTGTTAAGTATTTGTAACAATTGTTTTGCTTTCAGTGTCCGAGGAAATGAGCACATCAGTAGTGCCAGGCTCCTCTGTTCATGGGATTTCCCAGGCAAGAATACTGGAGTGGGCAGACATTCCCTTCTCCAAAAGATCTTCCTGACCCAGGGATCAAACCCGTGTCTCCTGTCTCCTGCATTGCAGGCAGATTCTTTATGGTCTGACCCACCAGGGAAGCCTGGCTTCTGCATGAAAATGTTTAGTGTAGCATTACTTAAAGTAGAGGAAAAAATAAGCAAACTAAACATCACAATAGAATGGTTAAGAAATTATAGTTTAACCAGCTACTCTGCAACCATTACATTATGAAGACTATATAATAACATAGAAATGTACTTACAAGAGATATGGCACTTCCCTTATGGCAGTGGTTAAGAATCTGCCTGCCAATGCAAGGGACATGAGTTTGATCCCTGGTCCAGGAAGATCCCATATGCCACAGAGCAACTGAGCCCACGCTCCACAGCTACTGAGCCCGTGAGCCGCGACAAGAGAAGCCAGCACTGTGAGGAACCCAGGCACCACAGCTAGAGGGGTCCTTGCTCAGCACAGCTGAAGAAAGCCCGTGCACAGCAACGAAGATCCAGCACAGCCAAAAATTTTAAAAATATGATATAAAGTTACATGTGAACTCATGTAAACACCAAGTAGAGAAAAGACTGAGTGACAACAAATCACAGGGGCGCTTAGAGCCTTTCGGTTAGACTGTAAACAATTATTCAATTACATTTCAAGAGGCTAAGACAAAAAGTCTATTTCTCCTAACTTGCAGGATAGCTGCAGAGGTGAGCAGGGCCCAAGGTGTATTTTCATATTGTGGGCCTGCCATCTGCATTCAGTCAGCAGAAGGGGAGGGTTGCTCCAGATGGGGGGTTTTGTAGGGCAAAACCTGAAAGTAGTGCCCATCGCTTAGCACATTTCGTTAGCAAAACTCAAGTCACAAAGCCACACCAAACCGCCAGGTGGACTGGGAAATGGCATGAGCAGAATGCCTGCTTGCTGGGTTTTTTTTAATGGTTTATTTTTTGTCTGTGATGGGTCCTTGTCGCTGTGCGGCCTCTTCTCTAGTTGCAGTGAGTGGGGGCTGCTCTCTAGCTGCAGCGCTTGGCTTTCTCACTGTGGCGGCTTCTCTCGTGCGGCACAAGCTCTAGGGCCTCCAGAGCACAGACTTAATAGTTGTGGCTCACCGGTTTAGTTGCTTCGAGGCATGTGGGACCTTCCCGGATCAAGGATGGAACCTGTGTCTCCTATATTGGCAGGCGGATTCTTTTTTACTGAGCCACCTGGGAAGCCCTGGATCATCACATATATGTATCAAAATGTAAATAAACATTCCACCTTTTGTGACCCAAAATGAAGGAAGGGAGAGGGAGGAAAGAAAGTGCCTAGTGCCCCGGCCCTCCCAAGACAGCTAAGGTTAGTGTTAACGGCGATTGTTGTATACGTCATGGAGACAGCTCAAACAGACTGCTCCATACAAAATTCAAGCACATTCTAAGATTTATTTACATGTGTTTAAATGAAGTTACCCTGGGCTTCTCTGGTGGCTCATTGGTAAACAATCTACCTGCCAGTGCGGGAGACCTGGGTTCAGTCCCTCGTACAGGAAGACCCGACATGCTGTGGAACAACTAATCTCCTGTGCCACCACTACTGAACCTGTGCTCCAGAGCCTGGGAGCCACAACCGCCGAGCCCGCGTGCTGCAACCCCTGAAGCCTGTGCGCCACAGCTGGAGAGGCCACCGCAAGGAGAAGCCCGCGCACCGCAGCCACAGCCAGAGAAAAGCCAGCACAGCAATGAAGGCCCAGCACAGCCAAAAATTTTAAAAGTTAAAAAAAATGACATTACCCAAGGCACATCCTATGCCCCTTCAATGATAGTGGATTGACAGCTAAATTCCTACTAACATAACCTGGTATGCTACTGAATTCAGATGTAAAGAATTTTGACAACTTTTCCTTTAAATCATTTTGGGAAAGTAATAAGCTGCCAGAGAAGGCTGGCATGCTGCAGTCCATGGGGTTGCAAAGAGTTGGACATGACTTAGCAACTAAACAGCAACAAAATAAGAAACTGCAATGCAAGTTTCTGCACACGAATACTTTTAACCCTACCCAGCAGATGATGCCAAACTATGTCTCTTACGAGGTCTAACCTCAACATTTTTGGTCTCTAATTCTTGCCTTTAAAAAGTTTGTAAATTCACTTTTACTTACCAAATGCCAACTGAGAGGTAAAATGTTAGTTTTAAAAAATGTACACTGAGTACCACCCTTGTGGGAAAAAAAAAAAAAAGGAACCAAGAAACGAGCAACCAAACCTCCCCCTAAAAAACAAAAAACCCTTCTCATTTTGGTATGTTTCTAGTCTCTCTCAGAATTAGAACTTGAAAGCTTGGAAGGGGCCTGTGCGTATTTTACAGATGAGAAAATGAGGAACAATTGACTGCAGGTCCCTCTGGCCAGATTTTCCTTTTTCTCAGCCCTGGATCCTCAGGGTCAGAGGGAGAGACGTGCCACAGGAGGGTTGAACTGCACATCAAAACTCAAAATAGACACTTTCTTTGATTTGTTTATCCCTTGCTTCCTCTCTTTATATTACTGTATTATCTTTCACCCTAGCTTCCATATTTGTATCTCAACATAAATAGTCATAATTCTGATTCTCTGCTTCTTAATTTGATAAGTGGAGGCATGGTAAGAGTCCAGAAAAGACACTGTCTATTTTATTTTGTTTTGGTTTTTTAAATTTAAATTTATTTTTTATTGGATATTTTATTTTTAACACTACTGAACATACTGATAAAATATTCAATCCTTAAGTTTTAGTTTGTTTTTTTAAAAGAAATTAAGTGGACCATGAAGAAGCTGGACTTCTCACTAAGAAATTGCTTTTTAAATAATGCATTTATGATTATAAAATGTATGTGTAGATTTCAAGTTCTGATAATGGGGAAGTACCTTCTTTTGACTGCCCAGACAACAACTCTAGATACAATTAAAATAACTACGTTGAAGATATCAAAGAGAGATAGGAACAGGGACATACTGGAAATACTGTTCGATAAAGGGAATTGCACTGGGTGCATTTCCCGTTTTTATGGCTTTTACACTCGGAGCAGGCCACAGTGTGTGTCATGTGGAGATTAAACCCAGTTATAAAACCTGAATTTTACTTGTTGAATTCGAAGATAGAAATTAGAAGAACCACAATAGCTAGAAAGGGAAAGAGAGAGCCAAAGAAAGGAAGCACCTCATGCCGTGTGTGCTGTGCTGTGCTATGCTTAGTCGCTCAGTCGTGTCTGATTCTTTGCAACCCCGGGGACTGCAGCCTGTCAGGCTCCTCTGTCCATGGGATTCTCCAGGCAATATACTGGAACGGGTTGCCATGCCCTTCTCCAGGGGATCTTCCCAACCCAGGGATCAAACCCAGGTCTCCTGCATTGCAGGCAGATTCTTTACCAACTGAGCCACCTGGGAAGCCCACATTCTGTGTATAAACTCCCCAAGTCACTGGCTCGCCCTGAACTGTGCTTGTATGGTACAGCTAAGGCTAAAGCACAGAGGCCACTTGTATGGTACAGCTAAGGCTAAAGCTCAGAGGCCAACAGGCATACGAAAAGATGCTCAGCATCGCTGATCCTCAGAGAAATACAGATCAAAACCACAATGAGATGTCAGCTCACACCTGTCAGAATGGTTTCATCAAGCATACCACAAATAAATGTTGGCGAGCATTAGCTCAGTGTTGGCGGGGATGTAAATGGGTACAGCCACTATAGAGAATAGTATGGAGGTTCCTCAAAAAACTACAAATAGAACTGTCACCAGTCAGTCAGTCGGTTCAGTCACTCAGTCGTGTACGACTTCTTGCGACCTTATGGACTGCAGCACGCCAGGCCTCCCTGTCCATCACCAACTTCCGGAGCTTGCTCAAACTCATGTCCATCAATTTGGTGATGCCATCCAACCATCTCAACCTCCATTGTCCCCTTCTCCTCCTGCCTTCAATCTGTCATATGATCCAGCTATTCCACTCCTGGGTATATATAGGAAGAAAATGAAAACAATAATTTTCAAAGATACATGCACTCCAGTGTTCGTAGCAGCATTGTTTACAACAGCCAAGACGAGTTGACTCACTGGAAAAGACTGATGCTGGGAAAGGTTGGGGGCAGGAGGAGAAGGGGACGACCGAGAGTGAGATGGCTGGATGGCATCACCGACTCTGTGGACATGAGTTTGAGTGAACTCCGGGAGTTGGTGATGGACAGGGAGGCCTGGTGTGCTGTGATTCATGGGGTCACGGAGAGTCGGACACGACTGAGCGACTGAACTGAACTGAGCTGACTGAAGATGTGGAAGCAACCTAAGTGTCTACTAACAGGTGGATGGAGAGAGGTGTGGTACATGTATATGATGGGGTACCACTCGGCCATAGAGAAGGATGAAACGCTGCCAGTTTTACATTGTAACGCATATCTTCGTCTGGATTCATGTTTTTTTCTCATGATTATATTGAAGTTACACATTTTTGGCAAAAGAATGTCACAGAAGCCACACATGTTTGTGCCTCAGACCAGAGGGTACAGGATGCTGCCTCATTGATCTACTGTAAATTTAAATTTTTCCCTTTCTAATATATGTAGATACTTTGAGACTATGCAAAATTCCTGTTTCTGCTTAAATACTTACTGGTTTCAGCATTCATTGGTGGATTATGCCTGTAGCAGTTATTACTGTGGTGCTTGAATGGTGCCTTTGCTATTTTTCACACTTTTTTTCTATATTTACTGATTCTAATTTTTCTATAGAGAGTTGTTTCTCCTCCCTTTATTTTTATTCAGCTATATATTTATATCTCCATGGACTCACAGATTTGGTTCCACTTCATGAAACAGAAACCCAACTACCAGTGACTTAACCCAACAGAGGTTTAATGTTTCTTAGATAACAGGACATCTGGAAAAGGCCCAGTACTGTCATGTCTCAAAGAAATCATTAAGGAAACAAGCTCCCTCTGCTTTCTTTTTTAAAAAAGATTATTGAAGTATAGTTGGTTTACAATGTTGTGTTTAATTTCTGCTGTATAACAATCTGACTCAGTTATATATACATATAGATATATATATACAAATGTATATATGAGTTCTTTTTCATATTCTTTTCCATTATCACAGGATATTGAATATAGTTCTCTGTGCTATACAGTAGGAATTGTCATTTACCCATTCTCTATGTAACACTTGCATCTGCTAATTCCAAACTCTCAATCCATCCCTCCCCCGTGTCCCTCCCCCCTTGGCAACCACAAGTCTGTTCTTTGTGTCTGTGAGTCTGTTTTGTAGATAGATTCATTTGCATCATATTTTAGATTCCATATATAAGTGATATCACATGGTATTTGTCTTCTGCTTTCTGATTTCACTTAGTATGATAATCTCTGGGTCCATCCATGTTGCTGCATTATTTCATCTTTTTTATGACTGAGTAGTACTCCATTGTGGAGAAGGAAATGGCAACCCACTCCAGTGTTCTTGCCTGGAGAATCCCAGGGACAAGGGAGCCTGGTGGGCAGCCGTCTATGGGGTCGCACAGAGTCGGACACGACTGACGCGACTTAGCAGCCGCAGTATTCCATTGCATATATGTACCACATCTTCTTTTTCCATTCATCTGTCAATGGACATATGGGTTGTTTCCCTGACTTGCGAATTGTGACTAGTGCTGCTATGAACATATGCCTTCTCTCTTTCTAAACCTCCAGCCTAAGCACTTGACTGTAATCTCATGGTCATGGAGTTGCTGCTGCAATTCCAAGCACTGGGTCCATGCTCCAAGCAAGAGGAAGAAGGACACACATCTTTGAGACTGTTTCTGTTTGCCAAGAAAGTGGCTTTCCTGGGAGCCCCATCCGCTTGGTTTTACTTACATCTTATTAGTCAAAACTGGGTCACACAGCCAAGGGAGTCTACAGAGGTGGCGTTGCGGGTATTTTTACCTGGGCATATCACAACCCTAGACCACGAGAGCATTGATTAGCAAGAGAGAAGATCAAGAGCGTCCTCTTGGTGTCTCGCCCCGAGCGTGTGCACGCACAAGCTTCAGCGTGTGTCTGTTCACCTCATCTCCTGTTACAGTTACAATCTGGAGGGAAAAAATATTTTCAACTTATTGACAATGGTCACTCTATCAGCCAAAAGCCAAGAAATGGATTGTTCAAATGAGGATAATTTGTGGATGATTTATTTACAGGATATGGACAGGATGTGCAAATGCCAACCAGAGGACTGCCCTACCCAGGGCCACTAGTGAAGGCACTGTTGGTGTCCCTTGGCCCAGGACAGGGGAAGGGCTGTGGAAATCCCAAGGGAAGAGAGGGATGGAGAAGAGATTGCCTTGTAAAGAGCAGTGCTTTTCTGTCAAAAAAACACTGGCCAGCTTGACTCAGCCTCAGGGCCTCACCCTGCTGCATCTGATCTCCCACTGTGCATTCCCAGCCTCCAAACACAACCAGAGGACAGAGAGCATGCAGGAGTGTTGATGCCATCCCTTCAGGTTGCCCTCTGGGGCAGAATGCATCCGGAGGGGCAAATTGAGTGTCACCTGGCAGAACTGTCCTGTTTTGAACAATATTAAGTACGAATAGGCCCAGTTATTAATTTCAACAATTCCTTGAAGGTTGTTGTAAATAGGCCTAACTTGTATAGGTGTAATCTTTGCAGTGAAAATATATCCCTGAAAAATTACCCTTAAAGCTAATTTTTATATAGTTGCCTTTGAAAATATCAAACCCTGGCCAACAAGAATAATGAGCAAATTCTTGTGTTTAGTCAACTGCAGCAGAAAGGGTGCTCCTTGGGACCAGATACATTCAAGCGTAAATCCTGTTTCTCCTGATTACTAACCTGATGTTTTATCTTGGGCAACTAAGCATGCTAAGCCTCAGTTTCCCAATCTGCAAAATGGAAATAATAATAGGACCCATTTTGCTGGGTTGTGAGGGGATAAACTAGAATATTCATGAAATGCTTAATAGAGGATCTGGCATACAGCAGGTGCTCAAGAAATGTTGGTTCCTTCTTATGTTGTCCCCATGCAGGACCATCAGAGTCAATTTAGGTGAAGGTGAGATTGTGGAACCCTGAGTAGCCCATGGCTTATTTTCACAGTCTGTTTGCTCTTAGCAGCCTTGGCAGGCATGGGCTGCGGAGGGTCTGTCTTGATGACCAGAGGTCATGGGCTGCTGAGGACAGACAGACAAGGGGCAGTAGTGCGGGGGCAGTGGGGCCTTAGAAGGTTAATTCAGACTGGACGCTAGAGCACTGGAGAGAATTCAGCCGTCGGACAAAGGAAACAAAATGGTAAGTAGGGAAAAAAATCTGTGTTGAAACTTAGGAATGCTTGAAAAGTAAAGAAGTGAAGAAGAAGGGGAATGAGAAAAGGCAAAGGGGGTGGAGGAAGAGAGAGAGAAGGCGGGAGCAAGGGAGAAAAAGCGACAGAGAGAAAGGGTGAAGGAGGCCAGAAACCAGGAAACACTCTGCTCCTGTGAACAAAATTTCTGAAATCGTATGACTGAATATTTAAGTATTTAAAATGTGGGATGAAGGTTGAAGGTAGCCTGTGCTGGAGACCCCTGAGTCTGCAAACCACAGACCAGTCACTCAGCCACTCCCAGCTTTCCTTTCTACATTGGTGAATTCAGGAGTGTCTTCAGGTCCGTGCATCCATTCAGAGGGCACGGCAGGAGGAAAGTTCTCAGGCACTTCTGCCTGGCTCCAGCGCAAGCAGGCACCGGGCCGAGAAGCCTTGGTTTTGGGGGTGGCAGTTGCCATGTAAACATCAGGTGGGATAAAATACGAAAGAAACACAGCCTCATTGACCAGAAGAAGTTCTTCTCTAGGGGTGGAGGAGGGGAGAATACAAAGCTGGGGACACTGGGCTTTGGCAAAGACAGCAATCATGAGCGATGGAGGCAGAAAAATCACGATTTCCACAGGCTGTGGGGTTCCGCCCGGGGCTCCTTGGCCCCCTCCACCTGGTCAGGGAGGAGCAGTGTGCTGCCCAGCGTTTCTTCAAGCCGCCTCCCCAGGAATGCAGGTAACAGTACACAGGCACGCTCTCCTTCCTCCGGCGGGAAGGTGGAGTGGCAGCCCACCCGGATTTCCTGGGTAATGTCTGCCCAGGTGGCCTGCTGCAGGCTCGTTTTCCACGGGACTCCAGTTTTCCCCTCTGCCTTCCAAAAGGAAACAGTTCGGCTCTAAGGCTACATAGCCTACTGAGCTCCATGCCTTGAGCTCTGAATGGGCTCTACTAAATGAAATTTGGAAAAAGGAAAAATAGATTTGAGGCTTGGCCAGACTTGGTGTGCACCATGACATCTGCAGTGTCGCCTTCTGAAAACATTCTTTCAGTAAGAACTTAAACAGTGTTTTCCAGGAGCTTGGATCTGAGGCCATCTGGACCCTCCCACAGCCCCTGGATGCAGGGGGTCTCAGACTGCTAACGTCTGTCCTTCCCAGCAGCGTGTCCCACCCAACCTCAGCAAAGCATCCAGTGTTCCCATAACCCTGCCTCCCAGTTCAAACTGTTTCTCCTTCCATTGGGGAGTGGAGGGCAGCAGATGAGGAGGGCTGTTGATTCTGAGTCACTGTGCGTGTGTGTTCTTGTATTCTGATAGCAATTCTCTGGTGGAGAACTCAGTCTGAGTTCATGAAGTCCACCTCATGCCCACACTGGTCCTGTCTTCCGAGTGCTGTGGAGGAAGATGGCCACACGCTCGCACGCTCTGAAGTTGGACAGACCTGGATTTGAATCTCACTTGCCGCTTCAGATATGACCTAAATCAAATCCCTTATGATTATACAGTGGAAGTGAGAAATAGATTTAAGGGACTAGATTTGATAGATAGAGTGCCTGATGAACTCTGGACGGAGGTTCGTGACATTGTACAGGAGACAGGGACCAAGACCATCCCCATGGAAAAGAAATGCAAAAAAGCAAAATGGCTGTCTGAGGAGGCCTTACAAATAGCTGTGAAAAGAAGAGAAGCGAAAAGCAAAGGAGAAAAGGAAAGATATAAGCATCTGAATGCAGAGTTCCAAAGAATAGCAAAGAGAGATAAGAAAGCCTTCCTCAGCGATCAATGCAAAGAAATAGAGGAAAAGAACAGAAGAGGAAAAACCAGAGATCTCTTCAAGAAAATTAGAGATTCCAAGGGCACATTTCATGCGAAGATGGGCTCGATATAGGACAGAAATGGTATGGACCTAACAGAAGCAGAAGATATTAAGAATACACAGAAGAACTGTACAAAAAAGATCTTCACGAGCAAGATAGTCACGATAACGTGATCACTGACCTAGAGCCAGACATCTTGGAATGTGAAGTCAAGTGGGCCTTAGAAAGCATCACTACGAATAAAGCTAGTGGAGGTGATGGAATTCCAGTTGAGCTATTTCAAATCTTGAAAGATGATGCTGTGAAAGTGCTGCACTCAATATGCCAGCAAATTTGGAAAACTCAGCAGTGGCCACAGGACTGGAAAAGGTCAGTCTGCATTCCAATCCCAAAGAAAGGCAATGCCAAAGAATGCTCAAACTACCGCACAATTGCACTCATCTCACACGCTAGTAAAGTCATGCTCAAAATTCTCCAAGCCAGGCTTCAGCAATATGTGAACCGTGAACTCCCAGATGTTCAAGCAGGTTTTAGAAAAGGCAGAGGCACCAGAGATCAAATTGCCAATATCTGCTGGATCATGGAGAAAGCAAGAGAGTTCCAGAAAAACATCTATTTCTGCTTCATTGACTATGCCAAAGCCTTTGACTGTGTGGATCACAATAAACTGTGGAAAATCTGAAAGAGATGGGAATCCCAGACCACCTGACCTGCCTCTTGAGAAACCTGTATGCAGGTCAGGAAGCAACAGTCAGAACTGGACATGGAACAACAGACTGGTTCCAAATAGGAAAAGGAGTACGTCAAGGCTGTATATTGTCACCTTGCTTATTTAACTTATATGCAGAGTACATCATGAGGAACGCTGGGCTGGAAGAAGCACAAGCTGGAATCAAGATTGCTGGGAGAAATATCAGTAACCTCAGATATGCAGATGACACCACCCTTATGGCAGAAAGTGAAGAGGAACTCAAAAGCCTCTTGATGAAAGTGAAAGAGGAGAGTGAAAAGGTTGGTTTGAAGCTCAACATTCAGAAAACTAAGATCATGGCATCTGGTCCCATCACTTCATGGGAAATGGAAAAACAGTGGAAACAGTGTCAGACTTTATTTTTTTGGGCTCCAAAATACTGCAGATGCTGATTGCAACCAGAAAATTAAAAGACACTCCTTGGAAGGAAAGTTATGACCAACCTAGATAGCATATTAAAAAGCAGAGACATTACTTTGCCAACCAAGGTCCGTCTAGTCACGGCTATGGTTTTTCTCGTGGTCATGTATGGATGTGAGAGTTGGACTGTGAAGAAGGCTGATCGCCGAAGAATTGATGCTTTTGAACTGTGGTGCTGGAGAAGACTCTTGAGAGTCCCTTGGACTGCAAGATGATCCAACCAGTCCATTCTAGAGGAGATCAATCCTGGGTGTTCATTGGAAGGACTGATGCTAAAGCTGAAACTCCAATACTTTGGCCACCTCATGCGACAAGTTGACTCACTGGAAAAGACTCTGATGCTGGGAAAGGTTGGGGGCGGGAGGAGAAGGGGACGACAGAGAATGAGATGGCTGGATGGCATCACCGACTCTGCGGACATGAGTTTGAGTGAATTCCGGGAGTTGGTGATGGACAGGGAGGCCTGGCGTGCTGTGATTCATGGGGTCGCGGAGAGTCGGACACGACTGAGCGACTGAACTGAACTGAACTGCCGCTGGATGAGGGCAGCCTCAGTGTCCCCAGGCTGGAAAGGGGCGGTCAGGAGCGACCCGGCTCTGGGCCCGGGGGCCGCACGCACGTGTGCGCCGCCTCGGCCGCCTCCCCCGCGAGGGCGCTCGGGACGCCGGCGCTCGTCCTCCGCGTCGCGCCGGGCCTCCGCTGGGAGCCGCGCGGGTTGGGCCCGCTCCCAGGCGCATTCCTGGCCGGGCAGCCCCTCCTCCTCGGCTTTGGCCAAGGGGCCGGCGCCTCCCCGCCTCGCCGGGGCTGTCTCGTGCGGGCGGCCGCGGACGCGTGTGGCCGCGGAAGCTCCGGGTCCGCGCGCGGCGCACCTGGATCCGGGACTGCGCCTCCCGAGCGCGGCGGGCCGAGCTGCGCTCGCGGGCTCCCGCTTTCCTCCCTCCCCGAGCCGATCCGGGCCGAGCGGAGCCCGGGTCCCCGCCGGGGCGGCCGCGGCATCGGTTGGGACAACCTCGGCGGGGGCGGCAGACCAAGTTATCTCCCCTTCCCAAGCGGAAAGGTTCCGGTTGGCAAAGATGGTGCCCAAGTGTCCCCGGGCGCTCTTCCTTCTGCTGCTCTTCCTCGCCTGTCCCGAATCGCGGGCTTCCCAGGTCAGTGTCCCTCCCGCCAGTTCCCTGATCCTGCTTGCAGGGGAGGCCACGCCGAGGCCGAAGGACCTTGGCTCGCCACATTCCACCGGAAGGCTCGGGCCGGGGGCTTGGAGCCAGGCTGGGGCTGGGGTTCCGTTCCCACATCTGTCATCGGATGCATCGCGGGCCGGGCGTCTGTGAGGACCTGGGCTGGTCTGAGCAGTTGGTGCGAAAGCCTCGGTTCGCTGGGGGAGAGAGAGAGAGAGAGAGAGAGAGAGAGAGAGAGAGAGAGGCAGAAAGAAGGCTCTGCCTGAGAAGAACTCATGAGACGTTGGTCCTTCTCGGGTCTCCAGAAGAGCTCCCCGCTCACCCGCTTAGAGTAGAGGATGTCCCCTGCCTCCAACTTCCAACACTTAAATTTCTAACCGAAATATCCTTCTTCCCACCAACTTTTCTTTTTTTAAAAAAATTTTTAACACCAAAAACATTTTGTACTGGGGGTATAGCCCTGGTGGCTCAGATGGTAAAGAATCTGCCTTCTTCTATGTGGGAGCCCCAGGCTCTATCCCTGGGTTGGGAAGATCCCCTGGAGGAGGGCATGGCAACCCTCCACTCCAGTATTCGTGCCTGGAGAATCCCATGGACAGAGGAGCCTGGTGGGCTACAGTCCATGGGATCGCAAAGAGTCTGACAGGACTGAGCAACTAACATCATAATAGCCAATTTAAGCGTGTGGCTCCCACCACCGACTTTCTCAGCAGTTCACAGCACTTCCCAGGCAGGGGTGGGTGGGGAGGTGTCTGAAACAGCTTCACTCTGAGCCTGGGGGACCTTAGATTTGGGACTAAGTTTCTTTCCCAAACTTACAGGCAGCTTGCCCTTAGGTTTTCTCTCCCTGACTTGTGGCTATTGGAATCCTGATGGATTTATGTACTTGAACAGATTCACTTTTACATTAAGCAGCAAGGATTGATAGTAAAAATTAAGATAAAAATGCAGATTAAAGGGACTTCCTTGACGGTCCAGTGGTTAAGACTCCTCACTTCCAAAGCAAGGGGAGCCGGTTGGATCCCTGGTCAGGGAACTAAGGTCCCGCATACTGCAGCAGTGCTGTAGAAAAAGAAAAAAGAATTCAGTTAAAAGTGCACTTTCAAAGGTGAGATTGGACCTGCTGAATTCCAAGCCAGCTATCACCAGTCTGGTTCTGAGAACCGGAGACCCCTCCGTCTGTGACTGTGTGCTCTATGAGTTGTAGGGCAGCTACCCTGACAGTGCCGTTCACAGCAGTAACGGTCACGGCAGTATGCGTGTGTGTTCAGTCGCTCAGTCCTCGCTAACTCTTTGCGACCCCGTAGACTGCGACCCCATAGACTGCTAACTCTTTGCGACCCCAGAAGCCTGCCAGGCTTCTCTGTCAGTGGGATTTCCCAGGCAAGAATCCTGGAGTGGGTTGCAAAGTGGCGGGCGAACGCCTGTTTCTTTGCTAAGCATTCTCCCACGCTCTTTATTCTCAGAGCAGCCTTGTGAGTTGGGAACTGTCACCACCCCCATTTTGCGGATGAAGGAGCTGAGGCCCCGGGAGACGGTGACTTACTCAGGTTCACACAGCCTCATCTCTCCCTTTGGGCTCCAAGCCTTTTCCCTTCTCCACAGACGCTCACCCATGAATTGAATTTCTGAACCAAGCAGGCATATCGGTGGCCACTTAGAAGCCCTTGGGATGCAGGAAGGGAGAATTTAGTTCAGACCAAACTTGATCCGTGTTAGTGTGGAAGGGGTGAGTTGCCACCGCAGGGAGTCACTTGGTCACCAGGCTGCAGAAGGTCCCCACAAGGAACCCACCTAGCAGAACAATAGGGTTGCCTATTGCAGATTACAAAACAGAGCCTCAGGCCCAGAGTGCAAAGCTGAGGGATGCACGGGTAGGTGCATCCCTTAGCTGGCCCCCTACCCCGGGCCAGCAGAGGGGGCAGGGTAGACAGGATGCTGGGGGGGAGCTCTGTCCTGCTGTTACTTGCTGGCTCAAGGTTACCTGGACAAGGTGAGACCTTGGTAGTTCTCACATGTTTGCAGCCGCTGTTCAAATAGGGAAGTAAGCTCCTTCAGGCTGTGTTCTTGGGGGAAGATCTGGGTCCCATCCCTGCCCTGCCATGTCCAGGCTTCCTCAGATTCCTTATCCTCTAAACCTTGATTTCTTTACCTGCAAAAGCACCTGCCTCACTGGGCTTGGTGAGAGGGAAAGGGAGCAGAAGGGATTCTCCATGGAAGTTGGTTTAAAAATTCTAGTGAAACTGTCCTTCGCCCAAAGTCCTGTGTAGGTTGGGGACTCTCACCCCCAGTCCCTGTCTGGCTTTTCATCACGCCTGTCCTGAGTCACTTTGAAAGACTTTTGAGATCTGCTGTTGGAGAACTGGTGGTCCTGGGAAAGGAGGGGAGGTTGAGCAGTGTGGGGATCCCATAAATGGGGGCCCTTTTCCAACACTGCTGCCCACTCTGTGGTCTCGCCCTAGGAAGAGAGACAGCCTTGCTGGGGAGACAAGAAAGGAAGGACACTTAACAAAGCCCCATGCCTCACCCTTCTCCCCCATGGTGGCCCTCAATCTCCTTGTTGGCTGCGGGATGTGGGTGCTGTAGTATTTCAGAATATTTCCCTCTCTCCAAAGCCTCTCCTTGTGATCAGTTGTCACAGGGTTCCAAAATCCACTGTTAGAGATTCATTCTTTTGACTGTCTACTCCCATTGGATACATTGCTTTTTGGAGTTTATTGGGGGGAAAATGTCTTTAGTGTACATTCCCATGATTTTAACCATAGAGCTATGCTCTATGTTTGGCCATCTCCACCACAGTCAGGAGACAGAACGGTTCCGCCACTCCAAAATGACATCGTGATGCCCTGTGTAGGCACATGTCTGCCCACCGCAGCCCCTGGAATCACTGATCTGTTCTTCATCATTATAGTTTTTCATCTTCATAATGTCATTTAAATGGAAGCAAAAAGTACATAGACTTTTGATTCTGACTTCTTTAACTTAGCGTAATGTATTTAAGATTCTTCCATGTCATTCTGGGAATGCACAATTCCTTCCTATTGCTGGGTAGTATTCCACTGTGTGGACATGTCACAGTTTGTCATCTCAGCCATTGAACTTAATGACTCCCATGCTGTCAATTCCAATTTTGGGTGACTATGACTAGAGCTGCTATAAACATTCCCCATACAGCTTTTTGTGGAATGTAAACACTCATTTCTCTTGGGTAAATATCTAAGAGTGGGATTTCTGGGTCATTTGGTAAATGTATCTTTAACGTTGTAAGAAGCAGCTAGGCTATATTCCATTCAGTTTTATCATTTTCAGGATCTTCCCTGGTGGCTCAGACGGTAAAGCGTCTGCCTACAATGCCTACCATGTGGGAGACCCGGGCTCAATCCCTGGGTTGGGAAGATCTCCTGGAGAAGGGAATGGCAACCCACTCCAGTACTCTTGCCTGGGAAATCCCATGGATGGTGGAACCTGGTAGGCTAGTCCACGGGGTCGCAAAGAGTCAGACACAACTGAGCGACTTCACTTTATCATTTTACGTTCCTACCAGCAATGCATAAAAAGCCTAGTCACCCAGCATCTTCACCAGCACTTAACATTATTAGGTTTGTTTATTTGTCTCCAAATCACTCTAATGGGTATGGAATGATGTCTCAGTTTGGTTTAAATGCCCATTTCTCTAGTGACTGGCAATACTGGCATCTCTTCATGTGCTTATTTGACATTTCGATAGTCTACTGGGTGAAGTGTCTATTCAGGCCCTCTGCCCATTTTCCAAATGGATGATTCGTTTTCTTATGGTTAAGTTTTAAGTATTCTTTATATATTTTAATTAGAAATCCTTTGTTCAGGTGTGTGAGTTGCTTATATTTTCTTCCTGTCTGCAGCTTGTCTTTTTTATTTTTTAATTTTATATTAGAGTGTAGTTGATTTACAACGCTGTGTTAGTTTCAGGCACACAGCAAAGTGATTAATTATACATATTCATATATCTGTTCTTTTTCAGATTCTTTTCCCATATGGACTGTAACAGAGTATTGAGTGTAGTTCTCCATGCTCTATAGTCGGTCCTTGTTGGAAATCTATTTTATATAGGATAGTATGTGTATGTTAATCCCAAGCTTCTACTTTATCCCTCCCCCTCACCTTTCCCCTTTGGTAACCATATATTTGTTTTCTAAGTCTTTGAGTTTGTTTCTGTTTTGTAAATAAGTTCATTTGTATCATTTTTATTTTTAGATTGCACATGTAAGTGATATCATATGGTGTTTCTCTGACTTCATTTAGGATGATAATCTCTAGATCCATCCATGTTGCTACAGATGGCATTATTTCAGTCACTGCAGCTTGTCTTAACAGTGTGTTTTCCAGACCAAAGATTTTTAATTTTGATAAAATCCAACTGATTAATTTTTTATTTTTATAGATTTTGCTTTTGGTTTTAAGTCTAAGAACTCTTTGACTCCAGATCATTAAAGTTTTCTTATATTTTTTTTTCTAAAATTTTTACAGTTTTGCTTCTTTACATTTTGATCTGTGATCTGTTTTGAGTTAATTTTTATATAAAGTGTGAAGTTTATGTTAAGATGCATGTTTTTAAAGGCAATTCTCAATTGAAGGGGCTTCAATTGTAAAGAACCTGCCTGTGAATGCAGGAGATGTAAGACTTGTGGGTTTGATCCCTGGGTCGGGAAGATCCCCTGGAGGAGGTAGTGGTAACCCACTCCAGTATTCTTGCCTGGAGCATCCCATGGACAGAGGAGCCTGGTGGGCTACAGTCCCTGGGGTCTCAAAGAGTTGGACATGACCAAGAACATACACATGTACATATATGGCATTTTAATACTGAGTTTTCCAATGACATGAAAATTACATTTCTTTCCATTTATTTAGATCTTCCTTGATTTTTTTATCAGTATTTTTAAATTTTCAATGTGAATATGCTTCGTTAGATTTAAAATCTAAGTATTTCATTTTTGGAGCTACTTTAAGTAGTATTAGTTTTAAGATTTTTTCATTTCCAATGCTATATTCCTAGACTACAGAAATTCAACGGGCTTTTCTATGTTGGCATGGTATCCTGTGACTTTGTGGAACTCACTTATTAGTTATAGGGATTTCTTTTTGTAGATTCCCTCAGATTTTTTTACATAAACAATCAGGTTATCTGTAAATAGGGGCAGTTTTATTTCTCCCTTTTTTATACACGTGCCATTTATTTATTTAGCCTGATTACACTTATTAAACTCCCAGTACTGTGTTGAGTAACAGAGTGGACATCCTTGCTGTGGGAAGGATGCATTCAGCCTTTTTGTCTGTTTTTTAAATATTTATTTTATTTATTTATTTGGCTGCACTGGGTCTTAATTGCAACATGTGGGCTCTAGTTCCCTGACGAGGGATGGAACCTGGGCCCCCAGCCTTCAGAGTGCAATGTCTTAGCCACTGGACCACCAGGAATGTCCTGCATTTAGTTTTTTAATGTTAAGAGGTATGCTAGGCTATAGGTCTTTGTAGAAGTCATTTGTCAGGTTAAGGTTTTCTAGCCATAGCTTAATAGAGTTTTTATTATAGTTCAGTTCAGTCACTCAGTCATGCCCGACTCCTTGCAACCCCATGGACTGCAATACACCAGGCTTCCCTGTTCATCACCAACTCCCAGAGCTTACTCAAACTCATGTCCATCGAGTTGGTGATGCCATCCAACCATCTCATCCTCTGTTGTCCCCTTCTCCTCCTGCCTTCAATCTTTCCCAGCATTAGGGTCTTTTCAAATGAGTCAATTCTTCTCATCAGGTGGCCAAAGTATTGGAGTTTCAGCTTCAGCATCAGTCCTTCCAATGCATATTCAGGACTGATTTCCTTTAAGATACACTGATTGGATCTCCTTGCAGTCCAAGGGACTCTCAAGAGTCTCCTCCAACACCACAGTTCAAAAGCATCAATTCTTCAGCGCTCAGCTTTCTTTGTGGTCCATCTGTACATGTCCACTGAAAAAACCATAGCTTTGACTAGACAGACTTTTGTTGGCAAAGTAATGTCTCTGCTTTTTAATATGCTGTCTAGGTTGGTCATAGCTTTTCTTCCAAGGAACAAATGTCTTTTAATTTCATGGCTGCAGTCATGTGATTCCAGTGATTCTGGAGCCCAAGAAAATAAAGTCTGT
This sequence comes from Moschus berezovskii, assembly GCF_049115385.1. Classification (NCBI taxonomy): domain Eukaryota; kingdom Metazoa; phylum Chordata; class Mammalia; order Artiodactyla; family Moschidae; genus Moschus; species Moschus berezovskii. Next base: position 108,565,355 of record NC_142470.1, read on the forward strand.
CACTGTTTCCCCATCTATTTACTGTGAAGCGATGGAACAGGATGCCATGATCTTTCTGAATGTTGAGCTTTAAGCCAGCTTTTTCACTCTCTTCTTTCACTTTCATCAAGAGGCTCTTTAGTTCTTCTTCGCTTTCTGCCATAAGGGTAGTGTCATCTGCTTGTCTGAAGTTATTGATATTTCTCCCGGCAATCTTGATTCCAGCTTGTGCTTCCTCCAGCCCAGCGTTTCTCATGATGTACTCTGCATAGAAGTTAAATAAGCAGGGTGACAATATACAGCCTTGACGTACTCCTTTTCCTATTTGGAACCAGTCTGTTGTTCCATGTCCAGTTCTAACTGTTGCTTCTTGACCTGCACACAGATTTCTCAGGAGGTAGGTCAGGTGTCTGGTATTCCCATCTCTTTTAAGAATTTTCCAGTTTGTTGTGATCCACACAGTCAAAGGCTTTGGTGAAGTCAATAAAGCAGAAGTAGATGTTTTTCTGGAACTCTCTTGCTTTTTTGATAATCGAACGGATGTTGGCAATTTGATCTTTGGTTCTTCTGCCTTTTGTAAATCCAGCTTGATCATCTGGAAGTCCGTGGTTCACGTACTGTTGAAGCCTGGCTTGGAGAATTTTGAGCATTACTTTGGTAGCGTGTGAGATGAGTGCAATTGCGTGGTAGTTTGAGCATTCTTTGGCATTGCCTTTCTTTGGGATTGGAATGAAGACTGACCTTCTCCAGTCCTGTGGGCACTGCTGAGTTTTCCAAATTTGCTGGCATATTGAGTGCAGCACTTTCACAGCATCGTCTTTTGTCCCGTTCGTTCCGTTCCGTTCAGTCGCTCAGTCGTGTCCGACTCTTTGTGACCCTGTGGACTGTAGCCTACCAGGCTTCTCCGTCCATGGGATTCTTCAGGCAAGAATACTGGAGTGGGTTACCATTTCCTTCTCCAGGGGATCTTCCCGACCCAGGGATCAAACCCGGGTCTCCCGCATTGGAGGCAGACGCTTTAACCTCTGAGCCACCTACTGTGATGATATTATAGCGTCATCACAGTGTCTTTTATTGTAAGTGATGCTGAATCTTATCACACGCTTTGTCTCCCTCAACTGATACGATCTCATGGTTATTCTTCAGTCTGTTGTTAAAGTGGATAATGTTGATTGACTTTTTAAAATTTAGTTTAATTATAAAACTTTAATTGTAGTATAATTGGTTTACAATGTCATGTGATATTCTAATTTTGAAACCAGCCTTGCACTCCCAGATAAACCCTAATTGGATCATGTCATCTTATACATTGTATATATTTCTGGATTCTGCTTGCTAATGTTTTGTGAGAATTCTTGTATCTTGTTGATGAGGGATATTGGTATATAGCAGGGGTCAGCAGACTATAGCCCATGAGCCATATCCAGCCCACTGGTGCTCAAATCTGGCTACGCTGGTTCCCTTACCCGTCCCCATCGCTGCTGTTTGCACTGCACCTGTACAGGTGAGGAGCCGCAGCAGAGACTCTATGGGCTGCAAAGCCGGGAATGTGACTCTCTGGCCCTGTTTCTACAGACAAGCTGCTGACCCCTCGTCTGTGTGTTTCTCCCACTGTCTTTGCCTGGGTGCGTTACCGTGATAACACTGGCTTCCTAAAGTGAACTGCGAGTTGTCCCCTTCTCTTCTGTTTTCCGGCAGAGACTGTAGAGGTGGTGTCAGTCCCACTCGCAGTGTTTGATAGAATTGACCAATGAAACCATGTGGGCTTGGAGACTTCTTTTCTGGAAGATTCTTAATTGTGGATTCAATTTCTTTGACAGAGAACTCCTTCGGGTAGCTTTTTTTTCCTGGGGGATGATTTTTGGTAGTTTGTGGCTTTCAAGAAATTGTCCCATAGTCCTCTCTCTGTTTCTCTTGAGGCAACTGTTTTCAAGTGCCCTGGAAATTATTCCACATTTCTAAGTAACTGATCTACCGTGATGACAGATGAGTACTTTGTTCCATTGTTCGCTGCAGAGCCAGATAACCTACCATGATTAATTTTCTTTCTTGTGTAACTTTTTGGTTTTCCTCAAAGTTTTTCTCCTTTGCTCCATCCGTCCTCTACATAAGCACAGTAGTTTCCAAAAGTCTCTTTCCTGGTCCTATTCTGCTGGGCTCCTTGCCCCTGGATTCCCGTTTTGCTGAACCTTCTCTGGGCTCATAGCCCTGTGGCTACCCAGGGACTTTGGCCTGGACTGGAGTTTGTGTTTTCTGGATCATATGCCTTCCTCTTTCTTGGCTTCTTCCCTTGTTTTTTTGAACACATTGTCAGGAAAATGATGATTTAATTCACTATCCTTGTCCTTCCCGAGTCACCTTCATACTGTAGATGTTACACTTGTCCTTCTTTGAAACTTTAAAGTGGACAATGGTAGCCCCACTATCCCCACACTGTCGACGGGGAGCCTGATGCACCCAAGACAGTAGCAACTGAATCCGTGTATTAGGATCAAAGCCTGAGGGAGGAGCAAAAGGGGGAAAAGATGCCGCCATCCACTGTACCCCACTGACTGAGACAGAGGGAAAGGAGGTGGTGAGGGTTCGATACCTGTTCCCTGAATGAGATGGAGAAGGGTGGAAATGTGGAAATCTGAGCACGCTCCATCCTGGTGTAGTGTTGTTATCAAGCAGGGTTCTTGGCCTTCCCAAGCACTAGAAATTGACTTGAGACCAGACAGGTCCAGACAAGGCTTTATGGGGCCCTGCTGCAGCAGGTGAGACCAAGAACAAGTGACAAGTTCCCCTGGTCACTCGCTCCCCGAGGGAATGGGAAAGCTCGTTCCTTATATGGGGGTGTAGGCGGGTAGGAGTGTGCCCAGGGGTCAGGTGGGAAGGGTGGTTTAGGCACTTTGCCAGGCTCCTCAAAAGTGGCAGTTGGGCCTTTTGGTCTCTATACCCAGAATTTGCCCCAACCTTGCATGCACGCAGTTATTTTTAGTCTCATACAGTTTCTTTGTGTTTCCCTACTCGAGGAGAGTTGTGTCCAGCACTGCAGGGTCCCAGGTCCCGGCCTGTCTCAGTTGTGGTCAGTTTACCAATGTCAGTTCTGTTGCCAATTTAGATGGATAGCCTGGGGCTGCCTGGAGCCTTGGTTGGGATGGATTGCTGTTCACTTCAGAGCTCGACGTGAAAGGACACCATGCTTGACTAGAGAGGCATCTGCCATGCTCGTAGCACCAGGAGTATCTGCCAACTCTGCTGCCGAGTTTTATAACCAGTCCTTGTATTAGAGGGCTTCCCAGGTAGCGCTGGTGGTAAAGAATTCGCCTGCCAAATGCAGGAGATGCAAGAGACTTGGGTTCGATCCCTGGGTCTGCAAGATCCCCTGGAGAAGGAAATGGCAACCCACTCCAGTATTCATGCCTGGAGAATCCCATGGACAGAGGAGCCTGGCGGGCTACAGTCCATGGGGTCGCAGAGAGTCAGACACAGCTGAGCGACTGATCACCCTGTTTTAGAAGGACATGTGGAGATGAACCACAGCTACCGGGATGTGTGAATCATTCAAATCGAAAATGAGTTATTTCATAAAACACATATTTTATGCCTGCCATGGCCCATGGGCTTCCCTGGTGGCTCACATGGTAAAAAATCATGTGATTGATATGTGGGCAACCTGGGTTCGATTCCTAGGTCAGAAAGATACAACTGAAGAAGAGCATGGCTACTCACTCCAGTATTGTCGTCTGGGAAATCCCATGGACAGAGAAGCATGGTGGGCTACAGTCTTTGGAGTTGCAAAGAGTCAGACGCAACTGAATGATTGACACTTTGACTTTCATGGCCCGTTCGCCGAGAACCAAACAGACAAGTATCCTGCATTTGGTTCTGATCGAGCTGCTCTGGGTCTGGAATTGGCTGATCAGGTCACCAGTTTGAGCAGGACTCAGCTCAGCTGTTTTACTCACGGGCTCCAGGCTCCACTCTCTAGGCCTGGGCTCCTCTTGGTCTGTGGACAGCTGCCGGGTTAGCCAGGGCTGGGTGGTCCAGGGTGCCTCTGCTCCATGCAGTCCCCTGTCCTCCAGCAGGCTGGCCTGGGCTTTCCGCAGTTTGGAAAGCGGCCGAGGGCTAAGATCAGCAGGATGCACCAGACTTCTTGAGATGCTGGTCTGCTGTGAAGCTAAGATTTCGGTTTCAGTCAGGCGGGGTGGGGCCAACAGATCAGGGGACAAGATAGCATGTTATTAACACTTAGAGTTCTCGAGAGAAGGGGATCACAGAGAAAACATCAGGCAGAGAGAGGGATGGAAACTTTGGGAAAGCCTGTACTGGGGGTCCTGAGGAAAGGAATGGGTGAGACGGGCTAAGAACACTAACCGAGTTAGGACTGGCAAGTTGGAATAACGTGAGCGAGATGCAGTGTAGGGCTGTTCCTGGTTGTGTGTTGCTGGACCCTGGGGTTCTTCGGGGGGCGTGGCTAGGGTGGGGTGTTAGTCTCACAAGTGTCAGACCAGATGATCAGGGGGATGGGCTCAGCTTTGGTTGGTTTGCCACCTAAGGTGTGCTGGGCATGGGCAAGGGGGGTGCTGTGTTGTTTGCTGCCTCTAGGAATTTTCTAGCCCCTCCCCCCAAGAGGGACAGTCCGTGCCAAGTCACACAGCCCCAGATGTCAAAACATCAGATTCAGAAACTAGACAATGAAGTTAATCCAGAGCCAGCCTTGGAACTGTTGTATCGCTTCCAGTGTGTTCTGCCGGCCAAAGCAAGTCACAAGACCTGCCCATATCCGGAGATGGGAAAACAGACGACCCCCTGGATGGGAAGACCAGAAGAGCCTCTTGCAGGGAGGGCGAGATTGCCATTCTACAGACCTTCATGAGTACTGATCCAGGGATTCACTCCCCACAGGCACAGGGTTTAGACAAATGGGTGGGCTCAGGGTGAGGACGGGTGACTGGAAGGCCATCCTGGCATTTCCCCTTTCTCCAGCAGCCTCCATCTTTCCTTGGCACCTTCAGGAGGGTGACTCTTTCCCAGTCCTGTCAAGGACTGCCCTGATTGCAGTGATGAGCAGATATCCCTTTGCTCCGCTGGGGCAGTTTCTAGCCCTCGGGTCATTGGTCAGTGCAGGCTGAGGGTGTGGACTGGAGGTGACCAGCTGGGGAAGGAGACAGTGCACTGGGTCCTTGGGCTGGGCTGGAGTCTTCCAGGTAGGAACTGATGCCCTCCTAGGCCTGCTCACCCTGGCGGGTCCTGTTTGACACCTGCCTTGATTCTTGGCAGAACCAGCCAGTGCCTGTGGAGCACTCCCACTGCCACTGGGGCACCAGTCCTCCTTACATACAGCCACCCTCACCTGCTTCCTTTGTCAGCTGCTCCAGGAGAAGTGTCTGTCTCCTGAGTGTTGACAGAGGCTAGATGAAGCCCCTTATCAGCAGGGACAATGGTGGGACTGCCAGGTTTCTACAAACTTTCCCCAGGTTTATGCAGCCCTGGAGCCACAGGGCAGACTCCCTGGGTGGATAGAACTTCCTTTGTCCTTTTAAAGTCTCCACCCGAGTCTTCCCTGATTCTGTGGGACTGCCTGAAACTTAAAATAAGGACATCACAGATTTTTCATTTAAAAGAAAATTGTTGTCGTTTAGTTGCTCAGTCATGTCTGACTCTTTGCGACCCGATGGACTGTGGCCCCCCAGGCTCCTCTGTCCATGGAAATTTCCAGGCAAGAATACTGGAGTGGGTTGCCATTTCCTTCTCCAGGGGATCCTCCCGACCCAGGGATCAGGGGCTCCTGCACTGCCGGCGGATTCTTTACCGTCTGCGTCACTCGGGAAGCCCCTAACACATGAAGACCTGTAGGCAAAAAAAAGAACCACAAAACTACTTTCAGAAAAATATCAGACACCTTCAGTCATTTACACTGTAATGTGAAAACATATAGACTTGTCAGTATCAGCTTGGAGCTCTTTCTTTGACTGCGTAATTAGAGGTTTTACTTTCCCAGAAGGAATCTAACTAGTAAGATAATGTGCTCATTCAACAAGTATGTCCTGAGAGCCTGTCCTGCCAGGTGATGTCCTGGGTCTGGGGAGGCAGCCTGTCTGTGTTCTGGCTCCCGCTCTTCCTGGCTGAGTGACCTGGGGCATGTTCTTGCCTCTTGTGAGTCAGTGCTCTCCTCTGAGATCCCTGTCTCATGGGACTATAGGAAGGACAAAGTGAATGACACTCAAAGAACAGATCTCAGTACGTGACCCAGACCCTGCTCTCACATGGCTCGCCAAACATGCAGAGAAAAACAAGACAGACCTGAAAATATCCAGAGGCAGACAATGGAAATGTGGTGTTGTATTGGAGGGTGGCCAGGAGGCTGCCCTACACTCAGTAGGTGGGTAAGGGCTCTCTGAGAGGGCGCTTCTAGTGAAAGTGGAAAGGCTGACTTTCAAGGACCAGGGTCAGAATCTGGACAGAGCGAACGGCCAGTGCACAGGCCCTGCGGTTGAAATAAACTTGCTAAGGTCTGTGGAAGCTAAGGGCTTCCCAGGCGGCACTAGGGGTGAAGAACCTGCTTTCCAGTGTCAGAAACATAAGAGACACTGGTTCGATCCCTGGGTCAATGGAGAAGATCCCCTGGAGAAGGAAATGGCAACCCACTCCAGTAATCTTGCCTGGAGAATTCCATGGACAGAGGAGCCTGGGGGGCCACAGTCCATAGCGTAGCAAGGAGTTGGACATGACTAAAGTGACTTAGCTTGCAGCACAAGGTGTGTGGAGAAATACAGAGGTCTGAATATTGGAACCCAGAAGGTGTCCGATTTGGGCACACTTGGAGTGGCAGGGCTTGATCACACAGCGTTGGAGGCAGAATAATGCTCCCCCCCACAAGATATCTATGTTCTTATCCAGGAAATCTAAGAATCTTACCCTGATTTTAGCCCAGCAAGACCCATGCTGGAGTTCTGACCTACCAGACTGTAAGATAATAAATATGTTGCTTTAAGTGGCCGGATTTGTGTTGATTTGTTAGAGCAGCAACAGGAAAAGAATCTGCCCTGTCAGTGACCTGGAGAGGAGTTAGCCTTTATTTTCATGGGTGGGGAGCCACTGGCAGGTGGAAACAAGGAAGTGATGCAGTGTGGCGTCTAACCTCTGTCTTCGGGAAGCTTAGATTGAAGGAGGGCCCGCGAGGAGCATGTGGGATGCAGGTCCAGGACAGGATGGTTTTCATCTCACGTCTACCTGCTCACCCAGAAATGCTTGGGATTTTTCGCTAGGGAGGGTAGAAAGGTCTGAAAGTACACCACGTGTTACTCAGTCCTTCGCAACCGCGCAGGTGCGTTTCTCTAGGGGCGGGACTTCCGAAGCGCCGCCTCCCACGCGTGGCCACGCCCACCGCAGCCGCCCCTCCTGCCCTCACTTCTGCCCGTGCTGGCGGCCAAGACCAGGCTCCCAACCCCGCCACCTCTTTGCGTCAGCCCCAGGAGACCAGGTCAGATCCGGATAGTTCACTTTCATGGGTCTCCGAAACCTGGGGTCCTGTGTGGACGTGCGCGCACCTGGCCGAAGCTCCCAGAAGGGCCTGCGCATGTGTGTTGGGAGGGGGCTGCCGGGGCACTGAGAGGGTCCACTGGCAAACCGGGGCCTCCTTTGAGCCTCTCGTCCTGGTTCTTTTGGACTGAAGAAATGGGCAGAATGTGCTCTTCCAGGGATGGACTGGACGCGATGTGGCAGGGAAGGTAGACCCACCATCCATCAGCCAGATACCCTGAGCCTCAGTTTCTCTAAGCTGTGTAATGGCTAGGCCATGGTGCCCAGATATTTGGTGAAACACCAGTCCCGGTGAAGCTATTTTTTAGATGTGATGAGTGTTAAATTGTCGACTTTGAGTAAAGCAGGTTACCTTCCATAAGGAGGGTGGGCTTCATCCCAAAGACTGAGGTCCTGGGAGAAGGAGGGCATTCTGCCTTCAGACAGCCTTTGGATATGCAGCACCAGCTCTTCCCAGGTCTCCAGCCCCCACACTGCAGGAGCCAATTCCTTAAATCTCTCTCCTCACTCTTTGACTACGGGAGATGTGCATATACTGAGTCGGCCAAAAAAATTCATTAGCGTTTTCCCGTAACATGTTATGGAAAAATCTGAATGAACTTTGGGGCCAACCCAATACAACTGGTTCTCCTTGATTCTGTTTTTCCTGGAGAACCCTAAGATAATGGCCTTGGGCAGCTGCCCCCTAAAAGTCCCCCTCTTCCCCCAGAAGTGTCCTTTCTTTCCTCTTCAGTGTGGTTGCTGGGTCAAAGTCACTGGGATGAGAGAAGTCAGGGAGTTATAACCTGCTTCTGATTTGGTCTACAGTTTAAAAAAAAAAATCTTTCAGAGAAAAAAAAAACATGTGTGAATTCTACATGACTCACATGCAGAGGGCCTCAAGCCTTGGCTAGCAGGCACACGCTTGGCAAGTATGCTCTGTCCTTTCATAGACCTAAAGTCGTTAAAACATCTGTGTTCCCATTAACAACATGCTGACGTGACGCATAGCTGTGGCTTAGAGGAAACCAATGCAAGACGGCCCATCCGAGGTCCAAGGGGTCATCTGCAGCCGCTTGGAGGGGCCTGGGGTTCTGTTGCCACTGAAGTGGCTTTTAGAAATAGTCTCTTTGGCAAGACTGATGTGAGGATGGCCATCAAGCCAGGTCATGTGAGAACAGAGCCTCAAGAACACCTCCACCCACCAATCCGGCATGCCCTGGCAGTGCTTTGAGAACTGAGCTTCATTTGTAAACTGAACCCAGACGGCAAGGAAGCCTGGATGGGGCAGGAGGGTCCACCCACCAAGTGCTGGCACGGGGTTGCAATGAGCTGTGGACACAAACTGTCTTTGTCTGTGTCCAACCCTGGGCCAACAGGTGGGGTCTCTGAGCTGCTTAGCCTCCCAGGAAGAGAGTGTTTAACACCTGAAGCGTCCCCACCAGATCCATCAGAATGAATGTTGTAAGAAGATGAGTTGGAAAGAAGATAGGCAAGACTTCCCCTGGATGTGGCATGGGGTGGATGGAGTACAGTTCTGTGACCTCCTTGCTCTCAGAAGCCTTAGACCCAGCCCCCTACCACCTGGCTGTCAACATTGGCTGGTGTGTTCTGGAACCATCTTTGCCGCCTCCACCCCAGCTTGGAAAGAGCGGGTGGAATGACTGCTGTTGCTACTCCTCTCTCTGCTTCTGGTCTTCTCTGCAAACATCACTCTTGGTGTTTAAATTCACTGGAAGGCCCAGTGCTCTGAAGGAGAGTTTGATACCAGAAATGGGAAATCTTGATCTTTTTCTCCTCAAGGATGGGAGAGTTTCACTGAATGTCTTTTCTTGGTCCCATTACAAATAAGTTATTAATACAAAGAAATGAGAACTAATTTTCATTATTTATTGTCAACGGCCTACGCCAAGCATGGATGGAGACCAGTAGTGAAAGGGTGCAAATTTAGGCCATTTGAGGAGCTCTTTGAGAAAAATATTAAAAGTGAGGGTCCTAGGGACTTCCCTGGTGGTGCAGTGGTGAAGACTGGGCTTCCAGCGCAGGGGCTGTGTATTTGATTCCTGGTCGGGGAACTAAGATCCCATATGATCCCTGGTCGGGGAACTAAGATCCCATATGATCCCTGGTCGGGGAACTAAGATCCCATATGTGCACAGTGTGGCCAAACGGTAAAACTTTAAAAAAGTGGGGTCCTGGAAGAGACTTGGGAAAGTGGGGGCCCTAAGATAGGCCTTCCTTCCCTGGTGCGACCCCTCTTGTCGGCCCCACCCAGACTTGCCTTCACCCAGACACAGCCTTGGTGAGCCTTCCCACCTAAGTGGGAGGTTCTTTTTTACAGTTAGGGTCTGGGACCCTGAGATGGGAAGCCAGCAGTCGCCATGGCGGGGCCAGGCTGAAATGCAGGTGGGTGACACCAGATGGTCCAGCCTGTTTCTTGTCCCGCAGCCTCACAGGCCCTTGAAGCCCCTCAGAGCCCCCTTGCCTATGTTTACGAAGAAGGAAATGGTCTGTTCCCTTGTGTGGCTTCTCTCGGCCAAAAGCACATACTGGTGGGCATGGAGGGGAAGTGGGCAGACAAACGGAAGTGGACTGAAAAGAACACAGAGGAACAGAAGCAGACTGAGGTGCAGGGTCTGACTTCTGCTCTGCTCATTGCTGTGGAAACAATGCCACAACTTAGAGCCAAGAATAAAGAACTAATGCAGGACCTGCATCCGTGGTCCAGCAGCTGTCAGCTGATGCCTGTGTGTGTGTGTGAGTGTATATCTGATCCAAATGTTAAAACCACACTGAATGTGAACAGTGGTTGTCTGTGGTCATGGGACTTGTCCTTTGTTCTGATGTGTTCTTCTGGATTTTGAGTGGTTTTGCAGAAAGTATGCTTTATTTTTCTGACCAAGCAAACTGACAAAGCTTTCTCAGTTTGAAAAGGGGAGATGCTTAAGTTCTCAGCCCCCACCTCGTGACCTCGTTTGTCCCCGTGTGTCCATATAATGAGGACCTCTTGAGCCCTTGACTCGGTCTGAAGGTTTCTAGTCTGTCCTTCTGCTCTGCAGATGAATTCAGTTATGCCATTGCTGAGGTCCCTACAAGCGACAGATTCTGAGCGTGGCGTCCATGGGCTCCATTTCTAGCAATTTGGAGTCAAGGAGCTGGCCTGTTAGTAGCAACTGCTGCATGAACCCATCAAACCTCAAGCAATCATTCTTTCCACTGCTCTGGCACCCTGGTTCTGCCCCTGCCAAGCTAGCTTGCCAAGAGGACAAGGATCTCCCATTTTTCCCCCTTGTGAACTTTATTTTCCTTCCCTCTCCCAGTTTTATTGAGATAAAATTATATAATATAAACATGTGACAGCATTGTATTAGTCCAAGATATGGGGCTTCCCCAGTGACACTAGTGGTAAAGAATCCGCCTGCCAGTGTAAGAGATGCAAGAGACATGGGTTTGATCCCTGGGTCAGGAAGAGCTCCTGGAGGGCGAAACGGCAACCCACTCCAGCGTTCTTGTCTGGAAAATCCCATGAACAGAGGAGCTGGGTGGGTTACAGTCCGTGGGGTTGCAAAGAGTCAGACATGAATAAGCACACACGCACACCACACAGTCCAAGGTGTATACAAAATAATGATTTGATATACGTATATATTGTGAAATGATCACCACAGTAAATTTAATTAACATCCATCACCTCACATAGTTGCAGTTTTTTCCTCATGATGGGAGCTTTTGAGATCTATTCTTTTAAGGGACTTTCCTGGCAGTCTGGTGGTTAAGACTCCGTACTTCCAATGCAGGTCCCACAGGCTGCATGGCCAAAAAAATCTACTCTCATCAACTTTTAAAAAATTCATTAATTTATTTACCTTTGGCTGTGCTGCGTCTTCATTGCTAGTGGACATTAAAGTTATTCGCATGTCTTAGCTATTGAAAATAACACTGCAGTGGGCATGGGGGTGTGTATATCTTTTCAAGATGTAACTTTGTTTCCTTTGGAATTGCTAGATCATCAATTCAGTTCAGTCGCTCAGCTGTGTCCGACTCTTTGCGACCCCATGAATCACAGCACGCCAGGCCTCCCTGTCCGTCACCAACTCCCGGAGTTCACTCAAACTCATGTCCATTGAGTCGGTGATGCCATCCAACCATCTCCTCCTCTGTCGTCCCCTTCTCCTCCCGCCCTCAATCTTTCCCAGCATCAGGGTCTTTTCAGATGAGTCAGTTCCTCTCATCAGGTGGCCAAAGTATTAGAGTTTCAGCTTCAGCATCAGTGCTTCCAATGAATATTCAGGGCTGATTTCCTTTAGGATGGACTGGTTGGATTTCCTTGCTAGATCATATGGTAGTTCTATTTTTAATTTTTTAAGTAAACTCCAATCTGTTTTCCATTGTGGCTGTACCAATTTACTTTCCCACAAACAGGAAATGAGGGTTCACATTTCTCCACATCTTCACCAATACTTGTTATTTCTTGTTTCTTCTATAATAGCCATTCAACAGGAATGCGGTGATACTTACTGTGGTTTTGATTTGCATTTCTCTGATGATTAGTCATGTTGAGCATCTTATTATGTACCTGTTGGCCATCTTTGGAATGTCTTCTTTAGAAAAACTATTCAGAACCTCTGCCCATGTTAAAATCAGATTTTTGTTTCAGTTCAGTTCAGCCACTCCGTTGTGTCCAACTCCTTGAGACCCCATGGACTGCAGCATGCCAGGCTTCCCTGTCCTTCAGCAACGTGAGTTGGAGCTTGCTCAAACTCACGTCCATTGAGTCGGTGATGCCATCCAACCATCTCATTCTCTGTTGCCCTCTTCTCCTCCTTCCTTCAGTCTTTCCCAGCATCAGGGTCTTTTCTAAGGAGTCAGTTCTTCGCATCAGGTAGCCAAGGTATTTTGTTTTTTTCTTGTTTTTTGCTCTTGAATTATATGAGTTCTTTGTGTATTTTGGATATTAACCCCTTATCGGATATCTTGCAGGTGACTTGCAAGTATTCTCTCCCATTCTGTAGATTGCCTTTTCATTTTGCGGCTGGTTTCCTTTGATGTGTAGAAACGTCCAGTTTGATTTAGCTTCCCTTGTTTATGTGTGCTTTCATTGCGTTTACTTTTGGTGTCAAATCCAGAAAACAGTCATGGTCAAGACTGATGTCAAAGAGCTTACTGCCTATGTTTTCTTCTAGGAGTTTTATGGTTTCAGGTCTTATGTTTAAATTTTCAATATAATTTGAGTGAATTTTGTGGAGGATGTAAGACAGTGGTCTAGTTTCATCCTTTTGCATGTTCAGTTCAGTTCAGTTCAGTTCAGTCGCTCAGTCGTGTCCGACTCTCCGCGACCCCATGAATCACAGCACGCCAGGCCTCCCTGTCCATCACCAACTCCCGGAGTACACTCAAACTCATGTCCACAGAGTCGGTGATGCCATCCAGCCATCTCATTCTCTGTCGTCCCCTTCTCCTCCCGCCCCCAACCTTTCCCAGCATCAGAGTCTTTTCCAGTGAGTCAACTCGTCTCATGAGGTGGCCAAAGTATTGGAGTTTCAGCTTTAGCATCAGTCCCTCCAATGAACATCCAGGATTGATCTCATTTAGAATGGACTGGTTGGATCTCCTTGCAGTACAAGGGACTCTCAAGAGTCTTCTCCAACACCACAGTTCAAAAGCATCGATTCTTTGGCGATCAGCTTTCTTCACAGTCCAACTCTCACATCCATACATGACCACGGGAAAAACCATTGCCTTGACTAGACGGACCTTGGTCGGCAAAGTAATGTCTCTGCTTTTTAATATACTATCAAGGTTGGACATAACTTTCCTTCCAAGGAGCAAGCGTCTTTTAATTTCATGGCTGCAATCAGCATCTGCAGTGATTTTGGAGCCCAAAAAAACAAAGTCTGACACTGTTTCCACTGTTTTTCCATCTATTTCCCATGAAGTGATGGGACCAGATGCCATGATCTTTGTTTTCTGAATGTTGAGCTTCAAGCCAACCTTTTCACTCTCCTCTTTCACTTTCATCAAGAGGCTTTTGAGTTCCTCTTCACTTTCTGCCATAAGGGTAGTGTCATCTGCATATCTGAGGTTATTGATATTTCTCCCAGCAATCTTGATTCCAGCTTGTGCTTCTTCCAGCCCAGCGTTCCTCATGATGTACTCTGCATATAAGTTAAATAAGCAAGGTGACAATATACAACCTTGACGTACACCTTTTCCTATTTGGAACCAGTCTCTTGTTCCATGACCGGTTCTAACTGTTGCTTCCTGACCTGCATACAGGTTTCTCAAGAGGCAGGTCAGGTGGTCTGGGATTCCCATCTCTTTCAGAATGTTCCACAGTTTATTGTGATCCACACAGTCAAAGGCTTTGGCATAGTCAATGAAGCAGAAATAGATGTTTTTCTGAAACTCTCTTGCTTTCTCCATGATCCAGCGGATGTTGGCAATTTGATCTCTGGCGCCTCTGCCTTTTCTAAAACCTGCTTGAACATCTGGGAGTTCATGGTTTACCTACTGCTGAAGCCTGGCTTGGAGAATTTTGAGCATGACTTTACTAGCGTGTGAGATGAGTGCAATTGTGCGGTAGTTTGAGCATTCTCTGGCATTGCCTTTCTTTGGGATTGGAATGAAGACTGACCTCTTCCAGTCCTGTGGCCACTGCTGAGTTTTCCAAATTTGCTGGCATATTGAGTGCAGCACTTTCACAGCATCATCTTTCAAGACTTGAAATAGCTCAACTGGAATTCCATCACCTCCACTAGCTTTGTTCGTAGTGATGCTTTCTAAGGCCCACTTGACTTCACATTCCAAGATGTCTGGCTCTAGGTCAGTGATCACATTATCGTGACTATCTTGGTCGTGAAGATCTTTTTTGTACAGTTCTTCTGTGTATTCCAGATGGTCAACACCGAAATCAGATTGATTATATTCTTTGCAACCAAAGATGGAGAAGCTGTATACAGTTAGCGAAAACAAGACCAGGAGCTGACTGTGGCTCAGATCATGAACTCCTTATTGCGAAGTTCAGACTTAAATTGAAGAAAGTAGGGAAAACCACTAGACCATTCAGATACGACCTCAATCAAATCCCTTATGATTATGCAGTGGAAGTGAGAAATAGATTTAAGGGACTAGATCTGATTGATAGAGTGCCTGATGAACTCTGGACGGAGGTTCGTGACATTGTACAGGAGACAGGGACCAAGACCATCCCCATGGAAAAGAAATGCAAAAGAGCGAAATGGCTGTCTGAGGAGGCCTTACAAATAGCTGTAAAAAGAAGAGAAGCGAAAAGCAAAGGAGAAAAGGAAAGATATAAGCATCTGAATGCAGAGTTCCAAAGAATAGCAAGGAGAGATAAGAAAGCCTTCCTCAGTGATCAATGCAAAGAAATAGAGGAAAACAACAGAATAGGAAAAACAAGAGAGCTCTTCAAGAAAATTAGAGATTCCAAGGGAACTTTTGCATGTTACTGTACAGTTTTTCCCAGTGTCAACTTAAAAAATATTCATAACCTAAAAGGTGAGAGTTATGTTTTATTTGATGGAAATTCTTAGGACTTCAAACCTGGGAGGCAGTATCTCAAGCAACCCAGAGAGAATGACTCTGAGGAGGCGAGGGGAGGAACCAGGCTATTTAGAAGTTTTGCAACAAATAGCAGGTAGTCTAAACATCAAAATATTATCGTTAAAGAAAACCAGATATCCCAAGTTAAGGAATAGGTTGGCTTGAAGCTCAACATTCAGAAAACAAAGATCATGGCATCTGGTCCCATCACTTCATGGGAAATTGATGGAAAAACAGTGGAAACAGTGTCAGACTTTATTTTTTTGGGCTCCAAAATCACTGCAGATGCTGATTACAGCCAGGAAATTAAAAGACACTTACTCCTTGGAAGGAAAGTTATGACCAACCTTGATAGTATATTAAAAAGCAGAGACATTACTTTGCCAACAAAGGTCTGTCTAGTCAAGGCTATGGTTTTTCCTGTGGTCATGTATGGATGTGAGAGTTGGACTGTGAAGAAAGCTGATCGCCGAAGAATTGATGCTTTTGAACTGTGGTGTTGGAGAAGACTCTTGAGAGTCCCTTGGACTGCAAGGAGATTCAAGCAGTCCATTCTAAGGGAGATCGATCCTGGGTGTTCATTGGAAGGACTGATGCTAAAGCTGAGACTGCAGTACTTTGGCCACCTCATGCGACGAGTTGACTCACTGGAAAAGACTCTGATGCTGGGAAAGGTTGGGGGCGGGAGGAGAAGGGGATGACCGAGAATGAGATGGCTGGATGGCATCACCGACTCTGTGGACATGAATTTGAGTGAACTCCGGGAGTTGGTGATGGACAGGGAGGCCTGGCGTGCTGTGATTCATGGGGTCGTGGAGAGTCGGACACGACTGAGCGACTGAACTGAACTGAACTGTGTCTGGGCTCACTGAAATCATTCCTTTCGTATGCACCTCAGCTATCTGGGGCAGGCATCATGTGTTTTTTACTTCCTAAGCTTCCTTGGGGCTCACCGTGGGGAGTGGCTATAGTCTGATGGCTGCTAGATCTCACGTATTCTTATTCCTGACCCTTATTCCTGACCCTTAGGGCTCACAGGGTCACGTTGGAGGCCTGCAGTCACTGATGACTGTGACATCCTTGTTTAATATGAAATAGTCCATTCCTCACTAGCACCATTTATTGAAGAGACTGTGCTTTTGCCATTATATGTTCTTGGCTCCTTGGTCATAAGTTAATTGCCCATATATGCATGGGTTTAGTTCTGGGCTCACAGGATCTTTAACACTTAATTCTGTTAGCATCATCGTAGTGAGGCTGGAGGCAGGGATGGCTAAGGTTTCCTGACTTTCCCTCATCAAGCCTGCCCGCCACCCTTCTTCCTCCGTCTCCACCTTTGTGTGGCCTTGGTGTACTTGATCTGGGAGGTTTTCCGATCGTGACTGGAGAGATGAGCACAGGCATGCTAAGTCACTCAGTCGTGTCCGACTCTGCGACTCCATGGGCTGTAGCGCAGAGGCTCCTCTGTCCATGGGACTCTCCAAGCAAGAATACTGGAGTGGGTTGCTGTGCTCTCCCCCAGGGGATCTTCCCAACCCAGGGATCAAACCATCGAACCCGCGTCTCTTACATCTCCTGCATTGACAGGTGGGTTCTTTACCACTAGCGCCACCTGGGAAGCCTAGAGATGAGCACACCTCACCTGTAATGAGGCACCTTAAGGCAAGGCCAGTGGTGCCTGCTGCTCATGGTGCATAGGTAGGGAGGGTTCCAGGGCAGTGCCACCACAAGCAGAGCACAGTGTGTCTGGACCTGGGAGCCCTGAGATTCAATTCACTTGGCTTCCCAGAGGCCCCTTTATTTCCACTCCCGCTGTCCTTCCTTCTGTACTGACTGGAGTCCCATGTCCTCCATGCCAGGCTTCCGGCAGAAGCCTTGGCATTGATCTAATGTCTCCTACTTTGAAACTTAGTCCTTCCCTGTCCCCTGGGGCTGCCCTCTCCCAGCTGTTATGCCCTGGAGGCAGCTGCTGGCCTGCTCAGTGTGTGAAGCTGTCTCTTCCACTCCACCCACCCCACTTCCTGTCTCCACTGCCCATGCTTGCAACCTGGAATCCACACAGGAGTTAGAAATCCACTCCTGTGGGATATTTAGCTTGGGTCACAGAGTGATCAATCCCTCATGCAGACTAATCAAGAACATTCACTGCACAGAGGTGTTTGTGAAACAGTGGTAAAGAATCTGCCTGCAATGCAGGAGGCTTGGGCTCGATCCCTGGGTCGGGAAGATCCCCTGGAAGAGGAAATTGCAACCCACTCCAGTGTTCTGGCCTGGAGGATCCCATGGACAGAGGAGCCTGGTGGGCTGCAGTCCATGGGGTTGCAGAGTCAGACACGACTGAGCGACTGAGCACGCTGGGTGCAAGACAGCCACGGGGGCACGACTGGTCGGTGGGGGCGATGGATTGGAGTCAGCAGGTCCCCAGCCTGGCGCTGCCGCTTACAGGCCACACGATTTGGGACAAGTTGCTTGGTTTCCAGCCTCTATATCTTGACTGTAAAATAGCGACAGTTGCAGGCTTTCTTCACAGGGCTGCTGCCAGCCAGTAGTCCTTTGGTGTGCTCAGTCGCTTCAGTCCTGTCAAATTCCTTTCGACGCCATGGACTGTAGCCCGCCAGGCTCCTCTGTCCTCTTAGGAGCAGCGTATAGCTTGGTACACTGTGAGGAGCTTCACAAATGTGAATCACACATGATATGGAGCAGCATCTCTGGAAGCAGCTCCTTATTATTATTATGTTTTTTTAAAGGGAAGGGAGGGGTGTGTGTGAAGTCCGATCTGCACCATGCTGGGCAGGTCAGGGACTGCAGGAGGTCACTGCCCGGGTGCCTAGGGCCTGTGTGGGAAGGACCACAAGGAGGGAGGGAGAAGGAAAGCAAACAAAAGTTCACTTCCCAATGGTTGTGCTTGGGGCCAGGCCCAGTCAAGCCCTGGTTTTAGGGTGGAGGCCAAGGAGCCCCCATGGATTAATGAGCTCCAGGGGCAACTGGGGATTCAGCTTGGTCAAAAGCATCCATTGACCCGGAGCAGTGAGCCATGTGTTTGGTGAGATCTCCAAGGTGTGGCGGCCTGGCACCCGCCCTGGGAGAGTGGCCGTGGCTCCATTTCCACCACAGTGGCAGCACTCCACTGGTGATGCTGGAAGCCACCCAGGCTGCAGAGGCCACGTGCCTCCCAGCTGCCGGCCGCTGGCTGCCTTTGACACATTTTTTCTAATTATAAAGCTAATAATCATTGTAGGAAGAAAAATTAAGTATAAAAAATAAAAGCGGATTCACAAGCCTATCCCCAGAGGTTGCCCTCATCCCACTCTCCTTTGTTCCATGCAGGTCACATGAGTCAGGTTGGACTCGGCTGTGCTGAGGTAACGGGCAGCATGTGAGCCAGGGCCTGTCCTATCTCTGCCCACTGTACTCACCCCTCCTTTCTTTCTTTCTTTTTGTTCCCAGTGAGGCAATGTCCTTATTTATTTTTTGCAGCCTCCCCACCTTGGCATGGGGGCCCTTCGTTCCCCGATCAATGGTTGAGCCTGAGCCCTCTGCGCTGGAAGCACAGTCTTAACCGTGGGGCCACAGGGAAGTCCTCAGCTCTCCCTTCCTCCTGTTGATGTCCAGGCTCTGAAGGGCAATTAGGACCAGTGCACGCTCAGTCACTTAAGTCGTGTCCGACTCTTTGCAACCCCATAGACTGTAGCCCGCCAGGCTCCTCTGTCCATGGGATTTCCCAGGCAAGAATACTGGAGTGGGTTTCTGTTTCCTCCTCCAGGGAATCCTCCTGACCCAGGAATCGAACCCACGTCTCTTACATCTCCTGCATTGGCAGGTGGGTCCTTTACCACTAAGCACCACCTGGGAAGCCCCCATTAGGATCAGAAACCTTGAGATTTTTATCACTAGGCATGATACCAAGTATTGCTTAAAGTTAGTCTCTATTGTGATAAACACATGCCTCCTTCTTCTGTTTTTTGAGCTTTTCTAAAAGTGTTAGAACTCAGCATTAACTTTAACTGAATGCTCCTTTAATTCTTCTTACTTGCCCTGTTGCCTTTTCATACTGTTCATGGGGTTCTCAAGGCAAGAATACTGAAGTGGTATGCCATTCCCTTCTCCAGCATTTTCCAATGCTGGAAAAGATTGAAGGCAGGAGGAGAAGGGGATGACAGAGGATGAGATGGTTGGATGGCATCACCAACTCGATGGACATGAGTTTGAGCAAGTTTTGGGAACTGGTGATGGACAGGGAAGCCTGGCGTGCTGCAGTCAATGGAGTCACAAAGAGTTGG
The DNA here is from genome assembly GCF_049115385.1 of Moschus berezovskii. Classification (NCBI taxonomy): domain Eukaryota; kingdom Metazoa; phylum Chordata; class Mammalia; order Artiodactyla; family Moschidae; genus Moschus; species Moschus berezovskii. Next base: position 108,584,683 of record NC_142470.1, read on the forward strand.
ACACAATTGAGCGACTGAACTGAACTTGCCCTGTTATATTTTTTTAAATACTTCATTATTTATTTGGCTGTGTCTGGTGTTCAGTTGTGGCATATGGATTTCCTTGAGTCATGCGGGGTCTTCTGTTGTTTCTCTGGGGCTTAGTGGTGCCAAGGCATGTGGGATCTTAGTTCCCCAACCAGGGATCAAACCTGCATCCCCTGAATTGCAAGGTAGATTCTTAACCACTGGACCACCAGGGAAGTCCTCTGCCCTGTTACATTTTTAAAACTATGGGAACCACTGGGCTTCCCTGATTTGCCTGTTTTATGTGATATCATCCATCTGCTTAAAAATGTTCAAGGTAGAATAAAAAAGCCAAAGGATAGAGAAAGAAAAAGTTCATTGAGGCCCAGATTTCAGAGCATTAACTTGGAGTGAAGAATTAACGGGGTGGGGAGCGGTCTTTGAAGTAAGACCACTCATGTAAGGCACATTGCGTTCAGATAATTCTTCTACCACCCAATCACTTAGAGTCATCACTTCTGCCCTGCACTCTGAAAATCAGAGCTTTATTTTCGTTGAGGGAGGAACTGGGGAGTGCTTTTTGGGGACCTCACCTGATATATTGTCAGGACACCAGCGGGGCCGCTTCTGCATTGTGCTCAGTGGATCCCCAGGGTGTTAGAGCCCAGGGTCCCGGTGACCGCTGCCCCCCATGCTAGTGGTGATGATGAATATTTTTTCCTCTCCCCAGAACTGTCTCAACAAACAACAGTTCCTCACGGCTATCCGCCACCTGCAGCAGTTGCTGAAAGGCCAGGAGACACGGTTCGCCGAGGGCGTCCGTCACATGAAGAGCCGGCTGGCGGCACTGCAGAGCTCTGTGAGCAAGGCGGGCCCAGATACGCCCCCAGGTGGGTCCCCAGGTCAGCACCCCGAGCCCGGGGGGTCCTCTCCCTGCTCCTATCTCCCATGGCTGGATTGATTCCCGGGCCTTCCCCAGCCTCGCCTTGTGTCTGGGGCTGGGTGCTAGGAAGGCATTTGCCAGTTTCCCCCCTATTATGGGGACTTCCCAGGGAACACTAGTAGTAAAGAGCCCACCTGCCAATGCAGGAGATGTAAGAGACTCCGGTTCGATCTCTGGGTCTGAAAGATCCCCTGGAGGAGGAAATGGCAACCCACTCCAGTGATCTTGCCTGGAGAATCCCATGCATAGCTTCTCCAGAGAATGGTCGAAAGGCACAACTTTGAGAGCCTGCATCCCCATCAGGAGAGACCCTAGTTGGTTCATTTTTCTTGTTTTGTCATTTAATAGACTATTTTTTTTTAGAACAGTTGTCATTTCATGGCAAAACTGCATGAAAAGCGGAGAGGGGCCCCATATACGCTCTCCCTGAACACTCATGGCTTCCCGACCATTGATCCCTCGCGTTCCTGTGGCACGCCGGGTACAGCCCACGAACCAACACTGGCTTCTGTTTTCCAGGCATGAAACTTATTCCTTTTCCATGAGCCCCCCGTTAGTGCAGTGGGTTGGGCTGGAGGGGCTGCTGAGGGCAATTCGCATCTGTCTCTGCTGCCCTCCCCCCTGCCCGCAGACCCCTTCCCCTGGGGTAGGACTCTGACAGACACTGGGCCTTTCCTGGTTGTCTCAGTAATGGATTGCATGCTGTCAAGGCCTGGCATGGGTGGCTGCATTTCTTCTGGCCTCTCCTCTGGGTGACAGGGGTCAGGGAGCCTGTTGTATGTTTGTTTAAGTCATGACGACTCTGGTGGCTCAGGCAGTAAAAAATCTGCCTGCAATTCGGGAGACCTGGTTTGATCCCTGGGTCGGGAAGATCCCCTGAAGGAGGGTGTGGCAACCCACTCCAGTATTCTTACCTGGAGAATCCCATGGACAGAGGAGCCTGGTGGGCTGCAATACATGGGGTCGCAAAGAGTCAGACATGATCGATGGACTAACACTTTTGCTCGCATGCACACAGGGTGATGGGGGTTGGGTGGGGCAGCAGGTTGCCATATATCTGTTTAAGTCATCAGCCTGAGGAGTACCTGATGTCTTTACTCACTGAAGATGCTTTTCTCAAGGGCCTCCTTGGTGGTGTGAGATGAATTTCCTGGGTTAGATTTTCTACATTTGCAGACTCTGGTAGCAAATCTAGCATCTCCACAGCCCTGAGTCAACTCCTGTTTTCTTTGGCTGCACGCGTGCAGAGCTGGACCTGGTGGCCAAATGCCTCACACTTTCCAAGGTGCCAAGAGGCCGCAGCCTTTGCTGGGGCTTGTCAGCCGGACTCCGAGGGGGAGGCATGGCATTCTTCCTTTCGGCTGCAGATGTGGAAACTGAGGCCAAGAGACATGAGTTAGTGATAGTGGGTTCTGTTCTGGGTATTTTGTTCACTGCTGAGGCTCAACCGCACTGGTCCTTCCTGTTTTCATGGGATCAGAGTACCTGTGGGTTTCTGGGAGTTTCCAAGAAAAACCTGCAGAAGGGAATTTCTACAACTGCCCTGCTCATCTTTGAGGTCCCTGTCCATGAATACAGGAAAAAAAGGTAGGGGTTTTCCCTGGTAGTCCAGTGACTAAGACTGTGTTCCCAATGCAGGGGTCCACGGGTCGATCCCTGGGCAGGGAACTGGATCCCACAACTGAAAAAAAGATCCTTCATGCCGTAGCCAAGATTGAAGATCCTATGTACTGCAACTAAGACCCAGCACAGCCAATACATACATACATATATACATACATATATATACATATATATATAAAGAAACATAGCTATGGTTAAATTACTAATCTTCTTGCTGCTGGGTTCAAGGTCTTTCTTTCCTGAACTATGTGAGACCTTTTTAAAGTGGCCAATTCTTGGGACATTCCTGGTGGTCTAGTGGTTAAGACTCTGCACTACAGTCGTGGGTTTGGGATCAGAGAACCAGGATCCCACAGGACACACCTTAAAAAAAAAAAAAGGGTGCTGACAGGTGCCCAGGGGAAGCCAGAGGCTTGCCCCAGATCACACTGCAGGTAGAAGGAAAATTATCTTTTCTTTTTTTTAAAAGGTCATTTGCCTGGGAGTCAGGAAGAATAATTTCCAGTCCCAGAGAATTCTTGGCCTTCTTTCTGGCTTATTTCCAAGTATCTTCCTCCTATTTTCCCAGGCTTTCTTTCCTGAAAACTTCACAGTCCATCAGCTTTAGGACTTATCTCCACAGCCTCATTCCAATAACATCCCCAGATCGCCAGGACTGATTCTCTGCTGAGCTCTTTCTTACACGTTACACCCTCCGGGATGGTGTGGGCAGCTTCCTTGCGGCCCTGTAGGCTCACCAAGAGACAATCATGATGAAATGAACCAGCCAAGGGGCATGTCTTCCCACCCAACAGAATCCTTTGGCTACCATTTAGGAAATGCCTGAAAATTGATTTTTATTGAATCTGTATCCATTCATTGGGACTTCCCCGGTGGTGCTCTTGGTAAAGAACCCACCTGCCAATGAAGGAGGCACAGGAGACGTGGATTCAATCCCAGGGTTGGGAAGATCCCCTGGAGGAGGGCGCAGCAACCCACTGCAGTATTCTTGCCTAAAGGTTCCCAGGGACAGGAGCCTGCCGTGCTACAGTCCATGGGGACACGACTGAAGCAACCTTGCATGCACGCATGCACATCCATTCACTAAGTCTGATGACATGTAAGGGGGCCTGCTCAGGTAGCTCAAATGGTAAAGAATCTGCCTGCAATGCAGGAGACCCAGGTTTGATCCTTGCATTATGGAGCCACGTGGAGATATGATTCCATCCATGCTGATACCATTTCCCTGTGAGTTGCTCCAGCGGGTAAGTTTTCTTTCTTTGAGGGTTTTAAAGATGTCTTTTCCCCATAGAGACCCTACTCCCTTCCCCCAAAGCATTTTAAATCCTCTTCAGCACAATGCAGTAGGAGATTTTTCAGAGAGAAATATAAAGTCGTGTATTTGCAGGGACTGAGGCAGCTGGGGGTGCCCAAGTGTTGTGATGTGGGTTCGCCTGGCTTTCTGCTCGCAAGGTCATTACCGTGGATGCTCACTTGGAAGTTCACTAAGAGAAGGTCACGTGTCAATCGTCAAACGTTCCCCAGAACCCAGAGGGCACCGAGAGTCCTCAGGGAGTGAACTGGCTCCCACTCTTCTCCCAGGACATGGGGGTGGGGATATGGGGCAGAGATGCAAGTGGCTGCTCCCCCACCCGTGGAGCAATGTGTGGGCAGATGCTGTCCTGCTAGTAGATGCTGAGCCATTCTCCATCACAAACTACAGCCTACACAACTGAAGCAGCAGCTTTGTTTTCATCTGTCTAAAACCCCGAAAGTATTTTTACAAATGACATTTGGATCTTACCTTAAAAATGAGTTAGAAGTGACTCTGAATTTCCAGCTCAGACAAATCCAAACCCAAGCTTCCCCAACGTGGGGCAGCCTTCCTTTAGGCCAGCATGGACCGCGAGTGGAGCTTGGCTGCAGGCTGGGGAGGAACAGGGGCCGTCTCCCCTCTCTCCCCGTTGCTTACCAAGAGCAAGTTACGCGGCCTTCTCTCTCCTCTGGGATCGCCTCTCTGTCTGCATGCCCAGTTGCCGTCCAGCTCGGTCACCCCACTGCGGTTGTGGTGGTCTCCTGGACATTCCTCGGACTTGCCAGGCACATGCCTATCTCAGGGCCTTTGCACTGACTTGATCCCTCTATCCTCCTCGGATACCTGCATGGTCGTGCCTTTAGCTTCTTCAGCTCTTTGTCCCAAGGAGGCCCTCCCCTGACCACTAAACCCAAAATACACCCCTCCTCTGGCTTCCCCTGTGCTATTCCCTACTTTATTTTCTACATGGCACTTGTCACCTCTTGTCACACTCTTCCATTTGCTTGTGGATCTTGCTTGTCGAGTGTCTTCCCTGATGGAAGGAGGCTTCCTGAGAGCTGAGTTTCATCTGTTTGTTCACTAATTGTCTCAAACTCCTAATAGGGTGCCTGGCAGATAGTAAGAATACAATACACAATTTTTCATTCATTCATTTGGTCAAGAATTATTTACCAGGCTTTCACTACAGGCTGGTGATGGGGACACAGATGGGACAGGAGGTCAGGTGAGGTCTCTGCCCCCCTGGAACTTCTGAGGGGTAGACTGACATCAAATGTACAAACAAACACATCAATAAGATAATGCCAACAATTACAAACATTAGAAGAAAGCCAAATGAGCTCATGGGCAGGGAAGGAATCTTAGTGGAACATGATGGTCAGAGAACACCCTGGAAGGCGGTGGGCATTCAAGTCAAGACCTAGATAGTGAAAAGCCGCCAGAGATGGGCAGTCCTGGGGGAGAGAACATCCTAGGCAGGGAAAAGGGCAAAAACTGGGGCCTGGAGATAGGGCAGAATACGGCCTGTCCAGGAGAACCAAGGAGACCCTGGGGAGGCTGGGACTCCGAGAGAGCAGAATGAGTGGGTGGGCCCTGCAGGGGTCCCAGCTCCCACCCTCCCACATTGTCAGGCCCTGCACATGACAGTGTGTCTGAGCCACGATCTCCTCATCTGTCACCAAGCGGGCATACATTACCTGTGCCCAAGAGTGCTCTGAGTATTCAGTGACACATAGTATTTTGAATGTGCAGTCCAAGGACTTCCCTGCGAGTCCAGTGGCTAGGCCTCCGAGGTGTCACTGCCAAAGGCTGGAGTTAGATCATTTATCAGGGAACTAAGACCCTGCAAGCTTTGTGATGCAGCCAAAAAATCTAATAAGAAATAAGAAGTGGAGCCCAGTGCACGGCTTGCAGCAGGCGCTCGGCCTGGGCGTGCTGAAGGTGAGAAGCTTTGTGATCCAGTTTGTTGTTGTTTAGTCACTGAGTCATGTCTGATTCTTTCGTGACCCCGTGTCTGTAGCCCTCCAGGCTCCTCTGTCTGTGGGATTTCCCAGGCAAGAATACTAGAGTGTGTTGCCATTTCCTTCTTCAGGGGATCTTCCCAACCCAGGATCGAAACCGCATCTCCTGCATTGGCAGGCAGATTCTTTCTGCTGAACCACTGGGGAAGCCCACTGTAATCCAGTTATTGCTCTTCAGTTGCTCAGTCTTGTCCAACTTTTTGCGACCCCATGGACTGCAGCACGCCAGTTTTCCCCGTCCTTCACTATCTGCCGCAGGTTGCTGAAAGTCATGTCCATCGAGTCAGTGATGCCATCCAGCCATCTCATCCTCTGTTGCCCCCTTGTCCTCCTACCCTCAATCTTTCCCAGCATCAGGGGCTTTTACAGTGAGTTGGCTCTTTGCATCAAACGGCCAAAGACCTGGAGCTTCAGTTTCAGCTTCATGAATATTCAGGGTTGATTTCCTTTAGGACTGACTGGTTTGATCTCCTTGCTGTCCAAGGGACTCTCAAGAGTCTTCTCTAGCGCCATAATTCAAAAGCATCGATTCTTCTGCACTCAGCCTTCTTTATGGGTTGTAATACAGAATGATGTCTAAATGCTTGTGGGCCTTCCTTTCTTCCTTACAGTTTCCTGCCCTGCTCTGAACGCCCCTCTGGATGGCAGAAAGTTTGGAAGCAAGTACTTAGTGGATCACGAAGTCCATTTTACTTGCAATCCCGGCTTCCGGCTGGTTGGGCCCAGCAGTGTGGTGTGTCTTCCCAACGGCACCTGGACGGGGGAGCAACCCCGCTGTAAAGGTACGGTCCCTCCTTCCCTGGGGACTGCTGGGTGGGAGGGGTCATTCCAGGGGACACTTTCTCCCTGATTTCTCAACGCAGAGCCGCAGCCAGCCTGTCTGATGACTCACTCCATGCCTGGCCTGGGCTGGCCTCTATCTCCAGAATCCCTTGCCAGACGCTCTCAACGGTTTAGTCTTGTTTTACCTATAGGGAGATGGATGCATAGAGAGGTGGAGGAATTTGCCCAAGGTCACATAGCTAGAGGACAGGCTGAACAGATTGACATATGCACTCTTATCCCAGAGTTGGGGCAAGAAGCCTTCTGTGGGTTGGGGAGGGCCCAGGGGAGATACTGTGGGGAGATGTTCCTTATTTGGACTGCTTTGCTCTGGGGCTGAAGTTTGATGGTGAGGTTCTGGGTGATTTATCACGCTGAGCAAATTTCTCAGGTGTCCTTTGTGACTGCATTGGGGCTTGGTGTAGACAGGCTGCAGGAGAAACCATTTAGCTGAGAAGGAGGCATGAAAAGGCTTCTTTTTTCTCTGTGCTAACCTTGAAAACAATACTTTTTCTTTTTTAATTGGAGGATAATTGCTTTACAATATTGTGTTGGCTTCTTCCATACAACAAGATGAACCAGCCACAAGTGCACATGTGTCCCTCCCCTCCTGAGCCTCCCCGCTTGCCCTCATGCCACCCCGCCGCGCACGAGCGCCAGGCTGAGCCCCTGTGCCACCAGCGGCTCCCCACTGGTGTCTGTTTCACACGTGTCATGTCTGTGAGTCATTGCTGTCCTCTCAGTGTGGCCCACCCTCTCCCTCCCCCACTGTGTCCAAAGTCTGTTCTGTAAATCTTCATTTTTACTCCTGTCCTGCAAACAGGTCCATCAGTACCAATTTTCTAGATATGCTTTAATATATGGATTGTGTTTTTCTCTTTCTGACTTACTTCACTCTGTATAACAAGCCCTAGGTTCATCCGTCTCATTGGAACTGACTCAAATGCATTCCTTTTTGTGGCTGAGGAACATTCCATTGTGTATATGCACCACAACTTCTTTATCCATTCATCTGTTGAATCTGGGTTGCTTCCATGTCCTAGCTATTGTAAATAGTGCTCCTGTGAACATTGGGGTACACATGTCTTTTTCACTTATGGCTTTCTCAGCCTATATGTCCAGTAGCAGGGTTGCTGGGTCATAATGTAGTTTTATTCCTAGTTTTTGAAAATAATTTCCATACTGTTCTCCTAGTGGCTGCATCAATTTACATTCCCACCACTAGTACAAAAGGATGCCCTTTTCTTCACACCCTCTCCAGTGTTTATTGCTTGTAGATTTTTTGATGATGGCCTTTCTGAAGGTGTGAGGTGATCCCTCATTGCAGTTTTGATTTGCATTTCTCTAATAATGAATGATATTGAGCATCTTTTCATGGAAAACAGTACTTTATTGAGGTAGAGGAAAATCAGCCATGGCACACATAATTTGTTGGCTTTTCAAAAGTATATGGTCAAGGACTTCCCTAGCCATCCAGTGACTGAGACTCCATGATTGCACCGCAGAGGGCACGGGTTTGATCCCTGGATGAGGAACTAAGATCCCACATGCCAACTGGCATGGTCAAAGGAAAAAAGTATATGGTCAAAATATCATGGATACCAGTCATTTTCAGAACAAGATTCATGGGACTTCTGCTGGGGCAGCATGTCCATGACTTGTCCAAGCTTTGAAGGGGAAAATGCAAATGTTACGTAAATATCAGTAAGTTTATTGTGAAGAGTAGCTTGGAGAGGACTTCTAGTGCATGAATAACTTGAAAATATAAAGGAACATCAGGAAAACAGGCCATCTCTAAAGACAAAAGTGGGTTGATATGAGAGGCCTTGGACGACTGGAACCATATTCATGGACCTAGACTTCCATTTCCCATCTCCTGGAAAGAACCATGGTTCGAAGGTTGATGATAGGTACCAGCTCTCAGAGTTATCAGGAACTGCCCAGGAAATCAGGCCACGTGACCTGCAAACACTGAAAATGCCAATATCTGAACTTAGCCTTGACCTTGAAAACTCTCCATCCAGGGTCAGCACCTTATGTGTATGAAACTATGGCAGCAGATGTGGGCCTACAGCAGCATTTCATTGTCACTGCTTTGGGCGTCTGTACTTCTAACTTCCAATTCTCCAAGCCAGGCTTCAGCAGTACGTGAACCGTGAACTTCCAGATGTTCAAGCTGGTTTTAGAAAAGGCAGAGGAACTAGAGATCAAATTGCCAACATCCGCTGGATCATCGAAAAAGCAAGAGCGTTCCAGAGAAACATCTGTTTCTGCTTTATTGACTTTGCCAAAGCCTTTGACTGTGTGGATCACAACAAACTGTGGAAAATTCTGAAAGAGATGGGAATACCAGACCACCTGACCTGCCTCTTGAAAAACCTATATGCAGGTCAAGAAGCAACAATTAGAGCTGGATATGGAACAACAAACTGGTTCCAAATAGGAAAAGTAGTACATCAAGGCTGTATATTGTCACCCTGCTTATTTAACTTCTATGCAGAGTACATCATGAGAAACGCTGGGCTGGAGGAAGCACAAGCTGAAATCCAGATTGCTGGGAGAAATATCAATAACCTCAGATATGCAGATGACACCACCATTATGGCAGAAAGTGAAGAAGAACTAAACTCTTGATGAAAGTGAAAGAAGAGAGTGAAAAAGTTGGCTTAAAACTCAACATTCAGACAACTAAGATCATGGCATCCAGTCCCATCACTTCATGGCAAATAGATGGGGAAACAGTGGAAACAGTGGCTGACTTTATCTTTTTGGGCTCCAAAATCACTGCAGATGGTGATTGCTGCCATGAAATTAAAAGATGCTTATTCCTTGGAAGGAAAGTAGATAGCATATTAAAAAGTAGAGACATTCATACTTCTGGGCATACACACCGAGGAAACCAGAATTGAAAGAGACACATGTACTCCAGTGTTCATCACAGCACTGTTTATAATAGCGAGGACATGGAAGCAACCTAGATGTCCATCTGCAGATGAATGGATAAGAAAGCTTTGGTACATATACACAATGGAGTATTACTCAGCCATTAAAAAGAATACATTTGAATCAGTTCTAATGAGGTGGATGAAACTGGAGCCTATTATACAGAGTGAAGTAAGCCAGAAAGAACACCAATACAGTATACTAATGCATATATATGGAATTTAGAAAGATGGTAACAATAACCCTGTATACAAGACAGCAAAAGAGACATGGGTATATAGAACAGCCTTTTGGACTCTGTGGGAGAGGGTGAGAGTGGGATGGTTTGGGAGAATGGCATTGAAACACGTATATTATCATATGTGAAATGAATCACCAGTCCAGGTTCGACGCATGATACAGGATGCTCAGGGCTGGTGCACGAGGATGACCCAGAGGGAGCATAAGGGAAGGAGGGAGGTGGGAAGGGGGGTTCAAGAGGGGTACACCTGGGGTGGATTCATGTCAATGTATGGCAAAACCAACCTATACAATATTGTAAAGTTAAAAAAAAAAAAGTAGAGACGTTACTTTGCCAACAAAGTTCCGTCTAATCAAGGCTATGGTTTTCCAGTAGTCATGTGTGGATGTGAGAGTTGGATTATAAAGAAAGCTGAGCGCTGAAGAACTGATGCTTTTGAACTATGGTGTTGGAGAAGACTCTTAAAAGTCCCTTGGACTGTAAGGAGATCCAACCAGTCCATCTTAAAGGAGATCAGTCCTGGGTGTTCATTGGAAAGACTGATGTTGAAGCTGAAACTCCAATACTTTGGCCACCTGATGCGAAGAACTGACTCATTTGAAAAGACTCTGATGCTGGGGAAGACTGAAAGCAGGAGGAGAAGAGGACAGTGGAGGATGCGATGGTTGGATGGCATCACCGACTCAATGGACATGAGTTTGGGTGGACTCCGGGAGTTGGTGATAGGGAGGCCTGGCGTGCTGCGGTCCATGGGGTTGCAAAGAGTTGGACACGACTGAGTGACTGAACTGAACTTCTAACTTAGGGCTTCCCTGCTGGCTCAGCTGGTAAAGAATCTGCCTGCAATGCAGGAGACCTGGGTTTGATCCCTGGGTTGGGAAGATCCCCTGGAGAAGGGAATGGCTACCCACTCCAGTATACTGGCCTGGAGAATTCCTTGGACTGTGTAGTCCATGGGTCACAAAGAGTCGGACTAGCATTGAGCTGCAGACCTCAGCTGGTTTCTTTCTGTGAGCACTGGGTGCCCCTGATGGCCATTCCATCTTCCATGAGGTGTGTGGGCCTCTCACCTCTTGACGCCCTTGTCCTGGACATCTGGGTGACAGTCCCCTCCCCATCACCACCAACGGTGCTAGTGAAGTCTGCTTTTCCCCACGTCTTTGTCTCTGGGCCGTGTATCTGGGGCTGGAGTTGGGGGGCAGTTGGTTGTATGCTGTCTTCCTTTGGACCAGGTGCTGTCACGTTGTTCTTCAGAAGAGTGAGACCAGCCCCTGCTCTCCCAGCAATGCTGTGGACAGGAGCACATTTTACCCTTGTGCGAGTTTTTCTTTCTTGCTCAGGTCTTATCCGTATTTGGCCCTCAGTTGTGATACACATTTACAGTGAGCGCCATCTGGTTTGAGTGAAAAGATGGGTTCATAAGAGAAGAGAGCTGAAAAAATGCATATTTAGGCAGATAAATAAGAAACACTGGAGGCTCAGGAACGTAGTCGTAAGTGGCTTGAGCAAAGGAATCCATTGTTGCTTGTCAAAGTTGGGACCCAAAGGAGCCCAATGTCATCTTAGTATAAATATGCATCATATATTATGCATATATATTAATGTATATATGCGTTAATATATGAAATTTGTTTTTCTGATTTACTTCATTATGTAAAACAGGCTCCAGATTCATCCACCTCACTAGAACTGACTCAAATCTTTTTTATGGTGATGGACACGGAGGCCTGGCGTGCTATGATTCATGGGGTCGCGGAGAGTCGGACACGACTGAGCGACTGAACTGAACTGAACTGAACTGAATAGTCCATTATATATATATATACCACAGCCTCTTTATCCATTCATTTGTCGATCGGCATGTAGGTTGCTTCTATGGCCTAGCTATTGTTAATAGTGCCTTCTCAGAGGATCCTGGGTGTGTCTACCAGCTGCCCTCCTGAGCTTACACCTATTAATTATATATTAGCACCTCACCTCCCTGCAGCAGGACCAATCCCCTTAGTGGAAAATGGAGTCTTACTGTATCATGGCCTGTGTGCTGTGGATCCCGAAATTTCCGGCTCTCCAGAATCACCCAGAAAGCTTATAAAACATAAGTTTTGATGCCCTAACAGGTCTACTGAGTTGGGTGAGATCTTTATGGATCAGTTCAGTTCAGTTCAGTTCAGTCGCTCAGTCATGTCCGACTGTTTGCGACCCCATGGATCACAGCACGCCAGACCTCCCTGTCCATCACCAGCTCCCGGAGTTCACTCAAACTCATGTCCATCAAGTTGGGTGATGCCATCCACCCGTCTCATCCTCTGTCGTCCCCTTCTCCTCCTGCCCCCCAATCCCTCCCAGCATCAGAGTCTTTTCCAGTGAGTCAACTCTTCGCATGAGGTGGCCAAAGTATTGGAGTTTCAGCTTTAGTATCAGTCCTTCCAATGAACACCCAGGACTGATCTCCTCTAGAATAGACTGGTTGGATCTCCTTGCAGTCCAAGGGACTCTCAGCAGTCTTCTCCAGCACCACAGTTCAAAAGCATCAATTCTTTGGCGATCAGCTTTCTTCACAGTCCAACTCTCACATCTTTATGGATAGGACTTGGGAAATCTGCATTTTTCATATGATTGTGATGTTAACTGAATTTTAAGAAACACTAAAAATGCTGGGTTTTGCCACTGCCAGAAGCAGGAAGAATATTGAACATTTTGAAGCACTGATGCAATTGGACCCTTGCCAATCAGGACTGCAAGCTATAAGCCAGCAGTAGGGTATGACCAGCTGAGATATATTCGGTATGCTCATCCCACCTGCACTGATGTTTTGGGAAGGCTGAGCCAGCCCTGACAAACATCAGGGCACCCAGTCATACCGAGCAGGCCCTTCTCCTGAGATGTGGAGGTCAGCTTTCCTGGAGGACCACTGCCAAGCTTGGCCAGCAAGTCTACTGCCTTTCCCATTGTCCAACATGGTGCTTCTCATTCTCCACCTTGAACATCCCAGCTTATTCTAGACTCGCTGTGTGTTCTTGGTCTCCCCTATCCTCCCAGCCTCCTCCCTAACCACCAGTCTTTCTTCCCTGACCTCCATGCCTGAGGATGGCTTGCAGCAGCCCATCCTGGACTATGAGGGCCACATTTATTTTTTAAAAGCCTGAGAAGAACTGGCTCAGGGAATGAGGTGGCAGCTAGTTCATGCTGAGATCTTAGAGGGATGTTTTTCATCTTACATGCTTAATGGAGGGGACCTGGGTTCGATCCCCAGGTCAGGAAGATCCCTTGGAGAAGGGAATGGCTACCCACTTCAGTATTCCTGCCTGGAGAATTCCACAGACAGAGGAGCCTGGCGGGCTATAATCCACGGGTTCACAAAAAGTTGGACACAACTGAGCAACTAACACTTTCATCTTATGGTTTAAGTGTAAACTGGACATGGAGTTCCCCCTTGGGTGGTGATGGAACAGAAACACTGTTTGGTGTCACGACCAAGATGCCCCATCAGCTGCTGGACCCTTTCCCAAGAGAGTGGATGGTGCCTGACTGACACTTCTGTTCTCAGCTGGAGTTTGTCTAATGGATGCTATTTCCAGTAAAAGCCTCAAAAAGGTGCCACCCAAACCTGTCAAAAAGGAGAAATAGTGCTTCTACCTGCTATTTGGTGGGACAGCGTTGATGGGGGAACAGGACATGGGCTAGAGTTCAACAATCCAATGGCCCCTTCTCCCCACCTCAGAGTGGCCCTAGAATCCCGCCAGTGGCTACTACTTGTCCACTTCATTTACCTTCTCAGGAGTGTTGCAGTCACTCTGTGTGTGACCACAGTGGGAAGATCATCTTCTTACTTATAGGGAACTAATCTCAAGATGCCAAACCTTGGTGTCGCTGAAAAATTTGGGAGTGCTTTAATAATTGCCCCGCTCCCATGCAGTCAACCGCTTGAAGGAAGGTGATGAACTCAACTTGGCATGAGAGGAGATGACACATAATTACACATTAAAAATGCAGAGGTAGGCTCCGGAACTCCAGAATGGAAAGCAGCCGTTTAGCTTCCTGGATTAGTTCCCTGTTTCCCTTCTTCATCAGAAGAGCATATTTTTATGATTTGAAGCTTCCTGAACTGAGGAAATTATAACCTTGTCCTTTTGACAACATGCGTAACCAAAAAACAGCACGAGAGGAATAAACACCCTTGTCCGCCATGCTGGGGAAAAAATTTACTTTTTTCATCCCCAGCCTCTTCTTTTTAAACCTTCATTCATTCAACCAGTTTCCACTGGGTACTGGCTGTGCACCAAGCATCATGTTAGGGATTCAGTGCTGAATCTAACAGATGCTGCCCAATTTGGAGTGTGGGTAGGGCTCTAACAGTGTGAGTAGGGCTCACACTCCAAGATGGAGGCAAGACAGGTCACTGCGCACAAAAGTAAGCAAATCAGCATTTGTGGTCAGTGCTTTCAAAGGACTGACATCAGCCCTGAATGTTCACTGGAAGGACTGATGCTGAAGCTGAAGCTCCAATACTTTGGCCACCTGATGCAAAGAGCCGACTCATTGGAAAAGACCCTGATGCTGGGAAAGATTGAGGGCAGGAGGAGAAGGGGACGACAGAGGATGAGATGGTTGGATGGCATCACCGACTCAATGGACATGGGTTTGGGTGGACTCTGGGAGTCGGTGAAGGACAGGGAGGCCTGGCGTGCTGTGGTTCATGGGGTTGCAAAGAGCCAAAGAGACACAACTTAGCAACAACAACAAGGGACTGGGAATAAAACCTCCTATTTGCCAACCAAGGTCCGTCTAGTCAAGGCAATGGTTTTTCCCGTGGTCATGTATGGATGTGAGAGTTGGACTGTGAAGAAAGCTGATCGCCGAAGAATCGATGCTTTTGAACTGTGGTGTTGGAGAAGACTCTTGAGAGTCCCTTATACTGCAAGGAGATCCAACCAGTCCATTCTAAAGGAGATCAATCCTGGATGTTCATTGGAGGGACTGATGCTAAAGCTGAAACTGCAATACTTTGGCCACCTCATGCGACGAGTTGACTCACTGGAAAGACTCTGATGCTGGGAAAGGTTGGGGGCGGGAGGAGAAGGGGACGACGGAGAATGAGATGGCTGGATGGCATCACCGACTCTGTGGACATGAGTTTGAGTGAACTCCGGGAGTTGGTGATGGACAGGGAGGCCTGGCGTGCTGTAATTCATGGGGTCGTGGAGAATCGGACACGACTGAGTGACTGAACTGAACTGAACTGATGGGGTGAGGACCAGAGTTCATCAGGCACTCTATCTATCAGATCTAGACCCTTAAATCTATTTCTTCCACTGTGTAATCATAAGGGATTTGATTTAGGTCATATCTGAATGGTCTAGTGGTTTTCCCTACTTTCTTCAATTTAAGTCTGAATTTGGCAATAAGGAGTTCATGATCTGAGCCACAGTCAGCTCCTGGTCTTGTTTTTGATAACTGTATAGAGCTTCTCCATCTTTGGCTGCAAAGAATATAATCAAACTGATTTCAGTGTTGACCATCTGGTGATGTCCATGTGTAGAGTCTTCTCTTGTGTTGTTGGAAGAGGGTGTTTGCTATGACCAGTGCGTTCTCTTGGCAAAACTCTATTAGCCTTTGCCCTGCTTCATTTCATGCTCCAAGGCCAAATTTGCCTGTTACTCCAGGTGTTGATAGAGTGCCTGATGAACTCTGGACGGAGGTTCGTGACATTGTACAGGAGACAGGGACCAAGACCATCCCCATGGAAAAGAAATGCAAAAAAGCAAAATGGCTGTCTGAGGAGGCCTTACAAATAGCTGTGAAAAGAAGAGAAGTGAAAAGTAAAGGAGGAAAGGAAAGATATAAGCATCTGAATGCAGAGTTCCAAAGAATAGCAAGGAGAGATAAGAAAGCCTTCCTCAGCGATCAATGCAAAGAAATAAAGGAAAACAACAGAATAGGAAAACAAGAGATCTTTTCAAGAAAATTAGAGATATCAAGGGAACATTTCATGCAAAGATGGGCTCGATAAAGGACAGAAATGGTATGGACCTAACAGAAGCAGACGATATTAAGAAGAGGTGGCAAGAATACACAGAAGAACTGTACAAAGAAGTTCTTCACGACGAAGATAATCATGATGGCATGATCACTCACCTGGAACCAGACATCTTGGAATGTGAAGTCAAGTGGGCCTTAGAGAGCATCACGATGAACAAAGCTAGTGGAGGTGATGGAATTCCAATTGAGCTATTTCAAATCCTGAAAGATGATGCTGTGAAAGTGCTGCACTCAATATGCCAGCAAATTTGGAAAACTCAGCAATGGCCACAGGACTGGAAAAGGTCAGTCTTCATTCCAATCCCAAAGAAAGGCAATGCCAAAGAATGCTCAAACTACCACACAATTGCACTCATCTCACACGCTAGTAAAGTCATGCTCAAAATTCTCCAAGATAGGCTTCAGCAATATGTGAACCGTGAACTTCCAGATGTTCAAGCAGGTTTTAGAAAAGGCAGAGGCACCAGAGATCAAATTGCCAACATCTTCTGGATTATGGAGAAGGCAAGAGAGTTCCAGAAAAAGATCTATTTCTGCTTCATTGACTATGCCAAGGCCTTTGACTGTGTGGATCACAATAAACTGTGGAACATTCTGAAAGAGATGGGAATACCAGACCACCTGACCTGCCTCTTGAGAAACCTGTATGCAGGTCAGGAAGCAACAGTCAGAACTGGACATGGAACAACAGACTGGTTCCAAATAGGAAAAGGAGTACGTCAAGGTTGTATATTGTCACCCTGCTTATTTAACTTATATGCAGAGTATATCATGAGGAACGCTGGGCTGGAAGAAGCACAAGCTGGAATCAAGATTGCCGGGAGAAATATCAATAACCTCAGATATGCAGATGATACCACCCTTATGGCAGAAAGTGAAGAGGAACTCAAAGGCCTCTTGATGAAAGTGAAAGAGGAGAGTGAAAAGGTTGGCTTGAAGCTCAACATTCATAAAACAAACATCATGGCATCTGGTCCCATCACTTCATGGGAAATAGATGGTAAAACAGTGGAAACAGTGTCAGACTTTATTTTTTTGGGCTCCAAAATCACTGCGGATACTGATTGCAGCCATGAAATTAAAAGACGCTTGCTCCTTGGAAGGAAAGTTATGACCAACCTAGATAGCATATTAAAGAGCAGAGACATTACTTTGCCAACCAAGGTCCGTCTAGTCAAGGCTATGGTTTTTCCTGTGGTCATGTATGGATGTGAGAGTTGGACTCTGAAGAAAGCTGATTGCCGAAGAATTGATGCTTTTGAACTGTGGTGCTGGAGAAGACTCTTGAGAGTCCCTTGGACTGCAAGGAGATCCAACCAGTCCATTCTAAAGGAGATCAATCCTGGGTGTTCATTGGAAGGACTGATGCTAAAGCTGAAACTCCAATACTTTGGCCACCTCATGCGATGGGTTGACTCACTGGAAAAAACTCTGATGCTGGGAGTGATTGGGGGTAGGAGGAGACGGGGACGACAGAGAATGAGATGGCTGGATGGCAGCACCGACTCGATGGACATGAGTTTGAGTGAACTCCGGGAGTTGGTGATGGACAGGGAGGCCTGGCGTGCTGTGATTCATGGGGTCGCAAAGAGTCGGACACGACTGAGCGACTGAACTGTACTGAACTGAACTGATGGGGTGAGGACAGTTAAGGGCCTCTCTGAGGCAGGGACAGTGATGCTGGGATTGAAAGGATGAGCAGGATTCAACCAAGTGAAGATGGTCATTAGTGGGTGGCATGAGAAGGATGCCATTCCCGAAAGAGGGAGGAACATGTGCAAAGGCTTAGGAAGGGAAGAATTTGGCATGTTTGAGGA
Source organism: Moschus berezovskii (assembly GCF_049115385.1). Taxonomy (NCBI): domain Eukaryota; kingdom Metazoa; phylum Chordata; class Mammalia; order Artiodactyla; family Moschidae; genus Moschus; species Moschus berezovskii. The sequence goes on from NC_142470.1 coordinate 108,602,432, forward strand.
AATGACAAGGTAAAACATAGAACCTTGTTGCTGGAGCAACGTGTGAGCTGAGAACGAGTGAGGCTGGGTAGAGAGATTCCTGAGCCAGCTCTTATAGTCCTGAGGACTGGGTGGGTGGTAGGGGCTGTAGTTCTGAGAAAATAAGCCAGGTTTAAGAAGAGGGCTATACTGATTGGATGGGCACTCTGTGGCTGTGTAGACATGAACTGGAGATGACTAGAAGGGATGGATGCTGGGAAACCAGTGAGGTGGCTCTTAGCAGTTCCAGGGGCCAGATTGAACAGGGGACAGGGAAGACTGAAAGTGAACTGGGAGACAGCATCATGGAACTTATCCCACTAGGGATGTGAGCAGGAAAAGAGGGCAAGGTTCCCAGACTCCATCTTGGGTGACAGGGTGTATGGCGCCATGGACAGAGACAATGAAGACCCAGCGACAAATGTAGGTTTATTTTTGGTTGTTCTTGTTTTTATTTCACTATAGTTGATTTATAATAGTATGTTAGTTTCAGATGTACAGCTTCAGATTCTTTTCCATTGTAGGTTATGACAAGACACTGAATAGAGTTCCCTGTGCTACACAGTAAATTTGTGTTGTTTATTTTGTATATATATATATATATACAGTAGTTGTTGTTCTTGTTTAGTCTCTAGAGTTGTGCCCGACTCTTTGCGACCCCGTGGACGAAGCCTGCCAGGCTCCTCTGTCCATGGGATTTCCCTGATAAGAATTCCAGAGTGGGTTGCCATTTCCTTCTCCGGGGGATCTTCTTGACCCGGGGGTCGAACCTGCGCCTCCTGCACTGGCAGATGGTTCTGTACCACCGAGCCACTGGGGACGCCTGTATTTAGTAGTATGTATCTGCTAATTCCAAGCTCATTCAACACCCCCACCTCTCCCCGGTAACCACAATTTTGTTTTCGACGTCTGAGTCGGTTTCTGTTTTGCAGGTGAGTTGACTTGTATTGTCAATATTGAGGCAGAGGCCACATTTAAGTCTTATCATGTAATATTTGTCTTTGTGTGCTGACTTCAGTGTGACCATCTCCAGATGCATCCATGTTGCTGCAAATGGCATTATTTCTTTCTTTTTCCTGTTGTGGGGGATGTAAATGGTGGGGATTGTTTTTTTTTTTTAAACCTGTGTGTGGGTCCTTGATCAGAATACCATTTTCTGTGTGACATTGCAGTGGAGATCCATTCATTCAACCCACGGGACCATCACACCCAGCACCGTGCCCTGGTTACCAGTCCCAGGGAGGCTTTAAGCACTCTGCCCACTGCATCTTAATATTGGAGTCACCAAGGAAAATACTAGGCGGTTGGGCCCTGGATGAAGCAGCGCTGTCCTCATGCTTCTGGATAGTGCAAGGGCATCCATCCCCCAGGGTGGGCAAGTCTCTCAGCAGCGATTGCCCAGGGCAGCTTGCTTGTGTGCAGTGGAAGGATTCCCCACTTCACCAAGGAATCTGAAACACTGGAGTTTCAGGTGAGCCTGAGAGCCATCAGCATACAACCTCAGCTGAACTGAACAGCACTTGTGGAGCAGGAAGAAGGGAAATATATGGCCACATGAGGTGGTAAACCCAGCACAGGCCCTAGGAATGCTTCATCTCATGTTGCAGGCAGGTGCCAGGCCAAGTGGGGGGCCAGAGACTTCCTTTCCCAATAGAGCCAAGTGAACGGTTGGATGTCAAATCTGGAGTCAAGGGCAAAGGAGGGTCACAGAGATGCAGTTCGGAGTAATTTTATATTAGCGTGACAATGGTGCTTAAATGGGCTCCCCTGGTGGCTCAATGGTTAAGAATCCGCCGGCCGATGCAAGAGATGTGGGTTGAATCCCTGGTCCAGGAAGACCACTGGAGAAGGAAATGGCAACCCGCTCCTGTATTCTTGCCTGGGAAATACCATTGACTGGGAGCCTGGTGGATTACAGTCCTATGGGGTCGCACAAGAGTCAGACACGACTTAGCGACTGAGCACTCCTGTGTGGTGCTTAAATCCAGGACAGTGATCAGAGCACCCAGAGGAGAGGGCAGAGAGAGAAAAGAAGTAGCTCAGAACCCAGACAAAAGAGGGTGGAGGAGGCAGGCAGAGCCTGCAGAGGCAAACCAACGGGAGACTGCAGAAATCGCGGTGGTACAGCAGATTTGGCATCTGGAAGGTTATCCTGAAGCCAGAATAGAGCAAAGCTTTGCTTCTCTTACTTTTGGATCATGAGGCTTTCCTCAGAGACCTTTGAACAACATCTGAAAGAGCTGCCTTTGATAGAGTAGCTCCTTGATATTTGGTTACTGTGAAACCAACTGGCTGGCTGATTTATCAAATGTTTGAATGAATCAAATGATTGAATGAATGAACGGGGGATTATATTTTAAAACAATTTCCTTCTGACTTTTATCTGAGTAGAATATATATATATATATACATGCACAAATCTGGAAAACTCAGCAGTGGCCACAGGACTGGAAAAGGTCAGTTTTCATTCCAATTCCTAAGAAAGGCAAAGAATGCTCAAACTACCACACAATTGTACTCATCTCACATGTTAGTAAAGTAATGCTCAAAATTCTCCAAGTCAGGCTTCAGCAGTACGTGAACCGTGAACTTCCAGATGTTCAAGCTGGTTTTAGAAAAGGAAGAGGAGCCAGAGATCAAATTGCCAACATCCACTGGATCATTGAAAAAGCAAGAGCATTCCAGAAAAACATCTATTTCTGCTTTATTGACTATGCCAAAGCCTTTGACTGTGTGGATCACAATAAACTGTGGAAAATTCTAAAGGAGATGGGAATGCCAGACCACCTGACCTGCCTCTTGAGAAACCTGTATGCAGGTCAGGAAGCAACAGTTAGAACTGGACATGGAACAACAGACTGATTCCTAATAGGAAAAGGAGTACGTCAAGGCTGTATATTGTCATCCTGCTTATTTAACTTCTATGCAGAGTACATCACAAGAAACGCTGGGCTGGAGGAAGCACAAGCTGGAATCAAGATTGCTGGGAGAAATATCAATAACCTCAGATATGCAGATGACACCACCCTTATGGCAGAAAGTGAAGAGGAATAAAAATTCTCTTGATGAAAGTGAAAGAGGAGAGTGAAAAAATTGGCTTAACTTTTTAGTTAAGCTAATATTCAGAAAAGCTCAGTATTCAGAAAACTAAGATCATGGCATCCAGTCCCATCAGTTCATGGCAAACAGATGGGGAAACAGTAGCTGACTTTATGTTTTGGGCTCCAAAATCACTGTAGATGGTGACTGCAGCAATGAAATTAAAAGACTCCTTGGAAGGAAAGTTTTGACCAACCTGGACAGCATATTAAAAAGTAGAGACATTACTTTGCCAACAAAGGTCCATCTAGTCAAGGCTATGGTTTTTCCAGTGGTCATGTATGGATGTAAGAGTTGGACTATAAAGAAAGGTGAGAGCTGAAGAATTGATGCTTTTGAACTGTGGTGTTGGAGAAGACTCTTGAAAGTCCCTTGGACTGCAAGGAGATCCAACCAGTCCATCCTAAAGGAGACCAGTCCTGGGTGTTCATTAGAAGGACTGACTCATTTGAAAAGACCCTGATGCTGGGAAAGATTGAGGGCAGGAGGAGAAGGAGACAACAGAGGAGGAGATGGTTGGATGGCATCACCGACTCAATGGACATGGGTTTGGGTAAACTCCGGGAGTTGATAATGGACAGGGAGGCCTGGCATCCTGTGGTTCATGGGGTTGCAAAGAGTCGGACACAACTGAATGAATGAACTGAACTGAACACACACACACAACATTTCGTTGTATATATATACACACACACACTTTTCACTTACTTTCAGTATTCCATTGTATATGTGTGTATACGTATATCATATATATATGGGCTTCCCAGGTGGCTGGCGCTAGTGGTAAAGAACCCACTTGCCAATGCAGGAGACGCAGGAGACTCAAGTTCGATCCCTGGGTCAGGAAGATCCCCTGGAGGAGGGCACGGCAACCCATTCCAGTATTCTTCCCTGGAGAATGCCATGGACAGAGGAACCTGGCGGGCTACAGTCCATAGAGTCACAAAGAGTCAGACACAATTTGGAGCAGCTTAGCACAGCACAGCATGTATATATACCATATATCATATCTTCTTTATCCATTCATTAAGACAAGCAATCTTAATGCATTTTCCATTATGGAAAAATTCAAATACACGAAAGTAGAAAGAATAGTTTAATGGTCGTCATGTACTTATAGTCCAGTAATTATCAAGACAGCAAATCCTGTAACATCTTAAAGCCTCTAGTCAGGGGGAACACTTCTGCAGTTGCCTCTCTTGTTTTAGCACTTTGAGCCAGGGCGCACGTACGTTCTGTACATCACAGTTGGTTGCTGTGTGTCCTCCACCTTTTTAATCCATAGTCGTGTTGAAGAAGGCTGCTTCTCCTCTCTGTCTGCCATTCCTTTGAAGTTTACCTGTTGAAGAAAATGGGTTGTTTCCCACAACCTTGAATTTTTAAAAATTATTTATTTACTTTTTAGTTGCATTGGGTCTTCGTGGGTGCACTCAGACCTTCTCTAGTTGCAGGGAGCAGGCTTCTCATTGCGGCGGCTTCTCTTGTTGCAGAGCATGGGCTCTAGGTAGGATCTTCCCAGACAAGGATCAAGCCCGTGTCCCCTGCATTGACAGGTGGATTCTTAACCACTGGACCACCAGGGAAGCCTCCCACAACCTTGATTTTGCTCTCTGCATCCCTGTGGGATTATTTAACATGATCTGCATTTCTCTTTTTGGGGGGTCCAATTTCACTGAAATAAAATGACATATAGCACTGTATAAGTTTAAGGTGTTTAATAATGACTTGATTTTCATATACTCTGAAAAGATGACCACAGTAAGTTCAGTTAATGTGCATCATCTCATACAAATACAAAAAAAAAAGGTTTTTTTCCCTTGGGATTTAGTCGCTTAACAACTTTCAAATATACTACATAGCAGTCTTAAACATCACCTTCACATTGTACATAACATGCCTAGTACTTACGACTGGAAGTTTGTAAGTTTTTGGTCTCTGTATTTCTTATAAACTGGTAGCTTACTCCAGAGGCTTGATCAGATTCCAGTGAGATTTTTCTATCGTTTGGGCAGGACGGCAGCACACACTTCTGCCAGGAAGTCCCTGTGGTCCGTCGTCTCTCTTTTTGTGATGCTGAGCGTTGGTGAGCATCACCTCCCTCCTCACCCTGACCTCTGTCCAGTAGACTTCTCAAGAGGAACTCACAGGGCAGTTCCTGAGCTCTTACACTTTCAAAACATATGCAGCATTACCTACAATGACTGTTCAGTTGGACATAGAATACCTGTCTCACATTTTCTTTTCCTGAATATCTTAAATATATCCTTCCACATCTCCTATTTTAACTGTTATTGCTATCATAAGGATGCCCAAAGAATGTTTTTTCTTTTTCTTGAAAATCCAATAATTGTATTGGGATATGGATCAGTACTGGCATTTCTGGGTCAGTTGCCTCGGATATGGGGTTTATCTTTGCAACAGGAAGTTTCAGTGGCTGGAACAGTCTGGCCCCAAGGATCTCTCGAACTTCCCAAGACCTTTAAAGGTCCATTCTCTAATGGGTGGAGAATCCAATTAATTCCAACAAGGAAAGTTGGTGCAAATGAAAGAGATGGTCCAGATAAAAGTGAAAGAGGAGAGGACAGGGCAGAGTGGAGAAGGCATGAGCTGTCTTTAAAAACAACTAACGGGAGAGACTGTCAGGAAGTTGTTGTTGTTCAGTTGCTAAGTCATGTCCAACTCCTTGCAACCCCATGGACTGCAGCACACCAGGCTTCCTTATCCTTTACTATCTCCCTGAGCTTGCTCAAACTCATGTCCATTGAGTCAGTGATGCCAATCAACCATCTCATCCTCTGTCTTCCCCTTCTCCTCCTGCCCTCAGTCTTTCCTAGCATCAGAGTCTTTCCCAGTAAGTTGGCTCTTTGCATCAGGTGGCCAAAATATTGGAGCTTCAGCTTCAGCATCAGTCCTTTCAATGAATAGTCAGAAAGTTAGAAAAGCTATATGGGAAAACTTATTTCCCCTAAATATGAGTAACAGAAAAGGACTCTTGCCAAATCCTGTCCAAATTATTATAAGAAAACAAAGTAAACCCTCCACAGTCAATGAAGAAATCCCAGAAAGACATGCCCATACAAAAGATGAAAACTGTGACCTAGTACTTCCGGACAAATGGAAAGAAGTTAAAAATATAAAAATGATGAAAGGACAGCATACACAAAAATCAGAAAGCCTTAGAAATGAGGTGATTAAAGAAATGGAAAAGTTGAAGCAAGATGACAAAACACAGGAAACAAAAAATCAGATCATGCATGTGGAACATTTTGCTCAGTTCTGGGAAAATAGCAAGTGCTCAGTAAACAGATTAAAAGAGAATCATAATCCATGCTTTTGGCTTGCCAGCCTCTCCACAGCCTCTGCTAGTGTCCTCCTGTTTACAAATTGAAGGATGGTTGATTTATAATAGTGTTTTAGTTTCAGATGTGCAGCAAAGTGATTTGGAATCTGAAAGCTTTCAGATTATTTTCTGTTATAGATTATAATAAGATATTGACTAGAGTTCCCTGTGCTATACTGTAGGACCTTGTTGTCTGTCTATTTTATATACACTAACTGGACTGCAGCCCTCCAGGCTCCTCTGTCCATGGGATCCTCCAGGCAAGACTGGGGTGGATTGCCATTCCCTTCTCCAGGGAATCTTCCTGACCCAGGGATTGAACCCAGGTCACCTGCACTGCAGGCGGATTCTTTACCGTCTAAGCCACCAGGGAAGCCCTATATACTAACTAGTATCTGTTAATCCCATGCTCCTAATTTATCCCTCCTTTCCCCTTTAGTAACCATAATTTTGTTTTCTATGTCTGTGAGCCTGTGTCTGTTTTGTAAATGAGTTGATCTGTATTATTTTGTTAGATTCCACATGTAAGTGATATCATATGGTGTTTTTCTCTGTCTGGCTTTATTTAGTGTGATAATCTCTAGGTCCATCCACGTTGCTGCAACTGGCCATGTTTCATTCTTCTTTAGAGTTGAATAATATTCCACTGTATACATGTACCACATCTTCTTTATCCATTTGTCTGTTGGTGGATGCTAGAGTGCCACTCGGAGAAGGTAATGGCAACCCACTCCAGTACTTTTGCCTGGAAAATCCCATGGGCGAAGGAGCCTTGTGGGCTGCAGTCCATGGGGTTGCGAAGAGTCAGACGCGACTGAGCGACTTCACTTTCACTTTTCACTTTCATGCACTGGAGAAGGAAATGGCAACCCACTCCAGTGTTCTTGCCTGGAGAATCCCAGGGATGGGGGAGCCTGGCGGGCTGCCGTCTATAGGGTCGCGCAGAGTTGGACACGACTGAGGCGACTTAGCAGTAGCAGCAGCAGAGTGCCACTGTGAACACGGGTGTATGTATCTTTTTGATTTAGAGTTTGCATCTTTTCTGGATATATTCCCAGGAGTGGGTTTGTTGGATCATATGGTAGTTCTATTTTTAGTTTTTTTAAGAATCTCCATAGTGACTGAACTAGCTTACCTTCCTACCAGTGGTGTAGGAGGGTTCCCTTTTCTCCACACCCTCTCCAGCATTTGCTATTTGTAGACTTCTTGATGATGGCCACTCTGACCTGTGTGAGGTGGTCCCTCACTGTAGTTTTGATTTGCGTTTCTCTAATAACTGGTGATGTCACACATCTTTTCACTTTCCTGTAGGTCATCTGTGTCTTCTTCAGAGAAATGTCTATTTAGGTCGGCCCTCTTAACAGTTCTGAAGTCACCATGCACTAAACTAAATGCCACAGCTTGGACAGACTTGAATGTGATGACAGCTGTACTTCAGTCAGGACACAGAGAGTGTGCCAGAACTGGGCATTGGGCCATGGAATGCCTGACAGTGGATCAAGATAAGAAATGAGAGTCTGAATGGAGCCCATCTAAGAAATGAAAATCCTGGGCGACAAGATCCAGACAGGTGCTAGCATGCAGGGTCATGGGGCATCTCTTCATTCCTCTATCCCGTCAACAACTCCATCCCACTGCACCCTATCCACACCCACACCAGCCAAGTACAGCCAGGCTTAGTGCCTCCCACCGCAGGCCCTACGGGGGACACACACTGCTGCTGGTCCCCACCCCCTACAGAGCCAAACTGAAACAAGCTCAGGTTCACACTCTTTGGCTCTCAGCCTAGTGACCAGCCCACTTTCAGACTATGCTGGGGAGCAAGATGGCAGGAACAGGAATTCCATGCTCTGGGGCATTTGTGTTGTTTCAGACACATTCCTGAAAACCGGTTATCGGCAGAGAGAACGTGTGGGCGGGGGGCAGGAAGCTGAGGTTCCCTCCCCAGGCTGAGTTTCTGAGAAATTGGAAGGGCTCCTTCCCCAGGGAGAAGCAGCATTTCGGATGGTCTGGGTCCTTTCACAATGAACAGAATCCATGTAATTGTCTGCATAACTTCCCAATTACAAGGAGGCTGAGGGAAGCCAGAGTTCCTGCCAACCCACCCACAGGAAGGCTGCTGTTCTCATCAGGAGCAAAGCACCTTTTTCTGCCCCCTGATAGACACAGCAGGAAAGGATGCTCTGAGGCCAACAAGGAAGTGCTTCCAATTTCTTTCCCAAGATGCTGTGGTCAGGTCAATGAACTGACAAATCACTCCTCTTGGTGGAAATGGCCCGTGCCCTGAAACTGGGCTTAAGGAACTCATAGCAAGCGGATGTGGCCTGAGGGTTTAAAATCATTGTCTCCTCATTAGAAAATTTAGAAATGTTCACTGTGGAAAAATGGAAGGTTGTTTAAAAAAATGCTTTTGAACTGTGGTGCTGGAGAAGACTCTTGAGAGTCCCTTGGACAGCAAGGAGCTCAAACCAGTCAATCCTAAGGAAATCAACCCTGAATATTCATTGGAAGGACTGATGCTGAAACTCCAATTCTTTGGCAACCTGGTGGGAAGAGCCAACTCATTGGAAAAGACCCTGATGCTGGGAAAGGAGGAGAAGGGGGTGACAGAGAACGAGATGGTTGGATGGCATCACCAACTCAAAGGACATGAGTCTGAGCAAACTCTGGGAGATAGTGAAGGACATGGAAGCCTGGAATTCTGCAGTCTGTGGGGTTGCAAAGAGTTGGACGTGACTTATTGACTGAACAACAACAAAATAATTGTCAGTAAACAAAGAAAAATTACCCATAATCTACTACACAGAGAAAAATCTATTAAAGTCTATTAAACTTATTACATATTCATTTTATGACTGCTCCATGAGGCTTGCAGGATCTTAGTTTCCTAATCAGGAATTGAACCTGGACCCTCAGCAGTGAAAGCACAGAATCTTAACCACTGGACTGCCAGGGAATTCACTAGACCTATTAAATTGTTGAACATATTTAATATATCTCTCCAATAGCTCAGTTGGTAAAGAATCCACCTGCAATGCAGGAGACCCTGGTTCTCTTCCTGGGTCGGGAAGATCTGCTGGAGAAGGGAAAGGCTACCCACTCCAGTGTTCTGGCCTGGAGAATGCCAGGGACTATATGGCCCATGGGGTCGCAAAGAGCTGGACACGACTGAGCGAGTTTCACTTTCACTCTCACACGTTCTCCACAGAACTGTTGTATGTGTAAACAAGGAACCTTTTCCTTCTCAGGAAAAGGGAAAATTAAGGGTCAAGGTTAACTCCTCCCTATTCCCACAGGGTGGTTTGGAAAGAGTTATTTTTCTCCATCTCTGACCATTCTTATGGGCCATCTCTTGCTCTTATAGCCCCTTGAATTGAGCTCCTATTCAAAGAGGGTTCTACCTGGGCACTGGCTGATAGGGGCAGAGTTGAGAGGCAGTAAACTCTACTTAAAGGCAGTGTGGGCCCAGGACAACGTTGGTTCCTTCTGCCCAGCTGCAGCGTCTACACTGCAAATTAGAAAGCGGTGCCTCTGGGTGGAACTGGGCTGAAAGATGGGCAATTCTCGCAGGCAGAGCTCCAGGTGGGCACAGTGTGTGCCAGGGTCAGTGGCTTGTTGCATGCATGGTGGGCTACATCTAAGCCCCACTGGCTCCCTCCCAGCTCTTGCTCTTGCTGGAAGGGGCCAAGGCAAGGACAGAGCAGGGTGGGGAGTGGTCACAAGCTGGAGTCATCCTGTCATGAAAAGAAAGTGACCCCACCTTTGTGTTTCATTTTAGAATGAGAACTCATGCTTATATTTGAAATTTGTTTTCCTAGATATCAGTGAATGCTCCAGCCAGCCTTGTCAGAATGGTGGCACGTGTGTGGAAGGTGTCAACCAGTACAAATGCATTTGTCCTCCCGGAAGGACTGGGAGCCGCTGTCAGCATCAGGCCCAGACTGGTACGTAGCAGCTATGGGGCCAGGGAGGACAGTTTGTTATCAAGAAGGGAGGATCCTAGTCACGGGACACCAAAGGCAGACCAGTAGGATGTTCTCTCTGGCTTACATCATAGATCCCTCTGGTTCCCTGAGATAGTTATTTGGGATGGCGCTTAGTTCTTTTGTGGAACCAGAGTTTTGATCCTTCCCAGGTGGCTCAGTGGTAGAGAATCTACCCGCCAGTGCAGGAGAAGTGGGTTCAATCCCTGGGTTGGAAGGGGCCCTGGAGTAGGAAATGACAACCCACTCCAGTGTTCTCGCCTGGAGAATTCCATGGACAGAAGAGCCTGGCGGGCTACAGTCCATGGAGTTGCAAAGAGTCAGAGATGACTGAGCACACACACATGGAAGAAGATGCAAGTGGAAGGACTGAGTCCCACCCTAAAACCCTCCAGATTTGGAACTTGGCCTGAGAAGCTTCCTTGCTGCCACCTTGACGTGGTTGACTTTCCTCTCCACTTCAGCAGAACAGCTTCTCCTGCAAATATTCCCTGCAAAATTCATAGTTACTGATACAGCATTTTCAGAGCTGGGTAAACTAGACGTTCAACTGGTGATGAGGTTATGATCCACATTTGAGTCCCAGCATTTCTGCAGCCAGAGGTCTAGGTGCCACATGGTGGCTGTTTTTGCAGTGAAAGTCACTCAGTCGTGGCTGTTTTTGCAGGTGCCAAGAAAATCTGATGATAAGGAGTCTATGGGAGATGGGGGGCAGTGCCATGCTATGCTGCAACCATCTTTTTATTTTTGGCTTCCCCCATGTGTAGCTTGTAGGATCTTAATTCCCCGACCAAGGATTGAATTGAACCCATGCCCTCGGCAGTGAAAGCTGAGTCCTAACCACTGGACCACCAGGGGATTCCCTGAGCAAACATTTCTCATATAAGAAAGTCAGACCCTAAAGATGTCCTGTTCCTTTGCCAGAAAAGCCTGGGGTGTCTGTGTGGTTGTCTTCTGAGTAAAATCTCAGTATAGGGGAAGGAATTGGTGGTTAGCAGAGAACAAGCTTTGTCAGTACTTGATATCTTTCCATTGGACCCAGCTCAAGGTCCAGTTTAAGTTTTGTCCCCAGAGATTTGCTGCTTAATGTGTCTTGATTCCGTTCAGCTGAGTCACCCTCCTGGGTCCCCTGAGGTCCCCTGAGAGCCTGAGGTCCCCTGACAGTGCCTGTCCCTGGAGTTGCCCTACATGGAAACAGCCCCACTCCTCCTCCTACTTAGTACCAGGAAGGAAAAAGAAATAGCTACATTTCAATCCAACTGTGCTATCCTGAACACTGGATCTAAGCTCCACCTGTCTGGGCATCCACTATTGGAACCTTCAGGCTCTAGGGCACAGATCCCCAGGCTCCTGGATCCTCAGGTCCAGGGCACAGTTAATATAGAAATTATCCCCATGACAGGAATCTCTGCAAGGAAGTGGAAGGAGGGAATGAGCAGGCGCATCTGAAGCTAGTTTATGTCTTGCAGGATCCCCGTGAGCAATGTGAACAACAGCCCAGCACAGCCCGGGCTTTTGGCTCACCTGGTCCCCCAGCCTACAGCCTTCCTTCTCATCAGCTCTGCCCCTGTCTTTCTGGCTCCCAGGGGGAGCCTCTCTTTGATTACTTTAAAAACAAAGCAAAACACATTCACCGTTTTTGTTCACATTGTAAAATATACATAACAAAATCTACCACTTTAAGTGTGTGGTTCAGTGGCATTAATACCTTGCAGAATTGAAACTCTATGTCCATGAAGCAACTTCTTCCCATCTCCCCATCAATCATTCTGTTCTCTGTCTGGATGAATTTGATGACTCCAGTGGGATGACTAAGTGTCCTCTTGTGCATCAGATAACATCTATCACCAATCCCTGTAACCATGGAGAGTCTGAAATCCTTTGAAAGCTTTCAAAAATTAACACTTTTTTTTTTTTTTTACTGAATTATAATCTTGGTTGAAACAAACAAAAACCTTCGACACTTCAGGAAAATATTTTAAAATTACAAAAAAAGAACCCAGATAAAAAGGTAGTGTCTTAAGCTATGTAGATTTTTTATTTTTTGAATTTTTACTTTTTAGCCATGCTATGCAGCATGGTTCCAAACCTGCACCCTCTGCATGTGAAGTACAGTCTTAACCACTGGACTGCCAGGAAAGTCTCACCATAGATTTTTTTTTAAGTATTTTAAAATGTCAGTGTTTGGCAAAACCAATACAATAATGTAAAGTAATTAGCCTCCAATTAAAATAAATAAATTTAAAAAAAAGATGCAGCAAGCTTGTAATGTACTACTTTGTAGAAGAAATAGGAGGCATTTTCATCTTTATTATTGTTCTTTTTATGCAAACACTTTGATGGTAATAAATATTTATATCCTCTGTAAAAAAAATTATTTTTCATTGCGGTATAGTTGATTTAGTTTCTGCTATACAGCAAAGTGAATCAGTTATACATATACATATATCCACTCTTTTTTAGATTCTTTTCTAAAATATATATATGGATTGACATGTTTGCTCAGTGGTGTCTGACTCTTTGCAACCCCATGGACTATAGTCCACCAGGCTCCTCCGTCCATGGGATTTTCCAGGCAAAAATACTGGAGTGGGTTGCCGTTTCCTTCTCCAGGGGATCTTCCCAACCCAGGGATTGAGCTTGGGTCTCCTGCACTGCAGGCAGACACTTTACCATCTGAGCCACCAGGGGAACCCAATATATTATATATAGTTGTTGCTGTTATTGCTTAGTCACTCAGTCATGTCCAACTCTTTTGTGACCCCATGGACTGTAGCCTGCCAGGCTCCTCTGTCTATGGAATTCTCCAGGCGAGAATACTGGAGTGGGTTACCGTTTCCTTCTCCAGGGGGTTTTCCTGACCTTGGGATTGAACCCACGTCTCTTGCATTGGCAGGTGGATTCTTTGCCACTGAGCCACCAGGGAAACATATATATATATATATTCATACATATACACTACTATATATAGTAGTGTAGGGTGTATAGTCAATCCCAGTCTCCCAATTTATCCCTCCCGTCCTTACCCCTTGGTAAGCATAAGTTTCTTTTCTACAGCTGTGACTCTATTTCTGTTTTGTAAATAGGTTCATTTGTACCATTGGTTTTAGATTCCACAAATAAGTGATATCATATGATATCTGTCTTTGATTTCGATCAGAATGACAATCTCTAGGTCCATTCATGTGGCTGCAAGTGGCATTATTTCGAGAAACTGCACAGTTGTAAACTCCAGTGATCACTGCTAGGGTCCTGGTGCTTTAAGCCTTTGAAAGTGGAACGCGGATTTCACCTCACTGTGGTCCTCTGCGTGCAGTCGTGTCGCCTGCTTTTCGTGCATCATTCCTTTCGGGCGCGTCCCCTTGTCTTCCGCCCCTTTGGGGTGGGCGCTGGATCACCGGCTGAGTTTCGGTTAATTCCGTGTCTTTCCTCTCCCTACTCCAGAGTAAGCTCTGAGAAGGGGCCGCGCCCCGATCTCGGGCCTCCCCCAAGGTCAGGCCCCGGTGCGCCAGGCCCGGCCCTGAGGATGTCTTCTCCCCGCAGCCGCCCCCGAGGGCAGCGAGGCAGGGGACGCCGCCTTCAGCCGCGCGCCGCGATGCGCGCAGGTGGAGCGGACGCAGCACTGCAGCTGCGAAGCCGGATTCCACCTGAGCGGCGCCGCCGCCGCCAGCGTCTGCCAGGGTAGGCGCGGGCTCGACCGGGGGAGCGGACGAGGGGGTCGTGGGGAGAGGGGCTCCCACCCGCCGCCCTCCCGGGGGGTGCGCCCGCGCCCAGGTGTAGGTGCGAATGGGCGGGCGGCTTCCTGGGCGTGGTCTCAGAAAGCCCCGCACCTTGCTGCTTAGGTAAGTAGGTGTGGACCTGATGGATGCTAGGACACAGCTAGCGCGGAGACCTCGGGAGCGGTTCTAAGAAAACCAGACTAGAGAAAGCATCCAGGGGTCCCCGGTCTACCCCTATTCATGCGCACTCGTGTAGAAGTGCCCCTCCCTCCCGGCTAGGATTGCAAGGCAGGTGGCAGGGTGGAGCTGGAATGACAGCCCCTCACCATACCCCGTCCCTCTCCCCAGAGCTGTGCAGGGGCTTGGGCTCATTCTCTGGGCCCCTCTCTGCTTAGTCTTACTGACTGGCCCACTTTTGCAAACCTCATCCTGATTATCAGACTTCCATCTGAGAACGACTCAAACCAGCGATTCCAACCTAAGAGTTGCCTAGTTGTTGCCAACGGCCCCATTTTACAGCCACAGAAGCCGTCTTACACCCGTTCTCTAAGATGAGAAGGATTAAGGCGGGGCGGGGAACCAGGGCGGAAATCTGGGTCCGCCGCCCCACGCTTTGCTCCCTGGGGAGCAAGGTACTTGCCAGGTTGGACTTGGCAGCCTCGCTGGGTCTGCCCAGTAGTCATTAGCCTTAGAGGAGCAGCCCAGGGTCCCCGTATCAGCTCCCTCACCTCCTCCCTGCGGCCCTCCAGGTCCTTGGCTTGGGAGAACGGGGAGCACTCCCGCTTCTCTTCTGAGTCCCCTGCGGGGCATCCGCCTTGGCGGCCCCTGCAGACCCCGCCCGGTAGCCACAGCTGCCCGCGATGGTGACACAGCAGCCATCCTGGGTCACGGCTGGTGGCCGCCCACTGGTGGCTCCTGGAGTCATGCTGGGCACTTCTGTCCCCAGATGTGAACGAATGCGAGCTCTATGGACAGGAGGGGCGCCCCCGGCTCTGCATGCACGCCTGCGAGAACACGCCCGGCTCCTACCGCTGTGTCTGCCCCGGTGGATACCGGACTCTGGCCGATGGGAAGAGCTGTGAGGGTGAGTGAGGCGGCGGCGGAGGAAGGTGGTCCCAGACTGTGGCTCGGAACTACTGTGGGGGGAGGGGAGGGCAGAGGGCTCCTCTGCGGACGTGCCATCCAAGCCGACAGGGAGCTGCCCAGTGACGTCCTCGCGGGCCCGTGGCCGGGCTCAGAGCAGAGGGTAACCTGGGACTAGAGGAAGAAGGCATCCAGATAGTCATAGCCATCGTCCACCCATCCATCATGCATCATCTGTCCATCACCTATCCCCCTTTCCTTCTATCCTACGAGTATTCACAAAGGCCCCTGTAGGATTGTGTGGGGTTTGAAAAGAAGCCTAGCCTCCAGGCCAGGAGCAGAGAACATAGAAAGGGCACGATATTAGCCGCGGAGGGCAGACTCCGGGTCTCACTGGCTGAGGGGGAGGCAGGTCGAGAGAAGTGTTGTGACCAGTGACACTCATTCGTGCCCTCCAGCACCTCTGTAACCTGTCATGTCCAGAGGGGGCGGATGGGATCCTGGGGAGGAGAGCTCCCCAGGACTGCTAGCAGACCCGGATTTCTAATAGTTAAGAGCGACAGGGCTTCCAGTTAGAAGAATCAGCGTTGCACATTTTGGAAAGTTCACTGCATGTGCAGCACCTTTTGCAGTGCCTGCTGGTGCCGTTCATGTGGGCCCATCAGTGATGGACGGGTGGCCGGAGATCTTCCTCATTGGGTGCCCACTATTTCTTCTTTTTTTACACCCATGGATTTTTATTTTTTTGGAGTTTAGTTGCTTTACAATGTTGTGTTAGTTTCTACTGTACAGCAAAGTTATACATATATACATGTTGTATAAAAGCTGACTTAAAATGCAATATCCAAAAAACTGGGATCACGGCCTCCTGTCCCATCACTTTATGGCAAATAGAAGGAGAAAAAGGGGAAACAATGGCACATTTATTTTCTAGGACTTCAAAATCACTGCGGATGGTGACCGCAGCCATGAAATTAAAAGATGCTTGCTTCTTGAAAGAAAAGCTATGACAAACCTAGACAGTATATTAAAAAGCAGAGACATCACTTTGCAGACAAAGGTTCGGATAATCAAAGCTATGGTTTTTCCAGTTGTCATGTACACATGTGAAAGTAGGACCATGAAGAAGGCTGAGTGCCAAAAATTTGATGCTTTCCAACTGTGGTGTTAGAGAAGACACTTAAGAGTCCCTTGGACTGGAAGGAGATCAAATCAGTCCACCCTAAAGGAAACCAACCCTGAATATTCATTGGAAGGACTGATGCTGAAGCTGAAGCTCCAATACTTTGGCCACCGGATACGAAGAACTGACTCGTTGGAAAAGACCCTGAAGCTGGGAAAGACTGAGGGCAGGAGGAGAAGGGGGTGACAAAGGATGAGATGGTTGGATGGCATCACTGAATCAATGGACATGAGTTTGAGCAAACTCAGGGAGATAGTGAAGAACAGGGAAGCCTGGCGTGCTGCAGTCCTGTGGGTCACAAAGAGAAACGACTTGGTGATTGAAGAGCTGCTCTTTTTTAGATTCTTTTCCCATGTGGAGCATGACTGAGTACTGAGTAGAGGTCCCTGTGCTTCACAGTAGGCTCTTACTAGTTGTCTGTTGTATATAGAGTATCGTGCGTATGTTCATCCCAAGCTCCATTTACCCGCGCCCTGCCCTCACCTGGTATTTCAGATGTTGATGAATGTGTGAGCCCACAGCCTGTGTGCCCCCGGGGGACCGTGTGCATCAACACGGGTGGAGGTTTCCAGTGCGTCAGCCCAGAGTGCCCCGAGGGCAGCGGCAATGTGAGCTACGTGAAGACATCTCCGTTGTGAGTATGACTAGGGCCACCCTCAGCTGAGTGCATTCACCCTTCACCCAGGCCTCCCCAGGGGTGGGCTGCATTCTTCCTAGATGTTCTCGGGAGAAGGTACAAGTATGTCTGATGAGAGGACAGTGCTGTGTCTGGCTTCTCGGAGCTTCCGTCGGTGTCCTCTTCAGGTTTGCATTGAATGTGCTGCTGCCCTGGGTAGTAGGAATGATGTTCCTGAGCGCTCCCCTGAGGACAGGGAGGCCACTAGGAGGAAGAGGGCAGTGGTGAGGCTGCGAGGAGGTATGTACTGTACAAAGATTCGGAAGAGGATCACTTCCTGTGTTCACAGGGTACCTGTACACTTTGCATTATATCACTCTTCTTTTCTGCTGCTACTAGGAGTTTTGATTTCTAGTAACTCAGCCCCTCACAGACTTTTTTTTTTTCTTCAAAAAGTGAAGACAGGCTTTTAAGGAGAATAACTGCAACTATCACAAATGACACATATTTTCTCTGAGAGAGAGATCACAAGAGCCTTAGCATTGTCTTTAGAATGTGTTGACCCAGTGAAGCAGCTCCTTGAATAGCTGTGGGGGCTACAGCAGGTTAGAAGTGGCAAGAAAGTTGGTGGCAGTTATTCACCGAGAGTGAAGACACCAGGTTCTTCCTGCAGTGTCACATCGTGAAGGGACGGAGGGACCTGTATGTCCGGCCTTGGCAGATCTCCCCGATGAACAGCCAGAAGTGCTGTTTGACCTCCTTAACAGGGATGGTCTGAGCCACCAGAATTGCTAAATTACATCTGTCTCTTGCATCTTGGTGGTGCTAGTAGTGAAGAACCGCCTGCCAGTGCAGGAGACTTAAGAGACGTGGGTTCGATCCCTGAGTCAGGAAGATCCCCTGGAGGAGGGCATGGCAACCCACTCCAGTATTCTTGCCTGGAGAATTCCATGGACAGAGGAGCCTAACAGGCTACAGTCCCTGGGGTCGCAAAGAGTCAGACAGAACTGAATCAACTTAGCACTCACGCTTGCACTGAATGAGGTGAACAGAGAAAAAAACCCAAAAACTATCAAAGCACTTTCACAGGACCTTGACTCCACATACCTAAGGAAGGCAGAGTGTCCTGCTTAAGAATGAACACTGGGGGAATTCCCTGTTGGTTCAGCAGTTTGGATTCAGTGCTTTCCCTGCTGTGGCCCAGGTTCAATCCCTGGTTGGGGAGCTAAGATCCCTTAAGCCATGGGAAACCGTCAAAAAGAAAGAAAGAATACTGGGTGTTTAGTAAGCTCACCACATGTGGAGAACCACACTCTAGGATGTCACCAGCTAACTGCTGGGGTCTCAGCATATTAGAAGGGGCACCTGGTTTGAATGCTAGCACCAACATCATTGAACCTTCCCCGGCTTTATTTTTCTACAGAAACGGTGAAAGAAAAAGGGCTTCCCTGGTGGCTCAGGTGGTAAAGAATCCGCCTGCAATGCAGGAGATCTGGGTTCGATCCCTGGGTTGGGAAGATCCCCTGGAGAAGGGAACGGCAACCCACTCCAGTTCTGGCCTGGAGAATTCCATAGACAGAGAAGCCTGGTGGGCTGCACATTCCAGAGGGTTGCAGAGAGTCGGAAACAGTAGTAATAGCATAATATAGTAGTAATAGCATATACTAGTAGTAATAGCATAGTATGTAAATGGTAGTAATAGCATATATAAACATACATGCACACCCAGACATACATGGACAGGTGGGTCATGGGAAGTACCTTTACTTGGCCTGACACCAACCATGCTCCCTGACCTGTGGTTCTGGAGTGCCCGTGTCAAGGAACACATGGCTGGAGGGGTCACTCCAGTGCCTCTTTAGGAAGGCAAGTGGGACAGACCAGCCTAGTCAGAGCAACCCCTGCTGACTTCTCCCAAGGCTGAGTGTCCCCTACGTTTTGCCTCTCTGTTCCAGCCAGTGTGAACGGAACCCCTGCCCCATGGACAGCAGGCCCTGCCGCCACATGCCCAAGACAATCTCCTTCCACTACCTGTCTCTGCCCTCCAACCTGAAGACGCCCATCACACTCTTCCGCATGGCCACAGCCTCAGCCCCCGGTCGGCCGGGGCCCAACAGCCTGCGCTTCGGGATCGTGGGTGGGAACAGCCGCGGCCACTTCGTGATGCAGCGCTCAGACCGCCAGACTGGGGAGCTGATTCTGGTCCAGACCTTGGAGGGGCCTCAGACGCTGGAGGTGGACGTTGACATGTCCGAATACCTGGACCGCTCTTTCCAGGCCAGCCACGTGTCCAAGGTCACCATCTTTGTGTCCCCTTATGACTTCTGAGGCGGTTCTGGGGTCCGGGTGCAGCAGCCTGGGCTCTTTTCTCTTCCGCAGAAATGTAGCTGTAGGCATGGGCCGCAGCAGACCTCTCTCCAGACCTGCCTGTCCCGTGGCTCCCAGGGCAGCACCGCGCGCTGTCCCATGATGCTGAAGTGCAAACCCAAAGCCCAGACTATTGTGTCATATGTTTTTCTGCTTTAAGGCCTCCCATTAGATGATGCACTTTCTCAAATCTTTGTTTTCTTTTTAACAGGGGAACGGGCAGCTTGTCGAAATGCTGCACGAATGGCGTTACCAGTTTGAACTAGCTGGGGAGGGAGGAGCTTGTGGCCTATGTCTGAGATGGTGGCCCAGCCTCTGTATCGTTAGCGTCAGGCCTCGTTATTGCAGGGGTTCCGGGCGCGCTGAGGGTGCATCATGCCCCTGTGCGTGTGGCGTGGGGGGCGGGCTCCTGCCGCGACTCGGCCCGTTCTTCTGTCTGCACTTCCCTTTGCGTCACGCGGCTGGCCTTCTCACCAGAGAGCCACGGCAGGGCTGGACCCCCACGCAGATTCTTCTGGACCAAGGAGCCAGAGTTTATGTGCAGATTCTGCCTGAATGAATTCCCTTTCGAGAAACCATATCTCAAAACATAACCTGGTATGATAACTGAAAAAATAAAGTCTGTTGCTTGTCTCTGCCCATCTGGCCTCTCCCTGACCATGAGCTAACCCAGTTCTTCCCAGGAAGGGGTACCTGGTCCTCTCCTGTCTAGGCTGGAATAAACTGGGATAAACAAATGAGAAAGGAAACACAGAGGTGATGTAGGATTGCTCCATCAATAGGAATTTGGCTTGGCTATGTGGGAGACTGGTAAGGCAACATCTGCCCATGGAAAGTTTAAGAAAACGCTCGAGTCGCCATTGGGTCCCGGCTTCCCCGGTTGCTCAGCTGGGAAAACATCTGCCAGCCAGTGCAGGAGACCAAAGAGACACAGGTTCCATCCTTAGGTTGGGGAGATCCCCTGGAGAAGGAAATGGCAACCCGCCCCTCCCCCGGCCAGTATTCTCACCTGGAGAATATCATGGACAGAGGAGAATGGTGGTCGACAGTCCATGGGGTCACAGAGTTGGACACAAGTGAGCACACATAACCATTGATTCCAGGGCCTTCTACTCCTGATGGAGGAGCCCAG
Organism: Moschus berezovskii; assembly: GCF_049115385.1. Lineage (NCBI taxonomy): Eukaryota > Metazoa > Chordata > Mammalia > Artiodactyla > Moschidae > Moschus > Moschus berezovskii. The sequence continues at coordinate 108,622,972 of NC_142470.1, forward strand.
TGGTGACACCCTCCAGTGACTGAGTCTCGAACACTGTCTCTGGTGCTAGGAGTTGGGGGGGGTGGTGACAGTTCAAAAGACAACTTAGATGCTAACTGAGTCATCGGGAAGTCACGTTCATCCAGGTGAGATTTCATCCCAGATGTCCTACTGAAAAATTCTTTGTATTGCCCTTGGTGTGAGGTGGTGCCTGAGGGAGTGTATTGCCAGTCTAGTGATCAAGCCCTACGCCAAGGTGGTCCCTAGGACACCTCTCTTTGTATTACGTCATGGACTGAAACACAGCCAAGAATTCCTTCTGGCTCTTCTGGGATCAGCTGTGATTTCTCCAGCAGCAGAACTTAGGGCCTGCAAATCTGCTTCCCTGTGTTGTTACAGGTCATTATTAAAACTGTCATCCAGGTGGGAGGGGGCTTAGGGGAGAATGAATATAGGTATACGTATGGCTGAGTCCCTTCGCTGATCACCTGAAACTATCACAACATTGTTAATTGGCTACACCCCAATACAAAATAAAAAGTTCAAAAAAAAAAAAAACCCCTATCATTCCAGGAGAAAAACAAAAGAGTACTTCTCTGGTGGTCCAGTAGTTAAGGCTCCACACTTCCAATGCAGGGAGTACATGTTCAATCCCTGGTTGGGGAAGTAAGATTCCATATGCCATGTGGCCAAAAAATAAAAAGATTACAAAAAAAAAAAAGAAAATATCATCCATGGCCTTGTGTCTCCAAATAGTGCTGTGATGGGTCAGAAGCCTACCTGTCGCCCGATCCCTAGGAGAACGCCAGGTGGGAGGGACCAACGGGTGGCCATGCTCCTGAAAGTGCAATGTGACGGGTGTGTGGACCTTCCTTCTTGTTGGGGGGCAGGACAAGGGTGCCAAAGGACAAGCTTCTCACCTCCCAGCAGGTAAGGAGTGATTTGGGGGCTACAGAGCAGATGCCTTCCCGAATTTGTGCAGGATGATGACACAGGCCAAATCTAAGCCAAAACTTTCTGTCATCACAATCCACCATCATCAAACCTGCTTCCCATTTATGCAATGCCATGCTGAGCCCCAGCGCCTACCCAGTAATGCCTGCCTGAACCCACCATCTTGTGGATTATGCCTGGACCTTTCACCCTGGGTGACATCCTGTTCTTCACCTCTCTCAACTTTCCCCTATGGAAAGCAATTTCTCCATTGCCCATTCATTGCTCCAATCTGTCCTAGGTCAGAATAGCTAGGAGGCTTCCCTTGTGGCTCAGATGGCAAAGAATCTGCCTGCAATGTAGGAGACCTGGGTTCGATCCCTGGGTGGGGATGGTCCCCCTGGAGAAGGAAATGGCAATCCACTCCAGTATTCTTGCCTGGGAAATTCTATGGACAGAGGAGTGTGGTGGGCTACAGTCCATGGGGTCACAAAGAGTTGGACATGACTGAGTGATTAACCTAACAACAGGTGCTTTTGCAGTGCTTTTCATGTAATATAGTTTCATATTATTTGGCAGGGGGCTTCTAAAACTTTTTATTAGACACTGTTGCAAACATAGATGAAAGTACAGATAATAGAATGAACTCCATGTCCAAATCAGCAGCTTCAACAATAGTCTCACAGACAATCTTGTTTCATCTCTGCTCCCACCCCATGCCATGACAATTTTGAAGTAGATCCTGTACTTCACATTTCATCAGTAAATATTTCAGCATGTATATCTAAATGTTCTTATGTATAACCATAAGAACTTAAAAAAACATGACCTGGACAACAGTCCAATCTAAAAAATCAGCAATAATTCTATAACACCTTTAAATATTTAGTCATCGCTCATGTTTTTGAGTGGCTCATCACTTTTTTTTGTTTGTTTGTTTGAATTAGGTCCACTCTCTATAATTTGCTGGTTCACTTCTTAAATCTCTAATCCATAGCAGTGGTTCTCAAACTTTAGCATATACTGGAATAACTTGGAGGCTTGTTAAAAGACAGAGCACTGGGGCTTCCCTGGTGTGGCTCGATGGCAAAGAATCCACCTGCCAGTGTAGAAGACACAGGTTTGATCCCTGGTCCAGGAAGATGCCACGTGCCTCAGACCAACTAAGTCCACGAGTCACACCTACTGAGGCTGTGCTCGAAGGCCCAGGAACCACAGCTTCTGAGACCGTGTGCTGCAGCTGCTGAGGCCCGCACACCCAGAGCCCGTGCTACACACAAGGAGCCACTTGCAGCGAGAAGCCCGTGCCCTGCAAAGAAGAGTAGCTGCCACTCACTGCAACTGGAGAAGCGCCAGTGCAGCAACGAAGACACAGCACAGCCACAAATAAATAAAAACTCTAAAAAAAACCCATTTTATTAAATAAAACCAAACAACCCAGAGTACTGGGTCCTTGTCCTGAGCGCACCTCACGGTCTAGGTTTTCTGGAGCGCAGCTCTGTAGCTTCTTTTCACACGGCCTCCGCCTCTCTGCCCTGGTGGCTCAGTGGTAGAGTCTGCCTGCAATGCGGGAGACCCAGGTTCAGTCCCTGAGTTGGGAAGATCCCCTGGAGAAGGCAAGGCTATTGACTCCAGTATTCTTGCCTGGAGAATCCCATGGACAGACGAGCCTGGTGGGCTACAGTCCATGGGGTTGCAAAGGGTTAGACATGACTGAGTGACTTACACTTTCACTTGTCTGTCCTCTCTATTTTCTGTATGTCAGTAGTTATAGCTAGAAATTCAATTAGAGTGCAGTTAGGTTTATTCTCACAGGACTGCTCTGTTGGTGATGACAGGTATTTCCAGTGGGAGCCATATTATCTCTGGTTGCCTCTCTTCTCTGATGTCAGCAGCTCCTGATGATTATTGCATAGATCCACTGCTTCCTTCAGTTCGGTTCCGTCGCTCAGTCGTGTCCGACTCTCCGTGACCCCATGAATCACAGCATGCCAGGCCTCCCTGTCCATCACCAACTCCCAGAGTTCACTCAAACTCATGTCCACAGAGTCGGTGATGCCATCCAGCCATCTGATTCTCTGTCGTCCCCTTCTCCTACCACCCCCAATCCCTCCCAGCATCAGACTCTTTTCCAGTGAGTCTACTCGTCGCATGAGGTGGCCAAGGTATTGCAGTTTCAGCTTCAGCATCAGTCCTTCCAATGAACACCTAGGATCGATCTCCTTTAGAATGGAAAGGTTGGATCTCCTTGCAGTCCAAGGGACTCTCAAGAGTCTTCTCCAGCACCACAGTTCAAAAGCATCAATTCTTCGGCGATCAGCTTTCTTCACAGTCCAACTCTCACACCCATACATGACCACGGGAGAAACCATAGCCTTGACTAGACGGACCTTGGTTGGCAAAGTAATATCTCTGCTTTTTAATATGCTATCTAGGTTGGTCATAACTTTCCTTCCAAGGAGTAAGCGTCTTTTAATCTTTACTGTCGCTCAAATTGTCCCATTTGGCTTTTGGGAACTACTTCAAGTTGATTAATTCTTTTTGACATGACTTTACTGGTCTAATCCACTCCAGTATTCTTGCCTGGAGAATCCCATTGACAGAGGAGCCTAGCGGGCTACAGTCCATGGGATCACAAAGAGTCAGACATGACAGAGGGACTAACACACATATTGGTCTTTGGCAATTTTGTAGTTATCTTGCTTGACAAGATGTTTCAAACTTATTTATTTTATGATCCATCCTGAAGTCATTCATTCCCCGCCCCGGCCCCACCGCCCCAGGGATCAGTCCATGTTCTTTCAGTGGGGCATGGTCATTAGATCAAAATCTGAGTATAAGGAGAGTCATTGGTAGTGGTTTAGTCATTGTTTCTTGGTTTTAGTGAATAGAGCTGGGAAATAGGTACTATCCATTTTTTTTAAAGAAGAAACTGTACATTAGTTTATACTGATACCTCCAGTTCAACTCAAGACTACAGGGTTTATAATGTAACTTCATTGATCATACATCTGCTCTTCTTTCTGTCATTCTGAAGACCTCCTTCTCAAAACTGACCAAAATAATTACGTTGTTGTTCAGTCACTCAGTCCTGTCCAACTCTTTGCGACCCCATGGACTGCAGCCTGCCAGGCTTCCCAGTCCCTCACCATCTCCTGGAGTTTGCCCAAGTTTATGTCCATTGCATTGGTGGTACCATCCAGCCATCTCATCCTCTGACACACTCTTCTCCTTCTACCCTCAGTCTTTCCCAGCATCAGGGACTTTTTTAACCCTCAGGATAACAATGCCAAAATTATCACGAAAAAATTACTGAAAAAGTTAAGATTTTTCTTTTGCAGTTTTTTTTTTTTGTCCTTAGGGTTTATGATATTGAGTATGTACAATAAAATAACTTGGAATAGTTCCTCTCTCTGTTATGGCCCAAGCTTGAATCAGGGTTACGATTATTCACTTTGATTTGCTTCCATTTTTAGATTTTTTTCATTTAAATTTTTAAAAGTTGTGTAAACTGTTTACACGGTTATAAAGTCAAATCCACAAAATGAGCTGTAATCAAAGATGTCTATATCCTAGCATCGTCCCCTTCGCCCTATTTCCTCCTTCTATCATAGATAATCAAGTGCTTTCCATTTTAACCTTCCATTTAAAAACACATAAACACATGATAAATCATAGCATACTATTTCTAACACTTTCCCTGATCTTGGTTTTTCCCCCTTAATGATATATTGAATGTGAATCCACAGAACCAGACAGAATGTTCTTCTATAAAATGCCGCTTTATGAAGACATATTATTATTTATTCAACCAGTCACCCTTGATTGACATTTGGCTTCTATCTAGTCCGTTGCTATAGAAATACTGCAGCAATACCTGTTTGTCTTTGTACATTTTTGCCTTTGTATCTCTAGGACCGGTTTCCCTGGTGGCACAGTGACAAAGAATCCACCTGCCAGCGCAGGAGACACGGATTCGATCCCTGGGTCTGGAAGATCCCCTGGAGAAGGAAATGGCAACCCACTCGAGTATTCTTGCCTGAAAAATCCCATGGACAGAGATGCCTGGTGGGCCACAGTCCCTGGGGTTGCACAGAGTCGGACACGACTGAGCACACAATAGGCACGGGCAGGCGCCTATTCTCCCACCTCTGTGCACTTCTGCCCCCTTGTGGCTGGGTCGCAGGATTCTAGAGTTCTTTCCCCTCCAAGCTGGTACCTCCACTCGGGTGGAGGCTCCCCTGACAGCGCGGGTTTACTGCTGGCACATAATGTGTGTGGCATGACCAAAATATGGTCCCAAGCCACAGAGAGTTTATTTTAAATTTTATTTAGTTTTGGTCGCATTGGGTCCGCATTGGCAGGCGGATTCCCATCCATTGTACCACCAGGGAAGTCCCACAGAGATTTTAGAGTTGTTACTCCAGCATAACTATCCTGACAATGCAAAGCGAGAAAAAACTGAGGAGGAATCCCTCCATCACTGACAATGAGACCATGCTACAGGTTGAACGGTGGCATGCACTCAACTCCTTATACCTGCTTTACACCAAACAGGAAAACCACATGCACAAGTGATAGCCTACATTGCAAAACTGGGCTACAACGGTAGGTCTCAAAGTTTGGGGTAGGTTTCCCGGCAACATGGAGGAAACTGCAATGAGAAGCCTGCACACCATAGCAGATAGAAGCCCCCTGCTTGCTGCAATTAAAGGAAGCCTGCATGCAGCAGCGAAGACCCACCACAGTCAAAAACAAAATAAATTTTAAAATCTTAAAAAAAAAGAGAAAGCCCTCAGGTGTCTGGAATCCAAAGTACTGAGATGAAATTCCATTTTCTAAAAGAAGTGATAAAAACAATCGCCTCCTTCATGCAATTCCTGCTAAACTGAGAGAAGACCATTTTGCAGTGAATACAGAGTCACGCTGGGGACATTCAGGAGGCTAATTTTCAAACACTGTGACTTTTTTCTTTTTGCAAAAGAAAAATTGGTTGATTTTATAACTAGCAGTGACATAATTCTACTTATTTCAGCAGTCGGAGCTGAAACAAGCAGCCCAATCAGCATATTTCATAAATATTTCATAAATTCATTGACTCCAGGGATATGGAAGGAATTTGGACTCTTAATCCCAACCCTGGATTATTAGGCTAGAAGACTGGACACAAAATCAAAACCATTCTCCCCTCAGGGTCTGCAGGACCAAAAACTTCCTCTCCGAGCCCTCATCCCCCCTTCCCCATAGTCCCTATCCGGCCCCCATCCCCACCATCTCTCCAGCAAGATTCCTACAGAAGGGCCTCTCTGTGACTCAGTGAAGAATCTGCCTGCTGGTGCAGGAGACATGGGCTCAGTCCTAGATCTGGGGAGATCCCACGTCGAAGAGCAACTAAGCCTGCGAGCCACAGTTACTGAGCCTGGGCTCTAGAGACCAGGAGCTGCACCCGCTGAAGCCCACATGCCCTAGAGCGCACGCTCAACAAGAGAAGCCCGTGCACCACAACTCGAGAAAAGCCTGTGCAGCAGCGAAGACCCAGCACAGCTGTAAGTGAATAAATAAAATTATTTAAGAAAGATTCCTGGAGCAGAAGGCGAAGAAGCCCTTCCCCTTACAGGGCAGCCTCGGAAGCCCCTCCTCTGTGGTCTACAGTGAACGAAGCTGCTGTCACTCACGTCAGGGGCCTTTGTGGAGCAAGTGAAGGACCAGACAAAGTTGGGTTCTGTCCTAAAAATGACTGCAAGGCCTGCATTTCCTTTTCCTCTGGTACACACAGAAGGGGAACACAATTCATAATCTGGATCAAAATTCATAATCTGGATCAAAAGTGAGAGGGACTTCCCGAGTGGTCCAGTGGTTAAGACTGGGCAACTCCATGCTTCCAGTGTGGGGGAGACAGGTTTGAGCCCTAGTTGGAGAACTGCTGCTGCTGCTAAGTCACTTCAGTATGTCCAACTCTGTGAGACCCCATGGACGGCAGCCCACCAGGCTCCTCCATCCATGAGATTTTCCAGGCAAGCCTTCTCCAAGATCCCCCATAAAGTGGGGCATGGCCAATATATATAGATGTGTGTGTGAATCAAAAGACAAATGGATGGGAATTCTGCAGGGGGTTCCTGGAAAGTCAGGGCCTTCCTCGAATCTGAGAAATAACCTTGCCAAGTCTATGGGCATCACTGCACACAGCACCTACTGGCTACTTGACAGGCAGACAGGTCACTTCCTAGGATTGCTCCACCTCTCATTTGCCACAGTTTCTCCTTGGTAAGAAGGAAAAACTGCCCAGCTGTCAGCCATCCTTGGGGGGAAACCGAAAATGGAAACGGAAGCCACAGCCTCGTTGGCTTTTCAAAACAGGTTGCTCTGGGACTTACCACCACCCAGTAACTGCACCCATTCAGATGTGAGCATCACAAACTGCAAACTTCCAATACCTGCTCACTCCCAGAGACCAGACCACCAGCTTGTCCAGCAACTCTGTACTTGACAAAATCTGCCCCACCCCAGGAATGACTCGAAAACTCTTGTTGGGTTTCCCTGATGCTCCAGTGGTTAAGAATCCACCTGCAAATGTGGGGGACACAGGTTTGATCCCCGGTCTGGGAGGATCCCACATGCCTTGGAGCAGCTAAGTCAATATGTGCCAATTTCAGAATATCAGGCAGGGGACCCCTGACACCAGAGAAAATTTGGGTGAGGCCTCAGAGGAGAGGGTCCTTCATGCAGCTCGATCTTGTTATGGCCACGGTACCTTGTGAGATTTTTGAAAATTTATTCATTTTAGGCTGTGCTAGGTCTCCATTGCTGTACGAGTTTTTCTCTAGATGCAGTGAGTGGGGGCTACACTCTAATTGTGGCGTGCAGATTTTTCATTGTAGTGGCTTCTCTAGTTGCAGAGCACAGGCTCTAGGGTACTTGGGCTTCAGCAGTTGTGGTTCCCAGGCTCTAGAGCACAGGCTCAGTAGCGATGGCCCACGGGCTTCGTTGTTCCAGGGCATGTGGGATCTTCCTGGATCAGGGATTGAACCCACATCTCCTGCATTGGCAAGCAGATTCCTTACCACTGAACCACCAGGGAAGCCCTCTTGCTGAGATCTGTCAGAACCAAGGCCATGGGGAGCAGCCGCCTCCCCATCTGATCCAGGGTGTCCCCTTCCCCATCTTGCCCTCTAGTCCCCCACCTGGAGGGGCCTGCTTATCCCATTCAAAAGTCAAGGTCACGTCTACCTTTTTTTTTGGTGCAGATTTAGCTGGAGGGCGCATCCCCAAGAATTCAGCCCAGCAGAGCTGCTGGCAGTCTTGCAGGAGGCTGGGCAGCTTTCTGTTTCCTGAGGGGCAGCTCACATCACCTCTGCAGCTTGGGGAGAACATAGAACCCTTCACAGCCACACAAGGACAGCCATTCAGCCCCTGAGACAATCAGGAATTCACTGGGACCAGGTTTTCCTTCTTTTCACACCGAAGTGACCGTTTTATATGTCTTTGGCTGAAAAAGGAGCGTTTCTGTTGAATCTGGATTCACCAAACTGAGCTCCACGACATGAGGAAGTTGAAATTGGCTTATGGTCCTCGGGTACACAGAAAGGCTGGTGTGTCAGCAGATATGGGCTGAATCACGAATTTGTTCAGGAAGTCCAAGATTAAGTCCAGTTTATATTATTATGTAACAAGCTTACCTGCCAAGCAACACATCCAGGCAAATAAATTTAAAATATTTTTGTGCAGGATACATCTGGGATTCAAAACTTGTATTTACTTAAGACTTGTGTGAATGGTAAATAAGGCCACTTCTGTGGAATCCCTGAAAGAGGCAGTTTAAATCTCTGAAGCAGGAGTGAAGGCCTTACTCACTCAGAAATGAGGAACATCAGGCTGGAAAGATGAGTTCCTAGACCACCAGGCAGGAAAGGGGGATTCTAAAATAAAAGACTAGAAGATGGGACACCTGCAGTCTTCATGCCAGGCAAAGACGAGCATTTCTAAAGTGCAGACATATGGGGGAAAAAGACGTCAAACAATACTTGAAAGCGAACCGTTGTCATCACTTCTGAAAGGACAAAGGGTCTCTCAAATCTACTGCTTCAAAAAATGTATGAGAGAATGACCAAAACAGTGAAAATTAAATTTTTTTCATAATTCTGGAAATTAAAGGCTTACAACAATTCAAAGAGAATTTTACTCAAGAAAAACAGCTGAAAGGACTTCCCCAGACGCCCGGTGGTTGAGACTCCGCACTCCCAATACAGGGGATATAGGTCTGGTTGGGGAACTAAGATCCCACATGCCACGTGGCACAGTCAAAAAAAAAAAGAAAAAATAGCTGAATCTTGGCAAAATGTCTTGTGGCAATGACTTGCCCTAATCTCACTCTTCTCTCCCAGCAGCCTTGAAGATCAAGAGCTCCCAAAATGACAACTGAAATCCAGCATGCAGTCCCAAGACCAGGCAGAGATGGTGCATGCATGCTGTCGTGCTCAGCTCTTGAACCCATGGACTGCAGCCCGCCAGACTCCTCTGTCCATGGGATTCTCCAGGCAAGAATCCTGGAGTGGGCTGTCATGCCCTCTTCCAGAGGATCTTCCTGACCCAGGGATTGAACCCACGCCTCTTATGTCTCCTGTATTAGCAGGCAGGTTCTTTTACCACTAGGGCCACCTAGGAAGGGCCTAGTCTTTTTTAAGGATTCATCTGATTAGTTACAGCCCACCTGGAATCATCTTCCTTTTGGTGAACTCAGAACCGTCTGATCGGAGATCTTAATGGAGAGGGTTATGCAGGCTGTTTACACTGGGGTCAAAAAATTTGGGAGCTTAGAATACTGCCTCCCCCATTTTCAAATTGAAATGTTGGTAACTTAATAAAAGCCACCATTTTTAATGTACCAGTAAGAAAAAATAAGTCAGTGAAAATGTGATATTCCATCAGCTATAAAGTACATCCCAATTTCAGAGATGTTGACTGTGAAAGCAAGCATGCTTGTTTCTTACTGTTTCTCACTGTGTCACCTGCAGGAGCTGACGTGGTGAACAGAGTCTAGGTGAGGACAGTGGTGGGTGAGGACTCGTGGCCTCTGGATCAGCAAAGTTTATTTTTGGGTCATGTGGATTGGCTTGCCTTTGACTGCAGGTAACATAGAGCCTAAATCAAAATGGTCTAAACAATAAAGAGAATATGTGATTTCACATGGCATAACATGAAATCTGAATGTTAGCTGTCTCCTCTTTCAAGGGTTGTGAATTCCATGGCTCAGTTGTTCTCAAGGACCCAGGTTCTTCCCAATTCTCTTCTCTGTCATCTTCCACTGGGTAGCCGGTTCCCCTTGAGGTCTTAAGACAGCTGCATCCGTTCTGGGTGTCTGTTTAGACATGGCAAAATCTAGTTCCTTACCAAGTTATCTCAAGAAATGTTAGCTTTTCCAGGACTGCAGCAGAGGACCTGAATTTGTATTTCAAGCTTAAGTCAAGTAATGGCAATGACTTTTCCATTAGTTGTTGAGACTACTACTATTCAACCTTGGCTGTGCAGTTGAGTCACCTGAGAGCTACTGAAAAAAGCTCAGGTTCACACATCCCAGGCTTCCCGCCAAAACTCCAAAGTCACAATTGCTGCCTGGAGTGGGCCCCACGCGTCAGTAATTTTTTAACCCCTGAATGGTTATGTTTAATAAAACTACTCAGTGAACTGAGGTAACCGTGCTGGATGTCAGGAATCCTATTAAGACTAGGGGCAGGTAATCCAACACTTTTTCACCTGAATTACTGAAGTTCTACAATTGGGTCAACACACTGGAAGACTACATTATCTTTCAGTTACTAAGTCATGTCCAACACTGCAACCCCATGGACTGCAGCACGCCAGGTTTCCCTGTCCTTTCCTATCTACCTGAGTTTGTTGCAACTCATGTCCATGGAGTCTGTGATGCCATCCAACCATTTCATCCTCTGTCGTCCCCTTCTCTTCCTGCCTTCAGTCTTTCCCAGCATCAGGGTCTTTTCTAGTGAGTCGGCTCTTCACATCAGGTGGCCAGAGTATTGAAGCTTCAGCTTCAGTATCAGTCCTTCCAATGAATATTCAGGGTTGATTTCCTTTAGGATTGACCGGTTTGATCTTGCTGTCCAAGGGACTCTTAAGAGTCTTGGCCAGCACCACAGTTCGGAAACCATTAATTCTTCGGTGCTTGGCCTTCTTTATGGTCCAACTCTCACTTTCATACATAATTACAGGAAAAACCACAGCTTGGACTATACAGACCTTGGTCAGCAAAGGGATGTCCCTGCTTTTTAATCTGCTGTCTAGGTGTGTCATAGCTTTTCTTCCAAGGAGCAAGTGTGTTTGAATTCCATGGCTGGAAGACTACATACTTATATTGTCCCACCAACTGACAAACACTGAGTTTTGTTCTCATGTGTCTTTTAGTAACTGACTACAAAAAAGTTCTATGAAACGTCACACAGAATCTTAGAAACGAGAAATCTGTTCACATTCCACTCAGCGATTTCCATAATGAAGACCTAAGTAAGAACTGTTTTTATGAAACTATTATTAGAACAGTTAGGTTTTATATCTTTTCTCCTTCCTGAAAATAAGAGGTAAACAGATAATCACTTCATCGTTTTTGTTTGGGCTCTAAAAAAAGATCAGTGATAGGGCTGTCCTGGTGGTCTAGTGGGTAAGATTTCACGCCCCTACTGCAGGGGGCACCGATTCAATTCCTGGTCAGGGAACTAAAATTCTGCATGCTGTGCAACATGGCCAAAAAAAAAAAAAAAAAAAATCAGAGAAACATTTAACACAGCCATAACCATGCAGACCAAATGATGTGTAAATCCATGTACAGTTTTCCCCATTACAACTTGTTTATATTTCCCCTGGTTCATATATTTTTTTCAAAAAACTATGGTTTTATTATGAGTCTTCCTAGTGGCTCAGCTGGTAAAGAATCTGCCTGCAACACAGGAGACCTGGGTTTGATACTTGAGTCGTGAAGATCTATGGCTATGGTTTTATTATACATGTACTTGCTTGCAAGCACCTCAAGGGTCAGTGAGATTTATCAATAATTTACAGGAGGAAAACAAGGGGAGCAGCAGAGGCACTACAGCAGAGGCTGTAGGCACTTCAGCCTGGTAATGCCCAGGCTTCAGAGTGCTTAAAACCGGGCAAACAGACCCTGGTTCAAGGCAGAACAGAGTAGAGGCCTGACTGAGGCAGCACCTTGGAAAACCTGCTCTAACTGAGGAAAAGAGTGAACTGCAGAGAAGCAAGTGGAAACTGGAGGCGGAGACCAGCTGAAAATGCCTCTAATAACCCACATACAAGCGACCCACCGCCTAAGGGCTGGTTTAGGTGCACAGGGCACATCTCAGAGTATGTCTCTCCTTCAAGTTGACTTAACGCCACAAGTTAAGAGATTTCCCTGACACAGAGATGCTTACCTCTTCAAAATAATAATAGCTGTAGCTATTTAAATTTCCATGACTCTCAGTCCCTCCAACCTCTGCTTGGTCTTCCAAGTTCAGTAGTGAGGTGGGTACTGCCTCTTGAAAAACAAATACTTTTTTCTTATACATAAACTTTATATGTGTATTTAAACTTTACATAAGGAAAAAATTGTTTAAAACTGTCATAGAACATTAAATACAAGTATTTTCAAGACTCATGAAAAGAGAGAAAGTATAAGGTAAATATTTTTATTTCTTTTATAAGCAATGGATCCCATTATCCACCTCAAACGGTTTTGAGGCTTAAATTATAAAAAGTCAAACAGTATTGAATAAAATAGCCCAGCGCCTGCACATGCTAAGTATGTGCTCATGTTAGCTTACTGTACAATAGCCAATGTTAGCTTACATACAGGTTGGCTATAAGATGTACCTTCTACCACTGCCCAAGACAAGATCTTGAGTTCCTTTCAATTGTGTGTGATCTTTAAGAAGATACAAAGTAGTGATTCTACAGGTAACATAACCACTCCCTTGAACAATATCATTAAATTATCTAAGGTTCTTATAAGGAACCTTGTTAAAGCACCACTCAGTGCCTCTGCCATGTGGCTTCCTATGGATGATTCTAGAGCATTCTCTTTCCCTCCCCCCCATCACAGCCATGGAGTAAACCTGGCAGACAGCAATGGGTGCTGAGAGATAGCGTGCTCTCAGCTCACAGACTCCCCATGCTAAGGGCCCAGGGTCCATCCTTGTTTCTTCCTTTCCCAGGTCTTGTCTGATATACCTCTGCTTGAGTATATACAATTTCCTTTCTGGCTTTCAAGGGATTAGGTTACAACCAAAATAATTCTGACTCATATTTTCAAACAGGGCTTTGCTAACAAGTGTCACTAATGCTCGCCTCTAGTGTACACAGCACGTTAGTGATCCTATTATATATAATGATGATCATTTCAGTTTCATTGTATTTTTCTAATAATAATCAGTACTACTAAACAAAAGTACATGCTGAGCAGCTTATTATTTGTGCTTGGAAAATTCTGTATTTGAATATTATATTAAGATATCACCACACTCCTAAACTTTACATTCTACTGCAATTTATGAACCAATGTGAAAGGTAACCATTCTTCTGTCTTATCCATTCTTAAGCCTGGAGTTCCTAAATCTTTTGTCGATAAGATAGAAGAATGGACGCATGATACAGGATGCTCGGGGCTGGTGTGCGGGGATGACCCGGAGGGGGGATAAGAGGAGGAGGGAGGTGGGAGGAGGGTTCAGGAAGGGGAACACATGTACACCCGGGGCGGATGCACGTCAGTGTATGGCAAAACCAACCAATATAATATTGGAAAGTAATTAGCCTCCAAGGAAAAAAAAAAAATCGTGTAGCAGAAGCCCCGGCCGTCGCTCCGCGGCGCACTCCCCGCCCCCTCTGCTCTTGCCCGGCCGGTCGCCTGCTGGGGAACGGTGTTGGCGAGCACCCCGCGGCCCACGAGCGCGAGAGGCTGTGAGGCAGCCAGGGAACAGTCATCAGTGGAATTTCTATTTAAAAAAAAAGAAAAGAATGGTATAGCAAGAGACACTGTTCCATTTTATTTATAATAGTAGGAAACTTGAAACAACTTTTTTGTCCAACAACAGAAAATGGGTTTTAAAACATCATCAAACCATAATTTAAAACAAAGCTATGAGCAATCATTAACAACATGTTGTGAATGTATTTAATGACATGAAAAGAGCCAACTGTATTTACTGTCTACCATCCGATATCTTCTATGAGAAACCTGATGGTTTTCTCTCTTCAAACCCCTATACGTCTTCATCCATCCTCACTCGGTCTAACCTTGCTTCCTCTTTTATTGAGAACATGCAATCACTCAGAAGAGACCTCTGCAAGCTACTACCATAACATCTGCCCACCAGCTGGCATCTCTGTCACATACACTCCTCCTGTTTCAATGGCTGGAACCATCTTGGTGGAGACCAACCCTTCACTTATTCACTGCATTCTGTCCCTCTGCACTGTCCACCGAAGAGTTGCACTTCACCGTAATGACACAAGGGGGCGCTCTATATCAGGAATCCTGTAAACCACTCCAAATCAAGTCTTGAACAGGCAGACACAAGCACTCTTCATCCATACAAAGCTACAGAAGAAAAAACAAAAACACATTAGCTGGGGATTTCCCTGGTGGTCCAGTGGTTAAGACCCTGCGCTTCCAATGCAGGGGGCACAGGTTTGATTCCTGGTTGGGGAACTAAGATCCCACATGCCACACAGTGTGGCCAAAGAGGCCAAGACAAAAAAAACACATCAGTTGGTAAAAATTATCAACTTAGCCACACACGCCACCTCTAAAGCTATTTAAAAAATAAATAAATAAACTAACAAAGTAAAAGAGTCCAAAATAGTCAAGATGCTCCTGAAGAACATTAGAAAAATTATCAAACTATGTGGTGTGGGGCTCAATCATGTTGGACTCATTGCAACTCCATGGACTGTAGCCCACCAGACTTCTCTGTAAATGGAATTTTCCAGGCAAGAATACTGGAGCAGGTTGCCATTTCCTACTCCAGGGCATCCTCCCAACCAGCGATCAAGCCCACGTCTCACGTCTCCTGCATTGACAGCAGATTCTCCATCAAACTATATCAAAATCCAGTAAAGCTCCAGTAATTAAAGCAGTAGAGTATTAGAGAAACAGACAAAAGGAACAGACAGAGATCCCAGAAATAGACCTCCATTTGAAGAAATTCAATATACAACACAGGGGCTATTACAAATCAGTGGGGAAAAGCAGTCTTTTCAGTTGAATGGTTCTGGCAGACTGGTTTTCCATATGGGGGAAAAAAAGGGAAATCACACCCTGTTTAAAAAAAAAATCAATTAGTCTTAATTCTTCCGTTTTCCCTACACCCATAGCCACTCTCTTTTTTGTGAAATCAGTCCAATATACAAATACAGGCAAAAGAGATTAACAGCATTTCACCAAAGCTGAAGCTCAAAAGCTAGTAAGCATTTTAAGAAAAGACGTACAAATTTATGAAAATAAAGCTATGTGACACCATTTCTACATCCGGTAAATTGGTCAAAAATTTAAAATCCTGACAATTAAAGCATTGCTGAAGGTCAGTTCATTTCAGTTGCTCAGTCGTGTCCGACTCTTTGCGACCCCATGAACTGCAGCACACCAGGCCTCCCTGTCCATCACCAACTCCCAGAGTCCACCCAAACTCATGTCCACTGAGTTGGTGATGTCATCCAACCATCTTATCCTCTGCCGTCCCCTTCTCCTCCTGCCCTCAATCTTTCCCAGCATCAGGGTCTTTTCAAATGAGTCAGCTCTCCGCATCAGGTGGCCAAAGTATTGGAGTTCCAGCTTCAGCATCAGTCCTTCCAATGAACACCTAGGACTGATCTCCTTTAGGATGGACTGGTTGGATCTCCTTGCAGTCCAAGGGACTCTCAAGAATCTTCTCCAACATCACAGTTCAAAAGCATCAATTCTTTGGCGCTCAGTTTTCTTCACAGTCCAACTCTCACATCCATACATGACCACGGGAAAAACCATAGCCTTGACTAGACGGACCTTGGTTGGCAAAGTAATGTCTCTGCATTTTAATATGCTGTCTAGGTTGGTCATAACTTTCCTTCCAAGGAGTAAGCGTCTTTTAATTTCATGGCTGCATTCAGCATCTGCAGTGATTTTGGAGCCCCAAGAGACAAAGTCTGCCACTGTTTCCACATCTATTTGCCATGAAGTGATGGGACCAGATGCCATGATCTTAGTTTTCTGAATGCTGCGCATTAAGTCAACTTTTTCACTCTCCTCAAGAGGTTTTTTAGCTCCTCTTCACTTTCCCCATTAAGGGTGGGTGGTGTCATCTGCATATCTGAGGTTATTGATATTTCTCCTGGCAGTCTTGATTCCAGCTTGTGCTTCCTCCAGCCCAGCGTTCCTCATGATGTACTCTGCATATAAGTTAAATAAGCAGGGTGACAATATATAGCCTTGATGTACTCCTTTTCCTATTTGGAACCAGTCTGTTGTTCCATGTCCAGTTCTGACTGTTGCTTCCTGACCTGCATATAGGATAGGTTTCTCAAGAGGCAGGTCGGGTGGTCTGGTATTCCCATCTCTTTCAGAATTTTCCAGTTTATTGTGATCCACACAGTCAAAGGCTTTGGCATAGTCAATAAAGCAGAAATAGATGTTTTTCTGGAACGCTCTTGCTTTTTCGATGATCCAGCGGATGTTGGAATTTGATCTCTGGTTCTTCTGCTTTTCTAAAACCAGCTTGGACATCTGGAAGTTCACGGTTCATGTATTGCTGAAGCCTGGCTTGGAGAATTTTGAGCATTACTTTACTAGCGTATGAGATGAGTGCAATGGTGCGGTAGTTTGAGCATTCTTTGGCATTGCCTTTCCTTGGGATTGCAATGAAAACTGACCTTTTCCAGTCCTGTGGCCACTGCTGAGTTTTCCAAATTTGCTGGCATATTGAGGGCAGCACTTTCTCAGCATCATCTTTCAGGATTTGAAATAGCTCAACTGGAATTCCATCACCTCCACTAGCTTCGTTCATAGTGCTGCTTCCTAAGGCCCACTTGACTTCGCACTCCAGGATGACTGACTCTAGGTGAGTGATCACACGATCGTGATTATCTGGGTCGTGAAGATCTTTTTTGTACAGTTCTTCTATATATTCTTGCCACCCTTCTTACTATCTTCTGCTTCTGTCAGGTCCATACCATTTCTGAAGGTGGAGCAACGGAATTTCTTTTATACAGTTGGTGGGAATAAAAACTGTAAGAACTACTTTAGAAAAGACTGCCATTATCCTAAGATTTTTTTTTTTAATTGGAAAAAAAATTGCTTTACAATGTTGTATTGGTTTCTGCTGTACCAGAGTGTGAATCAGGCATAAGTATACACATTATCTTAAATTTTAAAATGATACATCAATTCTATTTCCTGATTCATACTCAGGACAACTCACACACATTTCCATCTGAAGACAGGTAAAACACTTATTCATAATAAGCGCTTGTATTTTAAAAATTGAAAATAACCTCAATGTCCATCAACAGTAGAATGTTTATATAAATTGTAATATACTCATAGAAAAAAATGCTATACAAGAGTACAGATGAATGACAGCTGCATGCATATACATGAATGAATCTTAGAAGCATAATGATGAGTAAAAATAGCAAGTCACCAATAAATAGCAAATATGATACTGTTTAATATTATATCCAAACCCAAGCATAATATTCAGTTAACCTTACACATTTGGTAAATCTACAAAGAATAAAACAAGAGAATAAAAATACAAAAAGATAGTGACAAATCCAGTGTGGGAAGTAGATCCACAGAGACCCACATATATATCTATTTATATGTATCAAATATTTTATAATTTTTTTAATTGGGGTAGGAATGAGAAAAAGACTTCTATTTGAGAAAATATATGTTCCCATGCAATTTCTAGAGACATTTCAGAGTGGGAAAAAAGTGCTAAATTTTAATTTTACCTTTTTTATCTATTTTATTTTCATGATGACTTCCTTTCAGGATTCAAAATCTAATATAGAGGGAAAAAATATCACACAATCATTTTCATGTACTATCTAATTCAGGTACATCATCATACTCTTGTAGTTTTTTTTCTTCTTGTAATTTTCTAAAGATTCCTACACCATTAATCCTAGTAATCACCTAATAATATTCACTTGAAGGGGAACTGGAAAATGAATTCTACATACATCATTTTTTCCATATATGCTTCATGGTAATAAACAACCAAATATTTGGTATAATTTCTAATTCCAGGATAACTCTTCCTATTTCAAAACTAAAAACATCCAGAAATAAAGACCTTTGACTTTCCAATATTTGCATATGCTCAAGGGAGTTTTTGACTCAAGATTAAACAGTTTCATTTCAAAAGAATCTTTTCTTTTCACTCACATTCCAATTCAATTTTGAAGAGATTAGCTCCAACTCACACATGGAAACGAAAGCACATAAACAACTATTATTTTTCAACTATCTTTTCTTACAATATGAAAGAGCTTTTGAAGAAAACTTTGAAATAATCACTTGAGTATGCTTTGATGTAACTCTAAAATATTTATCAACCAATGATCCTTAACTTTCCTTCTAAGAGTATATCAGGAATACTATTTCTCCTATCTGCTTTGTTTTCCATTGGCTGACTTAGCTACTAAGGTCGCTAAATACACTGAAGTTTTTAAGAACATTCCAATTTATAACAGCAACAAGTATGAATTTTCCTTTAAGCTACAAGGGAAAACATACAAACGAATAATAATTTTCTATACAGAAGTAAGTTATTAAATTATCAGTCCTAATATAACCCATATGCTAACCCACGAAGCACTCTGCTTAAGGAAGTGTCTTTTTAAATTCCCACCCTTAGGTTCAAATGTATTCTTTAAAAAAGAAAAATTAAAATTGTACCTACTTTAGTCAACAGTTCTTGTGTTTCATCAGTCAATGGAGCGTGTGAAAACTTGCAGTGTTCTCCCTGATAACATTTTGCTCCTGTATGGTAAAACTTGCAAGGATATTCATGTAACTCAAGTGTTAAGGAAGAAAAAATTTTTAATCCTGCTAAAATAAATTATTATTAATCTAATAACTTCATTTTTCCTACATGAAATTCTTTCCTACTAGTAGAAACATTAAATTCTCTATGTAAAATATGAGACGACAGGAATTCCCTGGTGGTCCAGTGGCTGAGACTCAGCACTCCTGATGCAGGGGTCCCGGGTTTGATCCCTGGTCAGGGAACTAAAGCCCATATGCTAAAGATCCCACGTGCTGCAACTAAGATCCAGGACAGCCAAATAAATTAATGAATTAAAAATAAAAAGATCCATTCTTAATAAAGTATGAGACAATAAATTATTAACTGCATTGTAAGAAAATTAACTTTAGGATGATGATTATATACATGAAGTTTATTGGCTATCACAGGACAAATTTCTCCCTCATAATCATTCTTAAACTACAGGTAAGAGATATGCATTTTAAGTACTTTGAGAAATTTGACTATTTTTAAAGCATTGTTTTGGGGTAAGGGAATTAAAAGTCAATAACAGTGATGTATCATGCAAATCTGGATCCTTCATATATTAGACTTGTTTAAAATGGGATCCATATATACAACTCTGATATTATTTTCCAGGAAAAATTTCTCAAGTTAGGGTTTGAGATTCCTTATATTGAATGACTTAAAGGAAAACAACTTTTGCGGTGACCAAATGTGCAGTTATCCTAAAATGTTATGTTCCATGTTTTCATAGGATGTCTGGACCACTTATACTCAAAAGAGTTAGGGTTACTCTTCAATTAAGGGACAATTAATCTCTATACAGCACAGAGTATAACAGAAAAGAAGTACTCTCAAACTATGCAATTCCTGACTCTTTTATGAAGTAGATTTCATGAATACAGATTCAGTCCATGGATGTCACAGCAGAAATTCTGAGAAAGTTTTTCAGGGACCTAAAATGAAAGGTCTCATGACCCTGCTACACTACCCAGTTAGAGAGGATGTACATTTGAGAGAACTTCTAAAGACTCTTTCTTGGGGCAGGGGGGTGGAGGAGGGAAACTGTGAACAATTTAATCACTTCAATACCAAGTTGAGCTTAGATAATATAATTTTGCCATGGTTAAAACATTGGATTCATTCAAAATTTTACATTCATGTAAACATTTATGAAAAGTAAAGTTACTGTATCTTGTGATAAAGGATATTATGCAAATATAGGCAGTTTTCCCCTCTGGTACAATATCCTTGTACATAAAACTTACACATTTCCTTTTTCTTCTCTATCTCTGCATCATGATCAAATTTACATTGGTCTCCCTGGGCCAAAGGAAGAAACAAGAAAAACCCATTATTTCTCACAGCTAAGCCATTACAATTCCTATTTAATTCTGGGTAAGCAAATGATTCCAGAAGAAAACAAAGTCTTAGTTACAAGCAGTATAGTCTGATTTTTAAAGAGCTATTATAACTGCATTGTATTACATATATTGGCTTGCTATTTGTCAAGTCCTTAACATTTTTAACACAAAGCATTTTTAAAAAATTATCTATTTTCAGAGACATAAAACAAGGTACAAAAACTTCATGGTCTAACGGTATTAAAATCATAGAGTCTGTTCTCTTATCACTGTGGAATTACATTACTGCTTTCTTAAATACAAAAGAATATTTCTGTAAAATTTTCTACTTGAAACCTCTACAGAAAGAAAACAGTTCTCAAATTATACAAGTATGCTTCAGGAGTGTCTAACAGAAACATAAGCTGGTTTTAGAACATTTTTGCTTACACTATACCTTAATACACTTCCTTTCAAGAAAGTATTTACAAATTTGCTTTCCCTGGCGTTGCACCGTATGTTGGTTGATGAACCCCTGACTCATTCTCACAGGCTGCTGCTGCTCTTTAGGTTTCCCATTCTGTGAAAACAAAAACAAAAAACTAAATGTGAAAACTAAGAGATTAAACATTTTATTTCATTGTACAAAATTATCTTAAACCACCTTTTAAAACATTAAAAAGTAACTCTTCTGAATTGCCCTTCAGGTAAGACTTGAATTTTTGTATATCATTTGAAACAAATGAATGATTGTCAGTTTTGGTATCATTCCATCACTGAATGTTAGTGTTTGCACAATCTGAATTTTTATTGTATCTTGACTGCATGCTACCTGTGTCCGGCTCTTTGGGACCCCATGGACTGAAGCCCGTCAGGCTCTTCTGTCCATGGAATTCTTCAGGCAAGAATACTGGAGTGGGCTGCCATTTCTTCCTCCAGGGGATCTTTCGAACCCCAGGGATCCAACCTGAGTTTCCTGCAGCTGGTGAATTAGTGGTGGATTGTTTACCTACCAATTCTTTCTTACTTCACCACCTGAGATTATATTGTATTTGCCCTCACTTAAAAAATTAAAAAAATTTTAAAAGGTAAGTTCCACTCATTGTGATAAACAGTGAAGTCTAAGAACAAGGCTCTTTAGAACACTGGGGACAAACCTCAAAATCAAAAGGTAAACCAAAAGTAGTGTAATCTTTCATTTCAATGACAGGCTCACTAGGTGTGAGCTGAGTATACTGATGAGCTCAAATTAATAAACATAATTAGAACCAGACCCTCAAAGATGGTGATAAAGGTATGAAAACAAAAGGGGACTTTCATGTAAGAATGAAAGGGGAATTTTATTACAGGTCTTTAGAAATATACATCACTTTCAGTGTGTTAACTTGTGGTACAACTTACAGCATCTGTGTATGGTATTCCTCAGTACGGTCTTAGGAATTCCACAGGTACAAAGAAGGGAGCTGACTGCACACTTGGGTGAGCTGCTCTGTAATAATGTCAGCACTCCACTCAGCACTACCAAAATTACGTGGCAAGCAGGTATGCCAGTTTAACTCTCGGTTTTATTTGATCATGTGACTGAATTCTAACAAACGTGTTTACAATTTGTTTCTCATGTAGAAGAGCTGTCAGTTACGGTGGAATAATCACTTGAGTCAATCTAAACCAAACGAAAGGGAACACTGCCTGAGTGCAGCCCTGCCTGGCCCTGGGTGACTATAGACAGTTACCTAAACTCTATGGCTTCATATTCGCCTTTTGTAAAATAAATTTTATACAAATACATTTTGGTCTATAATATTTGGTGTTTCTGCTAGTGGAGGTGATGGAATTCCAGTTGAGCTATTTCAAATCTTGAAAGATGATGCTGTGAAAGTGCTGCACTCAATATGCCAGCAAATTTGGAAAACTCAGCAGTGGCCACAGGACTGGAAAAGGTCACTTTTCATTCCAATCCCAAAGAAAGGCAATGCCAAAGAATGCTCAAACTACCGCACCATTGCACTCATCTCACACGCTAGTAAAGTCATGCTCAAAATTCTCCAAGCTGGGCTTCAGCAATATGTGAACCGTGAACTCCCAGATGTTCAAGCAGGTTTTAGAAAAGGCAGAGGAAGCAGAGATCAAATTGCCAACATCTGCTGGATCATGGAGAAAGCAAGAGAGTTCCAGAAAAACATCTATTTCTGCTTCATTGACTATGCCAAAGCCTTTGACTATGTGGATCACAATAAACTGTGGAAAATTTTGAAAGAGATGGGAATACCAGACCACCTGACCTGCCTCTTGAGAAACCTGTATGCAGGTCAGGAAGCAACAGTCAGAACTGGACATGGAACAACAGACTGGTTCCAAATAGGAAAAGGAGTACGTCAAGGCTGTATATTGTCACCTTGCTTATTTAACTTCTATGCAGAGTACATCATGAGGAACGTTGGGCTGGAAGAAGCACAAGCTGAAATCAAGACTGCTGGGAGAAATATCAATAACCTCAGATATGCGGATGACACCACCCTTATGGCAGAAAGTGAAGAGGAACTAAAAAGCCTCTTGATGAAAGTGAAAGAGGAGAGTGAAAAGGTTGGCTTGAAGCTCAACATTCAGAAAACAAAGATCATGGCATCTGGTCCCATCACTTCATGGGAAATAGATGGAAAAACAGTGGAAACAGTGTCAGACTATTTTTTTGGGCTCCAAAATCACTGCAGATGCTGAATGCAGCCATGAAATTAAAAGACGCTTCCTCCTTGGAAGGAAAGTTATGACCAACCTTGATAGTATATTAAAAAGTAGAAACATTACTTTGCCAACAAAGGTCTGTCTAGTCAAGGCTATGGTTTTTCTCGTGGTCATGTATGGATGTGAGAGTTGGACTGTGAAGAAGGCTGATCGCCGAAGAATTGATGTTTTTGAACTGTGGTGCTGGAGAAGACTCTTGAGAATCCCCTGGACTGCAAGGAGATCCAACCAGTCCATCCTAAAGGAGATCAATCCTGGGTGTTCATTGGAAGGACTGATGCTAAAGCTGAAACTGCAATACTTTGGCCACCTCATGCGATGAGTTGACTCACTGGAAGACTCTGATGCTGGGAAAGGTTGGGGGCGGGAGGAGAAGGGGACGACAGAGAATGAGATGGCTGGATGGCATCACCGACTCTGCGGACATGAGTTTGAGTGAACTCCGGGAGTTGGTGATGGACAGGGAGGCCTGGCGTGCTGCGATTCATGGGGTCGTGGAGAGTTGGAAACGACTGAGCGACTGAACTGAACTGAACTGAATATTTTACCAAGCCCTAACTCTTGTCTCCTGAACCAAGCTTAACAAATGGCTCCCATCCAGCTTAGAAGCCCTCAGAAAAGTCAAGTCCAAAAGAGTCACTTACTGCTCTGCTGTGATTACATCTGCAGAGCAAGGAAGAAGAACTTCTAGAAAGCAAAATCAAAATACCAGAGTGGGTGCAGGGTCTGGTATCTGGCAGGGGGTGTCTCAAAAATATTAATTTTTAATTTCCAGAGGGAGTCAAAAACCAATAGACCAATGGCCGTCGGAATGCCCTCATAGCTATCTAGGGACTTTCCTGGCAGTCCAGTGGTTTGGGCTTCCCAGGTGGAGCAGTGGTAAAGAACCCACCTGCCAATGTAGGAGACACAGAGATGTGGGCCCAGTCCCTGGGTCGGGAAGATTCCCTGGAAGAGGAAATGGCACCCACTCCAGTATTTCTGCCTAGGAAACCCCGTGGACAGAGGAGCCTAGCGGGCTACAGTCCATGGGGTTGCAAAGAGCTGGATGTGACTGAGCACACATGCACACATGGCTGTCTTCTCTTCTCCTTGCTTCCCACATCTGTTTTTCCAGTCTTGACAGCACAGCACTCAGAAATCAGGGGGCTTGTGTGTATGTATTCAGGGGCAGCAGGTATGACACTAAGGTTTGATTGTGAGGAAGGGAGCCTAACAGTGAGAAGGAAGCATGTGGGGAGCCCACTGCGGGTAAAGGAGGCCCCACTGAGGTGTGAGATGCAGTGCCTTCCGACACACGTGGATTCTCATACCTGGTCCTGTGAGCCACTGCTCTTCAGGGAAGCATGTCCTTTGTCTCCAGGGCCAGGCCACTTTCGCTTCATTTTCTTCTTTTTACCATTCTTGTGAACAGCTTTAAGGTTTTTATTTTTTTGCTTAACAGCTAAAAACAACAACAACAAAAATTTAAAGACAATATAAAACAACAATAGAAGTTTACTCTCAAGAGAGATATTCTACAGTAATGCAGGAAAAGTTCTCCACTATTCACAAAGTGAAAACTGGGATGATGTGGACCTGTCTTTCCAGCAGCTCTGGGATTAATATACTCTGGATCCCAAATTCATTCCTTGTGAAAATACATAAGGCATTGCCAGGAAAAAAGCAAGATAATTAACGAAATCATTCTTGCAAGCCACCAGCCCAGATACTTTTTAAGTATTCAAAGTATGATGGATCTCATTAGGAATTGCTTTAGTGATGCAATAGTAAACGCTTCAAAGGACCTCATATATGGCTGTCAGATTATTCACTGAAAACATTTTATATAGATTAAGTTGATCTATAGATCCATTCTAAAGGAGATCAATCCTGGGGGTTCACTGGAAGGACGGATGCTAAAGCTGAAACTCCAATACTTTGGCCACCTCATGCAAAGAGTTGACTCACTGGAAAAGACTCTGATGCTGGGAGGGATTGGGGGCGGGAGGAGAAGGGGACGACAGAGAATGAGATGGCTGAATGGCATCACCGACTCGATGGACATGAGTCTGGGTGAACTCCAGGAGTTGGTGGTGGACAGGGAGGTCTGGCGTGCTGTGATTCATGGGTTCGCAAAGAGTCAGACACGACTGAGTGACTGAACTGAACTGATAGATCCATTTTAAATAGAGAAACATTTTAATAGGGAAAAAAATGAGAGGACTAAGAATTTTACTTACAACTGTCCCTTATTTTCATATCTATGGCTGAATTTCATTTTAGTAATCTAAAAGAATACATTCCTGGGGGACTTCCCTGGTGGTCCAATGGTTAAGAGTCTGCCTTGCAATGTGGGGAACGTGGGTTTGACCCTTGGTCATAGAACTAAGATACCACATGCAATGAAGAAACTAACACTTGATGCAGCCAAACATAAATAAATATTTATAAAAAGGAATACATTCCTGCGTTTAGTCTCATACACTATTATCCCAGTCTATTCTTCTTCAAAGGAAAGCAACCTGAAAAGGTATTTCCTGTCCTTCACATATGCTGAAGCCAGGGATTTAGCATTCTCCCTTGCAAAGCTGCGGAGAAGGCAATGGCAAGCCACTCCAGTACTCTTGCCTAGAAAATCCCATGGATGGAGGAGCCTGGTAGGCTGCAGTCCGTGGGGTCGCTAAGGGTCGGACACGACTGAGCGACTTCACTTTCACACGTTGGAGAAGGAAATGGCAACCCACTCCAGGGTTCTTGCCTGGAGAATCCCAGGGACGGGGGAGCCTGGTGGGCTTCCATCTATGGGGTCACACAGAGTCGGACACGACTGAAGTGACAGCAGCAGCAGCAGCTTGCAAAGCTGTCATGTCTTTTAAAATTATTTATTTATTTATTTATATGGCCTTACTAGGTCTTAGTTGTGTACACGAGATTTTTAGGTGCCACATATAGGATCTAGTTCCCTGACCAGGCACCCTGAATTGGGAGTTCAGAGTCTTAGCTACTGGACCACCAAGGGAGTCCCAAAGTGGTCATCCTTTGAAAATTCTGCTGCACTCTCCACTTCTCTTGCAAACTGAGCATTTGTACACCAAGTGACCAGCTCACATTTGATGTCAAGATCCAAGAAAATCTTATCTTATCATGAGATAAAATGCAGACCCCATCCCCAACTCCATCCATGGACAATGGTGACTACTCCTGCAGGTAACTTTAAATGATCAAACAGTTTGACTCTTACCTTTCTGGGTCCCCTTTGCTGTTTCTTTCTTCACAGATTCTTCAGGAGACAGTAAGGACTGAGTAACACTGGCCATCTCTTTAGCTTGTATGTACTGCTGAAGCTCCTTAGTGAAATTATCTTCTGGCTCCTGATTGCAGATGTCATCATCATTATATGCATCATAGTCCTTACTTCTTGATTTCCTATGTTGCAAATTCTTCGGAAATGTAGAGCTTCCAGAGTGCCTAAACTAAGTAAAAATTAAATTTTCAAATTTAAAAACCTAGCGTGATTTGAAACAATCTGGCCATGAAGGAGAAATAAAGACTGGCTGTGACCTGATCATTGTTGAAGTTGACTGATGAGAACACAAGGGTTTCATATGCTATTCTTTCCACTTGTATGTATGTGAAATTTTCCAGAATTTAAAAAAAAAACAAAAACACATGCATCCGTACTTAAAAGATGCTTTGAGGGAAGACTCAATCTGTTCACCGTGTGTACTTTACTAGGTTGAAAGACTAAAGCCCCACAACTTAATTATTTGCTATAAAAGAAGTGACAGTATTAGTCCACATTTTATTTCTCCCTTTGCATCAACTATCCTTTCACGTGGTTTAATCCAGTAACTCGTCATCGAGAGCAAGTAAACTAAAATGGCCCAGCTGTAAATCCAGTACACCAACTACCAAAGTCTACTTCCTCCCTTTAACTCTGAGCACTGCTGGCAGGGGATGTGGCAGCAACGATGACAAGAAACCGCCAGGCAGCCCAAGCAGCAGACACCTTCCAGCACCAGGCGCAGAAACATTCCCAGGTATGGGTTCCACAGGTGTCTGTACTTGGAGACACCAGGGTTAATCAAGATTTATTATTACAACTGGTACAGACGATACATTTCAATTGAACAGTTTATTTGTAAAAAGCCCAGTTGTCAAGTTCAGTTCAGTCAGTCAGTAGTGTCTGACTCTTTGCAACACCAAGGACTGCAGCACGCCAGGCTTTCCTATCCATCACCAACTCCCGGAGCTTGCTCAAACTCATGTCCATCGACTCAGTGATATCATCCAACCAACTCACCCTCTGTCGTCCCCTTCTCCTTCTGCCTTCAATCCTGCCCAGCATCACCATGTTTCTCAATGAGTCAGCTCTGCATCAGGTGGCCAAAGTACTGGATTTTCAGCTTCAGGATCAGTCCTTCCAATGAATATTCAGGACTGATTTCCTTTAGGAAGGACTGCTTGGATCTTCTTGCAGCATAAGGGACTCTCAAGAGTCTTCTCCAACACCACAGTTTAAAAGTGTCAATTCTTCAGCGTTCAGCTTTCTTTATGGTCTAACTCTCACATCCATACATGACTACTGGAAAGACCATAGCTTTGACTAGATGGACCTTTGTTGGCAAAGTAATGCCTCTGCTTTTTAATATGCTGTCTAGGTTTGTTGTAACTTTTCTTCCAAGGAGCAAATGCCTTTTAATTTCATGGCTGCAGACACCATCTGCACTGATTTTAGAGCCCAAGAAAAAAAAAGTCTCTCACTGTTTCCATTGTTTCCCCATTTATTTGCCATGAAGTGATGGGACCGGATGCCACGATCTTTGTTTTCTGAATGCTGAGCTTTAAGCCAGCTTTTTCACTTTCACCAGGAGGCTCTTCAGTTCCTCTTCTCTTTCTGCCATACAGATGGTGTCATCTGCATATCTGAGGTTATTGGTATTTCTCCCTGCAAACTTGATTCCAGCTTGTGTTTCACCCAGCCCAGCGTTTCTCATGACGTACTCTGCGTATGAGTTAAAGAAGCAGGGTGACAATATACGGCCTCGACGTACTCCTTTCCCAATTTGGAACCAGTCCATTGTTCCATGTCCGTTTCTGTTGCTTCCTGACCTGCACACAGATTTCTCAGGAGGCAGGTCACATGGTCTGGTGTTCCTACCTCTTTCAGAATTTTTCACAGGTTCTTGTGATCCACACAGCCAAAGGCTGTGGCCTCGTCAGTAAAGCAGAAATAGATGTTTCTCTGGAACTCTCCTGCATTTTCTATGCTCCAATGGATGTTGGCAATTTGATCTCTGGTTCCTCTGCCTTTTCTCAAGCCAGCTTGAACATCTGGAAATTTACAGTTCACATACTGTTGAAGCCTGACTTGGAGAATTTTGAGCATTACTTTGCTAGTGTGTGAGATGAGTACAATTGCTTGAGAGTTTGAATATTCTTAGGCATTGCCTTTCTTTGGGATTGCAATGAAAACTGACTTTTTCCAGTCCTGTGGCGCTGTGGAGTTTTCCAAATTTGCTGGCATACTGAGGGCAGCACTTTCACAGCATCATCTTTTAGGATTTGAAACAGCTCAACTGGCATTCTATCACCTCCACTAGCTTTGTTCATAGTGATGCTTCCTAAGGCCCATTTGTATTCTTGCAACCTCTTCTTAATATCTTCTGCTTCTGTTAAGTTCATACCGTTTCTGTCCTTTAACTTTACATGAAATGTTCCCTTGATATATGTAATTTTCTTGAAGAGATCTCTAGTCTTTTCCATTTTATTGATTTCCTCGATTTCTTTGCACTGATCATTGATGAAGGCTTTCTTACCTCTCCCTGCTATTCTTTGGAACTCTGCGTATAGATGGGTATATCTCTCCTTTTCTCCTTTGCCTTTTGCTTTTTTTCTTTTCTCAGCTATTTGTAAGGTCTCAGGCAACCATTTTGCCTTTTTTTGCATTTCTTCTACTTGGAGATGGCCTTGATCACAGCCTCCTGTACAATGTCACAAACCTCCATCCATAGTTCATCAGGCACTCTATAAGATCTAGTCCATTAAATCTATTCCTCACTTCCACTGTGTAATCATAAGGGATTTGATTTAGGTCATACCTGAATGGTCTAGTGGTTTTCCTTACTTTCCTCAATTAAAGTCTGAATTTGGCAATAAGGAGTTCATGATCTGAGCCACAGTCAGCTCCTGGTCTGGTTTTTTCTGACCTTATAGAGCATCTCCATCTTTGGCTGCAAAGAATATAATCAGTCTGATTTCAGTGTTGACCATCTGCTGATGTCCATGTGTAGTCATCTCCTGTGTTGTTGGAAGAGGATATTGGCTGTAACCAGTGCATTGTCTTGGCAAGTCTCTGTTAGCCTTTGCCCTGCTTCATTTTGTACTCCAAGGCCAAACTTGCCTGTTACTCCAGGTAACTCTTGACTTCCTATTTTTGCATTCCAGTCCCCTATGATGAAAGGACATCTTTTTTGGGTGTTAGTTCTAGAAGGTCTTGTAGGTCTTCATAGAGCCATTCAACTTCAGCTTCTTTGGCATTAGTGGTTGGGGCATAAACTTGGATTACTGTGATATTGAATGGTTTGCCTTGGAAACTAACATCATTCTGTTGTTTTCGAGATTGAAAGTTTATCACAATAAACTGTGGAAAATTCTGAAAGAGATGGGAATACCAGACCACCTGACCTGCCTCTTGAGAAATATGTATGCAGGTCAGGAAACAACAGTTAGAACTAGACATGGAAAAAAAAAAAAAAAAGAACTAGACATGGAACAACAGACTGGTTCCAAACAGGGAAAGGAGTACATCAAGGCTGTATATTGTCACCCTGCTTATTTAACTTATATGCAGAGGACATCATGAGAAACGCTGGGCTGGATGAAGCACAAGCTGGAATCAAGATTGCAGGGAGAAATACCAATAACCTCAGATATACAGATGACACCACCCTTATGGCAGAAAGTAAAGAACTAAAGAACCTCTTGATGAAAGTAAAAGAGAAGAGTGAAAAAGTTGGCTTAAAACTCAACATTCAGACAACTAAGATCATGGCATCCAGTCCCATCACTTCATGGCAAACAGATGGGGAAACAGTGGAAATGGTGGCTGACTTTATTTTTTGGGGCTCCAAAATCACTGCAGATGGTGACTGCAGCCATGAAATTAAAAGACAGTTACTCCTTGGAAAAAAAGTTACGACAAACCTAGACAGTATATTAAAAAGCAGAGACATTACTCTGCCAATAAAGGTCCATCCAGTCAAAGCTATGGTTTTTCCAGTAGTCATGTATGGATGTAAGAGTTGGACTATAAAGAAAGTTGAATGCCAAAGAATTGACGTTTTTGAACTGTGGTATTGGAGAAGACTCTTGAGAGACTGCAAGGAGACCCAACCAGTCCATCTTAAAGGAAATCAGTCCTGAATATTCATTGGAAGGACTGATGCTGAAGCTGAAACTCCAATACTTTGGCCATCTTATGGCAAGAGCTGACTCATGTGAAAAAACCCTGATACTGGGAAAGATTGAAGGCGGGAGGAGAAAGGGATGACAGAGGATGAGATGGTTGGATGGCATCACCAACTCAATGGGCATGAGTTTGAGTAAACTCCAGGAGTTGGTGATGGACAGGGCAGCCTGGCACGCTGTAGCCCACAAGATCACACAAAGAGTTGGACACGACTGAGTGACTGCACTGAACTGCATTTTGGACTCCTGTGTCGACTATGAGGACTACTCCATTTCTTCTAAGGGATTCTTGCCCACAGTACTAGTTATAATGGTCATCTGAATTAAATTCGCCAAC
This sequence comes from Moschus berezovskii, assembly GCF_049115385.1. Lineage (NCBI taxonomy): Eukaryota > Metazoa > Chordata > Mammalia > Artiodactyla > Moschidae > Moschus > Moschus berezovskii. The sequence goes on from NC_142470.1 coordinate 108,653,790, forward strand.
TCCTAAAATGTCGATATTCACTCTTGCCATTTCTTGTGAGACCACTTCCATTTGCCTTGATTCATGGACCTAACATTCCAGGTTCCTAGGCAATATTGTTCTTTAGGGCATCAGACTTCCGTCGCCAGTCCCATCCACACGTGCGTGTTGTTTTCGCTCTGGCTCTGTCACCTCACTCCTTCTGGATGTGTTTCTCCACTCCTCTCCAGGAGCATACTGGGCACCTACTGACCTGGGGAGTTCATCTTTCAGTGTCTTTTTTGCCTCTTCACACTGTTCATGGGGTTCTCAAGGCAAGAATACTGAAGCAGCTTGCCATTCCCTCCTCCAGTGGACCACCTTTTGTCAGAACTCTCCACCGTGACCCATCCGTCTTGGTTGTCCCACACGGCATGGCTCTTAGTTTCATTGAGTGAGACAGGCTGTGGTCCATGTGATCAGTTTCGTTAGTTTTCTGTGACTGTGGTTTTCATTTCTGCCTGCCCTCTGATGGAGAAGGACAAGAGGCTTGTGGAAGCTTCCTGATGGGAGAGACTTACTGTGGGGGAATCTGGGTCTTGTTCTGACGGGCGGGGCCATGCTCAGTACATCTTTTTTTTTTTTTGCTCAGTACATCTTTAATCCAAATTTCTGTTGATGGGTGGGGCTGTGAGGATAACTACGTTTACCTTGGTTTCAGCCTTTCACATTATTTAGCAGCCATAGGAAGAACCAAAAAAATCATTCAGAGTGCAACAGTCCACATGAAGTTTACACAACCATGGGATTCTATTCAGTGCATCTGAATCAAGACAGTACAAGGATCCAGAAGAGTGATATCACATGTCCCCCCATCTCACCCCCACTGCACAAGACCCACAGGCCTGCAGTCCTGAAGCAGACCCTTTTCACTACAAGCAGTAACAAAAGTGACTTACTTATATTAAATGAAGAGATGAGATGACTTGGTAACATTATAAAGCCAGGACAATCATCAGCTATCCTGCTTTATTACACATTAGAGAAAGTGAAAGTGTTCGTCACTCAGTCGTGTTCGACTCTTTAACACCCCATGGACTGTAGCCCACAAGGCTCCTCTGTCCATGGGATTCTCCAGGCAAGAATACTGGAGTGGGTTGCCAAGCCCTCCTCCAGGGGATCTTCCTGACCCAGGGATTGAACCAACGTTTCTTATATATCTCTGGTATTCACAGGTGGGTTCTTTACCATCTGAGCCACTAGGGAAGCCCATACATTACAGAAGCATTTCTAACTGACATTCTTTTCAGAGGGCACTGGGATATACAAGATATTAACACAGTAATTGCTTAAATATGTCCTCATGCAGCTGCTATGAACTCATTGCTCTGATGTCTGTTGTTCTCTATATAACTTAGAAGCTATAAGAACACAATAGTACAACTTATTTCCCTTTCATAAGAAAGTCTGAAGTATTTGTCTCCTCTTTTAAGTGAAAGATTTTCTTGCGCTTGATTCAGAATGGTTTATAGAACTAAGAACTAGTATGGCCTCCTGAAATTCCACAGAAATAAAAGTACAGAAATGTAGAAATTAATAGTCTCAGGGAGCAGGGGAAATGAAGTACAATTCGTCAGGAAGGAATTAAGAAGGGTTCAACAAATTCCTGGCAAATTTTTGACAAACATAAAGCAAGCTATAATTTGGAGGTGGGGCTTAGGTTGCAGTGTGAGAAATAGGGCTATAAATGAGAATGAATTAAAATACTACATAAAAAAAAAACCAAAACAAAGCTATTGTAACAAATTATCTCTGACCACCACCCCCTCTCAACCCAGAATATAATCAAACAAAAATTTACTCCATGCAAAAAAGAGGGTTATTCTCTAAAGAAATTTATTAAAATGTCTGATAAAGGCCAAGTCTTCCTGTATGAGTACTAAGACTCTAGAATGAAATCCTTCACATTCTGACACGTAGGAACAACTTCTATCAGAAAAACACTCCATCCTCTATCCTATATCAGGGATTCGTTACCCTGCTGTCCAGAGAGGCACGTCCCCCTCCTGCCTGCCCCTGGCCAAGGGTCTACGGACAGAATGATAGAATTCAATAGACTTGGATGAGAGTAAAAAACACATGTTATTTTCATCAACCTCTAAATTGACATTTAGCATTTTCTTCTGCTTTGAACACTGGCTGCAAACCACAGTAGTATCAGCAGTTGCTGCAACTGTCACGAACAGAAACCACAGGACTTTTATACATTAGACTTACTGCAGATCTCAAAGCAGGTTATGTTTTATGGTCATCACTTTGTCAACATAATTTTTAGACCTACAACATAGTAATGAGGCCTACTGCTGGATTTAATTATTTAGTGTATCAACAAAGAATATATTACTCTTACCTTATTTCTTAATATTTTGATAACTGTATTTCAATAAAATCAACTTCCATTATAACCCAACATATTTTATTTTATTCACTTAAAAACATTATTCTGAGAAGAGGTCCAAGAGCTTTGCCAGACTGCCAAAAGGGATACATGGCACATAAAGGGTTAAGAACTACAATGCTGCTGGAAACCTACAGATGCACACAGCCCACTCAGGTATCAAGCGACCAATCAGGCTTCCCACTGAGAAGAAATGCCTATGGAGACCCACCAACAGACCAGCAAAGGACTTTCATCCAGGCCTGTCTTAATTCAAAGGACATAAAGAAAAACAAAAGCAGGGCTTCTGGTGGCTCAGTGGTAAAGACAATGCAGGAGACACAGGCTGAATCCCTGATCCAGGAAGATCCTACATGCTACAGAGCAACCAGGCCCGTAGCCACAACTGTTGAGCCTGTGTTCTAGAGACCATGCTCTGCAACAGAAGCCACTGCAATGAGAAACCTGAGACCAAAACAAAATAATCTAGAGAATAAAACAAAAAAGCAGGAAAAAGAGAAAACCTGACCCAGAAGAAGAAATACAATTCAAGGAAAAGAAAAGAACACAAAAATTTTAAACAAATACACAAAGATATCAAGATGGTATTTTTTTTTTAAGCTAGAAAGTTATAACAAGACAGCACAAGAAAGAACTCTTGAATCATTAAATTATGACTTATGAAGATAAACAGAAAAAGGAAGTTTCTTAGAATATAAGGATAAAATAAAACATACTCCTTGTACATGAAGGGTATGAATAATTTTACCAAATACTTAAGCACAATGAATGAGAAGATTCATAGTCTCTAACAATACCGAGAATAAAGCGAAGAATCTAAAAGCTCCCAGAACAGGATGCTTACAAAGTGACTAGAACCAGACTGGCAAGACGTCATACTAGCGACACGGACAGCCGAAGAAAATGGGACAAATAACCTCAAGCTTAAGTCTATTTTACCCAAAATACCTATGTGCTATGAGGATAAAGTCAGTATTTTCAGAAACATTTACAAGAACTCAAAAGCTTTATCCCATGCATTCCTATATAACAGAACATGCCAGCTAAATGAAAATAAGTTAGAAATAGTGCTAAAAGAAAAAAAAAAGATGTAACTCACAAAAGCCTCATCAGACACTCAGCATTAAATCTAACAAAAGGTATGTAAGATATCTACAAAGAAAATTATAAAACACTGCTAAGACAATTAAAAGAGGACCTAAAGACTGGACAACCCAATATTCTAAAGATGTCAATTCTCTCCCAAATGATCTACAGTTTCACTGCATTCCCAAGTGAAAGTCCCACCAGGGCTTTCTGTGGAACTTGACAAACTATTTCTAAAATTCGTATGGACATACGAAGGGCAGAGAATAGCCAAGACGGCTGAAGAAGAAAAACAACGTGCGATGACTTACTTGCTTGATATCCAAACTCATTATCATTAAGCTGCACTAATTAACACAATGAGGTCGTGAGGGGAGGGATAGACGCATAAACCAGTGGATGAGAACAGAGACTCTAGAAACGGATCCATCAGACACACACACTTTCTTTTCCAAACACTTGACTTTTGACAACAGTGACACTTAAGATTCATGGGGGAAAAGAACCGCCTTTTCCTCCAACGAATGGTGTTGGAACAACTGGGTAGGATAATGGAAAAAAAAAATAATCCAAAATTTGTCCCCTTGCCTCATAGTAAACACAAAAATCAATTGTGGGTGATTATAAACTTAAATGGAAAAGGAAAAACAACAAAACTTTTAGATGACACTGTACAGAAATATTTTTATTATCTCAGGATATGTAAATAAAACTCATAAAGCATTATCTATGAAGAAAAGATTAATAAACTTGAATACATTAAAGTCAATAACCTTTTATCAAAAATTGCTATTAACTTAGGAAATAAGCTACAAAATGAGCTGATACTTGCAACACATAAATCCACACGGGGGAAAACTGGCACACAAAAAAGGGAAATCTAAACTGGACAAATATAGAAAAGATGCTCCATCTTAACAGTAATCAATAAAATGCAAACTAAATGACAATGAAGGTATCTCACCAGATGGCAAAATTTAAGAAAGTGTGGAGACATCTGTAGAAATACAGAGTCTCATTACACCGCCTTTGGGAATATAAATCAGTAGAACGACTTTGGATACAGCTTGGCCTCACGGTAAAGGGAAATATGCTTGTCCTCTAAGACCCAGCGGTTCTACTCCAAGGCAACTGCAGAGGAGATGTGCAGGATGCGACTGAGCCGTGGCAGCACTGATCACAACCTCACAGCTGGAAGTGAGGCCAGATGTCCACCAACGCCAGCACCGAGTGTCCTCAGATAATGAAATGCGATGCGGTGAAGAAAATGAACAAGTAAGAATATGCCACTTGTGTGCACTATGCATATTCTGTGAGTGTACATTATGCACACCATGAGTGTTAAAACCATAATGTTAAGAAAAAGGAGACAAAAGGACGCATACAACACTATTCTATCAAGTGCAAAAACAGCCACAAGAAAATGGCACTCTTAAGGAGGACAGCATTAGTAGGAAAACCACAAAGAACAAGCAAATGCTTAGTGCACAAGTTGGGATAGTAGTCATCTCTGGAAGGAAAAAAAGGAACACGACTGAGAAAACGAGCGCTGGGGGTAGGGCTTTCTTGAGCTGCACAGTGTTTACTTGAGTTCACTTTTTAATTAGCTGTGATAGACTTACGTTTTATACACTTGTAAGGAAAGAGCCTGGCCTGAAGTAAGCCTACTTACAACTAATCTAGGTGTCTACATTCTCACAGTACTGTTTCTGAGAAACTCCTTAAGATAACCATAGAAGGTTGTATCTGCCTGTATCCTGTATGGGGTTATAGATGTACTGGGGAACTTTAAGTGGGCACAAAGGACTGGGGCTTATGTGATTAATATTAAAAAAATTTTAAAGTAATATTATTCACTTATTTTGGCTGTGCTGGGTCTTCACTGCTGCGCAGGCCTTCTCCAGTCGCAGCGAGTGGGGTTACCTGCAGCGCATGCGCTTCTCACTGCAGGGGCTTCTCTCGCCACAGAGCACAGGCTCTGGACGCATGGGCTTCAGCAGCTGTGGCTTGCGGGCTCTAGCGCGTGGGCGCAGTAGCAGTGGTGCACAAGTTGGTGTTTGTTTTGTTGTTTTTGTGGCTACACGGGCCTTTCTCTAGTTTCAGGCTTCTCAGTGCAGCGGCTTCTCCTGTCGGGGAGCAGGGGCTCCAGCAGTGGTGGCCCATGGGCTCAGTAGCTGCAGCTCCCCGGCTCTACAGCACAGGCTCAACAGTTATGGAGCAAAACCTTAGTTGCTCTGCAGCATATGGAATCTTCCTTGAGGAGGGATTGAACCTGTGTCCTCTGCCTTGGTGGGCGGATTCTTATCCATTGCACCACCAAGGAAGTCCAAAAAAATTTCTTTTTAAGTATTAAAAATGTCTGGGAAATTCAAGCTATCATTTCTCAGTTTCAACTAGGGCTCTCGTCAACAGCAGCCATATATGCCCCAAAGGGCAAAAGAAGTCATGTACTTGGGTAGCTGAGAGGCCTTCTGAGATGAAGATGCTGTACTTTCTGCCCTGTATCCTTTTATAAAGCTGAGTATAACAGTATCATATTAAAGGCCATGTATGTCTTGCGGATCTCACTGCCAATTTGAACTCAGCTTCTTTTGTAGTGTGTTAAAGTTCACAATAACAAAGGTTCCAAAAGAGAAAAAGCAAGAGAGAAGCAGATATTGGCTTTGCCGTGGGTTGGCTGTGTCCTCCCCAAATTGAAGTCCTAACCCCCAGTACCTTAGAACATGACCACATTTGGAAATAGGGTCATTATATGTATAGTTAGTTAAGATGAGGTCACTAGGATAGGCTTTAATCCAGTATGTCTAGTGTCTTTATAAAAGGGGGGAATTTAGACACAGACCTACTCACAAAGGGAGAATGCCTTACGGAGCGTGAAGGTAAAAATCAAGATGATGTTTCTGGAAGCCAAGCCAAGGGGGACCAAAGACCACCAGCAAGCCAACCAGAAGCTAGGGGAGAGGCGTGGAACCGACTCTTCCTCATAGCCTTATGAAGGAACCAACCCTCCTAACAGCTTGCTCTTGGACTTCCAGCCTCAAGAACTCCAAGACAATAAATTTCTGTTGTTTCAGTCACCACTCAGTATGTGGTAGTTTGTTATGACAGTCCTAGGAAATTAATACAATCTTTAAGCTGTAAGTCACTAAGGCTAGCTAAAGTAGCAAATCAAAACTTTAATTTGAAAAGAAAGAAGCTTTTGAAATTGTTTACAACCACTTCAGAGATAGAAAAAACAAAAGTAGAAGCGTAAAAGCAATGAACTAAAATCAGTTCATGTTACATGACAACAAAGTAACAATTAATTTTTTAAAAAGTGTAACCAGGTTTCATTTGATATAAGTAACCTGGTCTCAAATGCTGACTAAAATGAGACAAACAGAATTTCTAACTTCTCACACCCTTTCCTGTCTGTTTTTTTCAATACACCAACTTAATCTTACTTTTTTGGGAATTTGCTCACATTCCAGTTTTACTTTCCATTTTATTTTCTCTTCTTGTGTTTCTTCAACTTCTGTATCATCTATTTCACCACCGATTCTGTAGCAAAAATATCAAATAACACAAAGGGTTTTCAACCTGAAAAGGGTTCATACCACAGCATTAATATCCACTGCTTTGGTTTACCTTCAACTTGCCCTCAAAGAAATTCCAAAATCAGATTCTACTCCAAATATTTCAGAGAAATGTACAAAATTATGATAAGCAGTAAATGTCAACATACATTTATGAGTAAACTGCAAAGCTGACACTTTAAATTACTTAACCTTAATAGTCAACTATTAGCAGCTACATAAATCATCTATTCGTTCAACAAATACTGAGAATCCACTATATACCAGGCTCTGGGTCTTAAATCACGGGATATAACAATGAAAAAGACCTTGTTCCCACTTTCTGAGAAGTTTCTATCTACTTGGGAGAAAGAAAGAAAGAAATTTTGGTGTGGGGTGATAAGAACTGGTGTATATATTAGGAACATTTTAAACTTAAGATATGGGGACCAAAGGTTTTCTGAACCTAAAAGATATGTAAGAATTGAAAACAAAGAAGAATGTCAGGGAGAAAAATATTTCAGGTAGAATTCAGGGTACCTTCTGAGGTCAGAAGAGAGCCAAACTTATAGTCAAGTGGGAAGATCAAAAAGGAATGTTGTTGGGACTTCCCCAGTGGTCTGGTGGTTAAGACTCTGCTTTCAATGCAGTATGATCCCTGGCTGGGGAACTATGATCCCATATGCCACATGGCACGGCTAAGAATATATTTTTTTAAAAAAGAAGGAAAAGTTGTTCTCAGAGTTACTAGAACCGAGAAGCTGAACAAGCAGAGAACGTCTCAGATGGCTACTGGAGAATATTCCAACAAAACTAAAAATGAACCTAAGAAAGATGAAAATGGGAACTGTAAGAAACAGGAGGCCAATAAAATATACAACTAAACCTAAATAAAGGTAGACGCTGTAGACACAGGGTGGAGAAGGGAATGGCAACCCACTCCAGTATTCTTGCCTGGAGAACTCCATGGACAGAGGAGACCAGTGGTTGCAAGGAATCAGACACTACTGAGTGACTCTCACACACACAGACACGGGGGGCTGAAGACAAGTAGTGACTATGTGATAAAAGCTTAAGATCTGAGTTACATGCCAGACAAGGGCAAGGACTAGACAATTTCAGAACATGCTCCAAGTGGAAAGTGCTGCCAGCACAGAACTGTGAACAGTAACTCTGCACTTCTTTCAGAGTTACAGGAGGAGCTGGCACGTTAGTTTTGTCCAATCCAACAGTTACTACACTCATCTGTCCTGCGTCAGAGCTTCCGTCACATCCATCAGATGAGGGACCAAGGCCATTGTTACGAGAGCCAATAAACCAAATACTGTGGACTAGCACTGGTCTAATTTCCAGTCATGAACTGTCTTATAGAGGAAGCAAAATCTCCTCAGGCAGAGCAATAATGACGACAGCAACAGTAATAGTAGCATCTGACGTGCTTTACACCTCCTCTGTGCCAGGTGCTATTCCATAAACATTAGATACACCACAACAGTCCTCCACGTACATGCTGTTGTTAAAAAGCTCATTTTACAGATGAGAAAACTGAATATGGAATGTTTACAAAACATGTCAGAAATCTAGCAGAGCGGAACTGAGATTTGAGTTCAGGCAGGCAGAGTCAACTTCCTATTCAAAGTACCTACTAGGGACTTTCCTGGCAGTCCAGTAGTTAAGACTTCACACTGCCTCTGTTGGGGGCAAGGGTTCCATCCCTGGTCTGGCCGAGGAATTAAGATCTCGAATGTCACTTGGCCAAAAGAAAAAAAAAAAAAAGGCAATTAAAATATTTACTAGCAGTAGCAGTGTTAGTCACTCAGTCAGGCCCAGCTCTTTGAGACTCCACGGACTGTAGCTTGCCAGGCTCCTCTGTCTATGCGGTTCTCCAGGCAAAAATACCGGAGTGGGTAGCCATTCCCTTCTCCAGGGGATCTTCCTGACCCAGGGACTGAACCAAGTCTCCTGCATTGCAGGCAGATTTTTCACCATGTGAGCCACCAGGGAAGCCCCAAATATCTACTAGACAAAATCTTATATCCAAAATTGAACTCTTGATCCAATCACCCTACAATCTTAAACAGCAACTCTAACCTAATGATACAAACCAAAAACCTTGAAGTAGACCTTAACTCGTCTCTCATATTCCCCATCCAGTCTTCAAAATACATCCTTACCTGATCACTTTTTTAAAAAAAATCTAGCCACGTGCTCTTTATTGAGCTTCACCCCAGTTGCTCAGTAGCAAAGAATTCACCTGACAATGCAGGAGACACCGGGTTCAATCCCTGGGTCAAGGAAGATCCTGGAGGAGGAAATGGCAACCCACTCCAGTATTCTTGCCTGGAAAATTCCATGGACAGCAGAGCTTGGTGGGCTACAGTCCATGGGGTTTCAAAGAGTTGGACACAACTGAGCGACTGAACACGCACTTTAAACAAATTTTTATTTAATTATTTTTGGCTTTGCTGGGTCTTCCTTGCTACTCTGGGATCTCAATGAAGTGACTTCTCTTGCTGCAGGACACAAAGGTTTCATTAATTGTGGTGCACAGATAGTTGCTATGGGGCATGTGGCATCTTCCCTGACCAGGGATTGAACCAGTTTCCCAGACATTACAAGGCAGACTCCTAACCACTGGAGCACCAGAGAAACCCCAGACCTCACCACTTTTTATTACTACTATACCTACTACTACTGCGCTAACTACTCCCGGCCACTACAGTCTACTCTCAACCACCAGATGGTCCTGCTAACGTGTAAGCCTCAGCTAAAAACCCTCCAATACTTACCTCTCACCTCACTCAAGGTAAAAACCAAAGTCCTTTTTATGGTAACTGCAAGTCCCTACACAATCTGCCCCTTCCCTTCCGCCCCCCATTCCAATACCTCTCAGGTTCTTCTCTTCCAGTCCCACCATTCTTCCTCTCCACTGCAGCTGTCTTTCTGGCCACTTCGCTCCCATCATGGCAAGCCTACTCCAGCTCAGGACCTTTACATGGAATATTCTTCCCACTAGATAATCAACCTTATCGCCTCCTTCGAGCCCCTACTCAAATATTCCTCATCAATGTTATTAGTAAACGTTCCTTAACTACCTTCTTTAAAAGATCTACATGTTCCCCACCATGCCATCCTCCCTTACCCCCTAGCCAGCTTTCACTTTCTCCACGGCAGTCTCAGTACCTCTTTAAACATAAAGGAAATAATACACCCCAATGGAGTTCGCTGCTTTATCATGGCCTTTAGGCTTTTTCAATGTAAATAGGGAGAGTAAAGGCAGACTACTCGCTGTTTATCCCTCACGACTCATCTTTTCTACCAAAGAGCGCCCAGCACGTGTAGTGAGAACTACAAATGCTCTCTGTCCTCCAGGAGATGACGGTCTGGAAGGCAAATGCTACGGGGGCCGCAGGCGGGCTCCCTCCCAGCCAGAGGGACCTGGGCGCGGAGAAAAGGGAGCATCCTGAACCCGCCCCGCCCCCGCCTGAACCCCGCCGCTCCGCCGGCCCAAGTTCCCCGCGCCTCTGGCCGCGGCGGTCTACGAACCGGGCCCCAACTTCGGCTTCTAACTGCGGCCCCAGCACGACCTTGGACGCCGGACCTCGCGGCGCCGCCCCCGCCACTCCCGGAGCAACTAAGGCGGAAGCCGGCTGCAGGCCCTGTGTTCAAAGCAGAAAAGACTAGGGCTCACCTCTGGTCAGAATCCGTGGCGGACTTCTTGCCAAGGGCCGGGTTTGGGGGTTTGGAGAAAAGATTCTCAAAATCCATCACTCTCTTCGGCGCCGGCGCCGGGGAGCCACCGAGAAACAATCCGGCGCGAGGACGCGCTCCGCGACTCCCCTCCCCGCCCGCAGCTCACGCCGCACACGCGCCGTGCACTCCCCGCGACGCCGCTTCCCGCCCGCAGCTCACGCCGCGCACGCGCCGTGCACTCCCCGCGACGCCGCTCCCGGCCCGCAGCTCACGCCGCGCACGCGCCGTCTACGCCCCGCGCCGCCGCTCCCCGCCCGCAGCTCACGCCGCGCACGCGCCGTCCAAGCCCCGCGCAGCGCAGCCGGCGCTCTCCCCGCCCCGCCGCTCCGCGGAGGCGCTGTGCTAATGCTGTGCAGTTACATGTACTAACACTTTTTGGATACATTATCTCAAATCGTTAATAGAATTTTAAAACAGTCCTTGAGACTCTACTCTGGTGTAAACTGTTCGACCGAAGTCACAGTGTTTCTAAGGAATGATACCAACGATGCGTGCGCGCTCCTCAATCAGTTCAGACGCTCAGTCGTGTCTGACTCTTTGCGAACCCATGGACTGCAGCCGGCCAGGCCTCCCTGTCCATCACCAACTCCCGGAGTTCACCCAAACTCATGCTGGAAAATCCCCCTGACGAAAGAGTCTGGTGGGCTGCAGTCCATGGGATCGCTAGGAGTCGGACATGACTGAGCGACTTCACTGTCACTTTTCACTTTCACGCATTGGAGAAGAAAATGGCAACCCACTCCAGTGTTCTTGCCTGGAGAATCCCAGGGACGGGGGAGCCTGGTGGGCTGCCGTCTATGGGGTCGCACAGAGTCGGACACAACTGCAGTGACTTAGCAGCAGCAGCAGCAGCATGTCCATTGAGTCGGTGAAGCCATCCAACCTTCTCATCCTCCGTAGTCCCCTTCTCCTGCCTTCAATCTTTTCCAGCCTCGGGGTATGTTCAAACCAGTCAGTTCTTTCCGTCAAGTGGCCAAAGTATTGACGTTTCAGCTTCAGCATCAGTCCTTCCAATGAATATTCAGGATTGAGTTTCTTTAGAATGGACTGGTTGGATCTCCTTGCAGTCCAAGAGTCTTCTCCAACACCACAGTTCAAAAGCATCAATTCTTCAGAGCTCAGCTTTCTTTATAGTTCAACTCTTCTATCTCTACACAACTACTGGAAAAACCATAGCTTTGACTAGATGGACCTTTGTTGGCAAAGTCTCTGCTTTTTAATATGCTGTCTAGGTTGGTCATAACTTTTCTTCCAAGGAGTGTCTTTTACTTTCATGGCTGCAGTCACCATCCGCAGTGATTCTGGACCCCCCCAAAATAGTCTGTCACTGTTTCCATATCTGTTTACCATGAAGCGATGGGGCCAGATGCCATGATCTTAGTTTTCTGAATGTTGAGTTTTAAGCCAACTTTTTCACTCTCCTCTTTCACTTTCATCAAGAGGCTCTTTAGTTCTTTGCTTTCTGCCATCAAGGTGTGGTGTCATCTGCATATCTGAGGTTATTGATATTTCTCCCGGCAATCTTGATTCCAGCTTGTGCTTCATCCAGCCCAGCGTTTCTCATGATGTACTCTGCATAGAAGTTAAATAAGCAGGGTGATAATATTCAGACTTGATGTACTCCTTTACCCATTGGGAACCAGTCTGTTGTTCCATGTCCAGTTCTAAATGTTGCTTCTTGACCCACATACAGACTTCCCGGGAGGCAGGTCAGGTGGTCTTGTATTCCCAGCTGGAGCTGCCGCTGTGCGGTGCTAGAGCGATTCACTGCAAAGGGGAAGCCCCAGCAAGATGGTAGGAGAGGCAAAATCGCTTGTGTGCTTCTAGCTGATGTATATTTGAGCACTCACTTTGTACCAAGCATCAGTTCACATTTTTGTTCACCTCATCCTCAAAACAGCCCTCTAAGGAATATACTATTACCTTCCACACTTGAGTAAACAGAACTGTAGACAGATTTTGTGCCTGGTGGACTCTACAGCGGAATTCCTTGGTGTCTCAGACAGTAAAGTATCCCCCTGCATTGTAGGCCACCTGGGTTCGATCCTTGGGTCAGGAAGATCCGCTGGAGAAGGGAATGGCAACCCACTCCAGTATTCTTGCATGGAGAATCCCAAGGACAGAGGAGCCTGGCGGGTTACAGTCCATAGCGTCAGCCAGACACGACTCAGCGACTAAGCACGCACTCAAGCACATCCCATGCAATATTTAGGACCTACATATACTAAACACTTATTTATATTTTATCTTGGTGCCTCTTTTCTTGCTGCAGCGGACAGGGGTTGGGGCCCTGAACTTTTCCTTTGTAACTGCATATCTGTAGGGTTACCTTTGTTTTGAAGAATTTTTTGTTAACCATCATTGAGAAAGAAGGAGTTTCTGAATCTCTGATTTGAAAGGTGGGTCCTGTGTAGCCAGCCCAAGTCCATCAAAGGCTATAATGAATGGTTACCCCTCTGTTCTGCTGGTCACTGATTCTCAACACGTGGAGAGTTGGCTTTTAAAATTCAAAAAATGAAAGAATGCCCATTTATTTAATTTTCTTTCATCAGAGGTTTGTAGCTTTCCTCAAACAGATTCATGTACATATTTTGTTAGGTTTATACCTAAGGGTTTTTTTTTTTTTTTGGTCTTCATGTAACTTTTTTAATTTGAAATTTCAATTATTCATTACTAATATGTATGGATGTGAGAGCTGGACTGTGAAGAAAGCTGATCGCCGAAGAATTGATGCTTTTGAACTGTGGTGCTGGAGAAGACTCTTGAGAGTCCCTTGGACTGCAAGGAGATCCAATCAGTCCATCCTAAAGGAGATCAATCCTGGGTGTTCATTGGAGGGACTGATGCTAAAGCTGAAACTGCAATACTTTGGCCACCTCATGCGACGAGTTGACTCACTGGAAGAGTATGATGCTGGGAGGGATTGGGGGCAGGAGGAGAAGGGGACGACAGAGAATGTGATGGCTGGATGGCATCATCAACTCGATGGACATGAGTTTGAGCGAACTCTGGGAGTTGGTGATAGACAGGGAGGCATGGTGTGCTGTGATTCATGGGGTCGCAAAGAGTCGGACACGACTGAGCGACTGAACTGAACTGAACTGAATATGTATGAAAGCAATTGGCTTTTGTATATTAACCTTGTATGCTGCAACTTTGCTTTAATTGCTTGTTAGTTCCAGGATTTTTGGTCAATTATTTGGAATCAGCAGTTGTCAAGGGTGGGGCTGGGGGTGGGGTGGGGTATGGAAGGAAGAATGACTAGGTAGAGCACAGCAGATTTTTAGGGTAGTGAAACTATTCTGTACACAGTGATGAGGGACGCATGCTATTGTATATTTGTCCCATAGAATATAACACAGAGTGAATCCAGTGCAAACTATGGATGTTAATGTATTGGTGTTGGTTCATCAGTTGTAACAAATGTACCACACTAACCGAAGATGTAAAGAATGGGGTAAACTGTGTTGGGGGGCAAGGGAAATTTGTACTTCCCAGTTTTTGTGTACATCGATCAGTCCTGGATGTTCATTGGAGGGACTGATGCTAAAGCTGAAACTCCAATACTTTGGCCACCTCATGCGATGAGTTGACTCACTGGAAAAGACTCTGATGCTGGGAGGGGTTGGGGGCGGGAGGAGAAGGGGACGACCGAGAATGAGATGGCTGGATGGCATCACCGACTCTGTGGACATGAGTTTGAGTGAACTCCGGGAGTTGGTGATGGACAGGGAGGCCTGGCGTGCTGTGATTCATGGGGTCGCGGAGAGTCGGACACGACTGAGCGACTGAACTGAACTGAAACCTGCTCTAAAACAAAGTCTATTTTATAAAGACTGTTGATAGGGGGCTTTTGTGAAATGAAGATGCCCAGGGTTAGTTGGAGGGGAAAAAAGGGGTGGGTATTAAGTGCTAAGAGTATACAGAAAAGAAAAAAGCACATTGGTTGGGAAGACTCCTTAAAAGGGGTATTATTTGAGCTTTGTCTTGAGGTAATTTCCATTGGAAGAGATGAAGTTAGAGGTAAAGCATCATATGCAGACAGAAATGTATCAAGTCAGGTAAATAAAGCACACATTTGAAAAACAGGGAATTGAGAATTTTTTAGTTTTGCTTAGTATGATGCCAGTATAAGGTTAATCATGAAAAAGAAATCTCAAAAGGTAGATTGGCCCACCCAGGATAGCCTCACTTGCTTCTTCTTTTAGGGAAGGACTGTTTGACTCCTGGCCCAAATCAGGGTCTACTTCACAGACAAGCCAAGGGAAGTTCTCTGAAGCTGACATTTTTCCCAGGGAAGTTGTACCTTCCCCTGTTGTTCATGCTGTTGGCATGAACTTTCTTTTACACAGGAAACATTACTAAGGGGAAAACTGAATTAAGGTAGTAACCTTTCATTGGAGGAAAGGGCTGTTATTACAAAACTCAAAGTATTACCATACATACTTTTTCACATAAAATGTCCGTCATATATCAAAAGATAATCAGGCCACAAAAGGAAATTAAAATGATAGATAAGGGATGTCCCTGGCAGTCCAGTGGTTAAGACTCCGAGCTTCCAGTGCAGGGGGTGTGGGTTGGATCCCCAGTGGGGGAACTAAGATCCCACATGCCTCAGGGCATGATCAAAAAGAAATTAGGAAAATCAGGAAGCAGGAAAAACTGACCTGAAAAGGCATCAGATACTAGTTTTATCATATAAAGACTATAAAAGGCTATATATGTTTGTGGTAGGTTGATTTCCCCCAGTGGCCCCTGTTGTCCACCTTTCCCTATGTCTGCATCCTTTACAATATGATTTTGCCACTCCTCCCATCCAGAGATGGACTGTATTTTATTTCATTTCCTGTTTAATCCTCCTTAATGTGAGTTGAATTTAAGACTAACTAATAGTGTGCAGCAAAAATAGAACGCCACACTATGAAAAACATGATGGAGGTCCCTTAAAAACTAAAACTAGAGTTACCCTATGATCCAGAAATCCCACTCCTGGGAAGAACACCCCTATGTTCATAGTGGCACTGCTTACAATAGCCGAGACATGGAAGCAACCTAAATGCCCAACGACAGATGATGAATAAAGAAGATGGGGTACATATACAATGGAATACCACTCAGTCATTAAAAAGAATGAAGAAATGTCATTTGCAGCAACATGGATGGGCCTAAAAGTATCACACTAAATGAAGTGTTAGAGAAAGACAAATACCGTATGGTTTTACTTATGTGTGGAATCTAGAAAAACAAAAGAAATGAACAAACAGAACAGAAACAGACTCACAGATACAAAGAATAAACAGGTGGTTGCCAGAGGGGAAGGGAGTGGAGTAAGGGGAGGAGATTAAGAGGTACAAACTTCCAGTTCAAAAATAGATAAGTCAACAGGTTTATAATGTACCGTACAGGGAATTTTGCACTGGGTAATAAATCCTTTGTTGTGAGGAACAGTCTTGTGCATAATAAGATGTTTAGCAACATCCCTGGCCTCTCCCCACCAGATGCCAGTGGCACTCCTTCACAGTTGTGAAACCAAAAATGTGTCCAGACATCGCCAATGTCCTCTGGAAGGCAAATCATCCCCATGTTGAGAACCACTGGTCTAGAGTGATTAATTCCCAAAGCAGGAATGCTTCCTTAAGGGACATAATGATAGTTTAATTAAACTTGAGACAGCCATTTGGCCACTTAGAACTTCTTAGGCCAGTGAATCAACAGATAAAGAAAGAGCTTATTATACGGGCTGGGGTGATTAATTGTAATGATCAAGTCATCCTGTTTGTACAATGAGGTTAAAGAAACTCAGGAGAATTCTTGGAGGTAGTCTAATTAATTTTGTGTCCTATTATTAAAGTCAGTAGAAAACAAAACCCCATAAGCAGTACTATTAATGGTCCAAACTCTTTAGGGATGAAGATCTGAGTTATTCACCAAGAAAGAGCCAAGAACAGCTCAGGGCAAAGGGAATGTAACAAAAAGTAAAGGGAGAAGGTAGTTATTAAACAACACAACCATGTCACCAGTAGCAAAAATGATTGTAACGGTTATGAATATTTCATCCTCGATTTGATATAAATGTGTATAGTGTTAGTCGCTCAGTCGTGTTGGACTCTTTGTGACCCCATGGACTGTAGCTCGCTAGGCTCCTCTGTCCATGGGCTTCTCCAGGCAACAATACTGGTGTGGTTGCCAATTCCTTTTCCAGGGATAAATATGTATGTGTACACATAAATGTGTGTGAAATATAATTATGTATATATAAAAAAATATGAAATCTTCCCCCTCCCATTTCCCTACTAACACATAATATATTAATAGTAGTTAACTTTATTTCTCTTTACTCAAGTTATTTGATATGAAAGGAGGAGTGTGACTGCACTAAAAGAAAAATTAGAAGAATAAACATAACCCAAAGATGGAAAAGAGATTTTTTATCTTTTTTAGGGAAAAGGGTTAACATGTTTTTGGCTGAACATGGTGCAGTAGGACCATAATAGGCCAAAGCATGATTTTGCTATTGTCTTTTCTTTTTTTGGCCACCCTGGGTCTTTGCTGTGGCACCTGGGTGTCTCTCTAGTTGTGATGTGAGGGCTCAGTGCTTGTGGCAGGCAGGCTTAGTTGCCTCATGGCATGGGGGAGTCTTAGTTTCCCATCTATCCATTCATGTTCAGTCGCTCAGTTGTGTCAGACTTTATTCAACCCCATGGACTGTAGCCCACCAGGCTCCTCTGCCCATGTTTTGCTGCCAGTGAGTGAGCAGGTTGCCATTCCCTACTCCTAGTTCCCCGACCCGGGATCAAACCTGCGTTCATTGCACTGAAAGGCAGTGGATTCTTAACCACTGGACCACCAAGGAAGTCCACGCTATTGTCTTTAATCTGGATGGAAGTTAAGTACCAGTGAAAGAGGTACATACGTGTGCCTAGTTTAAAAGTGTGTATTGGTGATTCTGTAGTGTGTCGTCTTGACTGGGCTGCTCTATGTTGTGCAGGATTCCTATTCTTGCATATTTCCAGTTAGAGTGGGCTATAAGAGAGATTTTGCACAAAATTTGGAAGGTGGAAGTGAAATAGCAGTCATATTGTTTTTATGTTCAGAAAGTCAGTGAAGGGGCGACAGATGTTGCATGCACATTATCATTTATCTGCTAGTTCACCTTCTTGCTATGGGGCAACAACCAGACCTTTAGCTTACCAACCTTCCCACAGATGTTCCTTCAGCTTCTCCAAATTCTGGGTAAGGTATGTTTAACTTCAAGTTAAAGGGCACAAGATTTTCCTTCAGAGCACCCACATCACAAAAGTTGGGTGTGGTAAGAGATGAAGATAGGTTCTGGCTTGTCTCCTAAGGATTCTGGCTCATTTCTGCTCTCCCTCTTTACATCCAACTCCCCTTCCTGAATCCTTGCCTTGAAGATCCTAAGATCTAGACTAAGAGAAAAGCTTTACACAGATTATTTTTAACAGCTCCTACAATTGCATAAGGCCAATCCCCTGTAAATCTGTCTCCTAGTGATTCTGCTTCTCTGAGAGAAACTTGATTAATAAGATGGCTTTTCGTAGAAAACTAGACAGGACTGAAATGGCAACCCACTCCAGTGTTCTTGCCTGGAGAATCCCAGGGACGGCGGAACCTGGTGGGCTGCTGTCTATGGGGTCACACAGAGTCAGACACGACTGAAGTGACTTAGCAGCAGCAGCAGCAGACAGGATTGAAGGGGAAAGTGGGTGAATCAGAAGACAAGTCAGAAGAAATTATCCAGAGATACTCCTCCTTTAAGAAAGGAATCTACGAAAAAGACTATTAGAAATAACAATAATAAGTCAAAATGTCTAAATATAATTAACTTTAACCACAAGAGGAAAAGAGAAAGAGGAAAAGATGGATGAACTATTTCAAGAGAAAAGGCTAAGATTTTTAAGAATTGCTGAATTCAATCTACACATCAAGAAATGTGTATACACCACTCAACAAATACCAAGCAAGATCACTAAATGAAATTCACACCGAGGCACATCACAATAAAACTGCAGAAAAGCAGAGAAAAGTTTTAAAGTAGCCACAGAAAAATAAGTAAATGTGTCCAAAACTTAAGATGGCTTTATGGAATGTTACTCAATAATTAACTAGGAAAACAAAACAACTTCAAACATCTATGTACCTAATAAAATATCCTTATATGAAGTAGAAGAAGTGGTAACCCCAACATCATAGTGAGGGATTTTAACATCCTTTACTTGATTGATTTATTAAGTGGACAGAGAAAAATTGGCAAGGATATAGGTGATAAACATCTTAAAGTTAATAGGCTAGACCTGGACTGCGAGGAGATCCAACCAGTCCATTCTAAAGGAGATCAATCTTGGGTGTTCATTGGAAGGACTGATGCTAAAGCTGAAACTCCAATACTTTGGCCACCTTATGCGAAGAGTTGACTCACTGGAAAAGACTCTGATGCTGGGAGGGATTGGGGGTGGGAGGAGAAGGGGACAACAGAGAATGAGATGGCTGGATGGCATCACCGACTCGATGGACATGAGTTTGAGTGAACTCCGGGAGTTGGTGATGGACAGGGAGGCCTGGCGTGCTGTGATTCATGGGGTCGCAAAGAGTTGGTCATGACTGAGCAACTGAACTGGATGGACAGGTATTAAAAGTTCTGCATCCAACAATGAGAGAATTTTATTTTCTTAAGCACATATAGAATATTTATAAAAACTAATAATGTACATAAAGCATCAACAAATTTTAAAGATAGATATTTTACAGACCATGGCCTAGGTCACACAATAGTTGAGCAAGAAATTAAGGAAGAAAACTTCAGACTGTGAACTGCAGAGTAAGAAGCTAACCAGAGCCTGTGTTTAATCTTGGACCCCTACCAACAGCTATCTCATTATTAAAGAAACTTAAAGCCTGTTTTTAGTTAAGCCGTATAGTTTTCATTACATACAATCAAGTTCAATTTCAACTGAGTAGGTATCCTTTACCCCACTTAGCATTTTGATAAGTGCAGGCTTCACGAGTACAAATTATTAGACTCAAAGCTCCATGAGAATAGACATCCCAGGTTGTTTATCTATAACTCTGCTCAGAAGATAGCACGATATGTCAAGCATCACGATCAATAAATCTTTCCTGAATAAACAAATGAGTGAATCAGTGCTCCCAAGATTAAGATGCTGGGGGTGGGGATAGATAGAGCTCAGAACATACTTTCACTGCTGGAAAAATAAACATCACGTTTCTACTGCAGATGAATGTAAGTGATTGCATCAGAAAACGCTTTCACAAGTGCTGAGAGCTGCCACTGAGTTCATTATCTGCAAAATAAAGAATTTGGAGGAGGGTGTTTAAGAAACAGGCTTCCCTGGTGGCTCAGTAGTAAAGAATCTGCCTGCCGGTGCAGCAGACAAGGGTTCCATCCCTGGGTCAGAAAGATCCCCTGCAGAAGGAAATGGCAACCCCCTCCAGTATTCTTGCTTGGGAAATCCATGGACAGAGGAGCCTGGTGGGCTACAGGCCATGGGGGTCCCATGACTCAGTGACTAAACAACAAAAATAGTTAAGAAGCAGGTGTAAGGAAGATCTGATATTCTGAAATGACTTTTTTTTTTGGCCGCCCTGTGGGGCTTGGTGATCTTAGCCCCCTGACCAGGGGTTGAACCCTTGTTCTTGGCAGCGAAGCAGAGTCCTAATCACTGGGCCACCAGGGAACTCCTCTAAAATGACTTAGTGACTTCTGAATTCTACCTTTGAGACATACACCTGAAGTGTACTATGGACCGATCCCAACCTTTACCATCTGAGGCTGTTAGAGAGCATGGACTAGGGAAGATGGAGCCTGCCATGTGTGTCAGGATCTTCATCTCATTTGGAAGCAACATTTTGAAAGCACTTTTGCAAAGCCCGGGCTGATATCCAGGTGCTTGGGGGGTTTGGGGGAAAATTTCCAAAGAATGTGAATAAAACAAGTATTTATTCTAACCTTAAAGTGCACTGTATAGGGAATCTCCCCACCCCCAAATTAACTCCACCATGACGTCCCCATCCTGCTAGATAGGCAAACATCATGGTTGTAATGCGGTCCCCCCGCCATTACCGTGAGCCCCACAAGCAGTTAGGAACTTTGCAAGCTCACAGGAAGACTGAGGAAAAGGCCTCCTAAGCCTCCACCTGCAATGATCGCCTTGGAGATCATTTCTGTCCAGGGTTGAACCATCTCTTCCAGTCACATCATTTTTGTTATGGAATCTAAGTCGTGTCTGAATCTTTCGCAACCCCATGAACTGCAGCCCGCCAGGCTCCTCTGTCCATGGGATTCTCAAGGCAAGAATACTGGAGTGGGTTGCCATTTCCTCCTCCAGGGACTCTTCCAAACCTAAGGATCAAACCCAGGTCTCTTGTATTGGCAGGCAGATTCCTTACCACTGAGCACCTGGGAAGCCCAGGTCACATTAGACTACTGAACTTTTTGCCATAATTGGGAATACGGTTTATAGAGCTTGTCCTTACTGCCCTGGGGCAAAACAAAAGAAGGGAATTTTTCTTAAACATATTCTTGGTGTTAAAATGTCCTTTCTTTTACAAAATAACCATAATAAGGTTTGTTAAAGTTTTTATTTGGCAAAATACTGACCCCTTTATGTCAATTACCGTTTTCATATGTGTGTGTGTGTGAGTGTGTGTGCGTGAGTGAGCGCACGCAGTGGTGATGGGCATTATTGCAAAAAATAAACAAAGCCAGATACCAGTTAAAGCAGTGAAAACATATTTTATTCAGTAACTGCTGACCAGAGAGGAAAGAACTGAGCTCCATTTCGACTTGTGCAGAAGTGACTGGACACGCTAAAGGAAAAATGTAGGATGAAGAAACATATACTGTATAATTCAATTTAGATCGAATATTTAGAAAAGCCAAATCTGTAGACAGAAAGTAGTGTCTGCCTGGGGGCAGGGGTGGCAAGACAGTACATAGGCACTTGGGTTGATGGAATGTTCTAAAGCTGAATGCTCAAAATGGCTGCATAACTTGGTAAATTTACTGAAAATCACTTAATTGTACATTTAAGAATGGGTGGATTTTATAGCACATACTTTACCCATAAAGCTGTTTTTTTTTTTTTTAAAAAGGAAACTAGGTGGCAGCAGCAGGGGCAAGGCAAACGTGCAAAATTACAAAGGGTTCAGTTCAGTTCAGTCGCTCAGTCGTGTCCGACTCTTTGCGACCCCATGAACTGCAGCACACCAGGCCTCCCTGTCCATCACCAACTCCTGGAGTTTACTCAAACTCATGTCCATTGAGTCGGTGATGCCATCCAACCATCTCATCCTCTGTCGTCCCCTTTTCCTCCTGCCTTCAGGCTTTCCCAGCATCAGGGTCTTTTCAAATAAGTCAGCTCTTCACATCAGGTGGCCAAAGTATTGGAGTTTCAGCTTTAGCATCAGTCCTTCCAATGAACACTCAGGACTGATCTCCTTTAGGATGGACTGGTTGGATCTTCTTGCAGTCCAAGGGACTGTCAAGAGTCTTCTCCAACACCACAGTTCAAAAGCATCAATGCTTCAGCGCTCAGCTTTCTTTATAGTCCAACTCTCACATCCACTGGAAAAACCATAGCCTTGACTAGGCGGACCTTCGTTGGCAAAGTAATGTCTCTGCTTTTTAATATGCTGTCTAGGTTGGTCATAACTTTTCTTCCAAGGAGTAAGTGTCTTTTAATTTCACGGCTGCAGTCACCATCTGCAGTGATTGGATTGGGCAGTGTCAATTCTTTTAATCCAGCTGTATCTGCCTCCTGGCCATGATGGAAGTTAGACCCCTCTTCCTGCAGAGATTCAGCAGCACAGGCTTATTTTCCTGATGATTACATTTCAAATGAATGGCTTTTAGGTCCCTGAGAAAGACACTCTTGTATTGTGGGAGAACCAAAGGAACAGGGGTCAGAAAATAGCTCCCACTCACCGTAACTAGAGAAAAGCCTGTGCAGCAATGAAGACCCAGCACAGCCATAAATAATTAAAAAAATAAATAAAAGATGAAGAAAGCTGAGTTTGGTTTAGCCACCAACTTAAATATTTTATCTGACATCTCTGAGCATGTCTAGATTCCAAACACATAGCTTAAAGGAGCATGCCTCCTGCCCTGCCTACTACCCACAAGGTCACTCCCTTTAGCTACAGTAAGATCTAAGATGGTAAAGAACCCACCTGCAATGCAAAAGACCTGGGTTCCATCCCTGGGTCAGGAAGAGCACCTGGAGGAGGGCATGGCAATCCACTCTAGTATTCTTCCTGGAGAATCCCCATGGACAGAGGAGCCTGGCAGGCTACAGCTCATGGGGTCACACAGAATTGGACATGACTGAGCGACTAAGCAGAGCACAGCACAGCGCAAGATCTACGTAACAAAGTTACAACAGAGGCCAAGTAGAGATTCTAAGGGATTCCCAGCCTGGCCAGTGGTAAAGAATTTGCCTGCCAATGCAGGAGACCCAAGAGACAAGGGATTAATCCCTGGAAAAGATGAAGATCCTCTGGAGAAGGCAAGGCAACCCACTCCAGTGTTCCTGCCTGGAGGATTCCACGGACAGAGGAGCCTGGTGAGCAACAGTCCATGGGGTCACAAAAGAGTCAGACACAACTGAGGGACTGAGCACTCAAACAGATTCTAATGTAACTCCAAAATGCTAATTATTGTTACTCCAGACAAAATGTATCTGCTTTTGAAAGATTCCTAGGAATGTATCACATCGAAAGGTGGGGAGTGCCTTCAGAATAATCAACCAGTGTACAACTCCTGTCCATGGCTTCATTCAACTTAGAAAAAAAGAAATACAATTTATTTTTCAATATGTATACCCATATTTCAAATTTTAAAATCTAACTGCAATTGCTCCTAAATGCACTACAAAGCACATTTAACCCAAAGGAAGTCAGATATCTGAGAGGACCAATCAATTCATCATGTTAGTAAAAAAACAAGGACATTCCTTCAAAACTAAGTAGCACACTAACGATGCCAAAATGTGGTCATTTAAAAATTCCTTTCTAAAGACGTGAGCTTCTCTGATAGCTTAATTGGTAAGGAATCCGCCTGCAATTCAGGAGACCGCAGTTGGATTTCTGGGTCGGGAAGATTCCCTGGAGAAGAGAAAGGCTGCACACTCCAGTATTCTGGCCTAGAGAATTTCACGAACTGTCCGTTCAGAAGTGAAAAGAAATATGATAGCTGTGTTACTTATAAACTATTCGTATGTGTTTTGCATATTAAATAGTAATGGTTTTGATTCTTTTAGCGACTGTTTTGTCATTATTAAATAATAACCGGAGCGGTAAATTTAGCATTAAATATCAGAAAAAGCTACACGCCCAGCTATTTGTCTCAAAAAATGATTATTTTTTGTTTTATTTTTAATATTTCGTCTTTCCTTTTGATTCTGCATATTAAGCGTTGTTGCGGTTGTGTTGTGGTTAGCCGCGCAGTCGTGGCAGACTCTTTGCCCGCCAGGTTCCTCTGCCCATGGGGTTCTTAAGGCAAGTGGGTGCCATGCCCTTCTCCAGGGGATCTTCCCGACCCAGGAATCGTTGTTGTTGTAAAAGATGAGGTATTCATTACAACCTTGAAGGAGAAAGTGCATTTTCCCATTACTTCAGCAACGAAGGTTTTTGTTTTTCTTTTTCTAATGGCGACTCGGCAGCCGCGCGCGGATAACGGCTTTATGGGGCCCGTTCGGCAGGCCACGTCCGTAACCGCCCATCTTCTGGAGGCGAAGTCTCGCAGAGAAAACCGCGACTCGCCGCGGACGGGCCTGGAGGCGCGGAAGGACAGCGGATCCCGGTCCGCCTCCCCCGTGCCGACTACCCCAGGCGCCGCCCGACCCGCCGTAAGGGACGGCCTCCTCCGCCACTCCGCAGGGGGAGCGGGAGCGTGCGCGCTCGACGATGATTGACGGGCCGCGTCCTCCAATGGCCGGCGCGCTCGGCCTCGGCGGGCTGGGCAAGGGCCGCGGCACGCGGAGGAATCTCTCCTGCCCTTTAGTCCCGGGCTCGGTGTTGCGGCCGGCGCCATCTTATCGAGCCGCCTGTCTCGGGTGCCGCCATGTTGGTGAGGAGAAATCACCGTTACGGCCACTGTCCAAATCCCCGCGTCGCTGCGCGCCGCCCGCCCGCTCCCAAGCCTCAGCCACCGGCGGCGAATAGAGACTAAAGCGGCAGCGCCGGCAGCGCGGGGCCGCGGCCCAGTGTCCGCAGTTAGAGCCCCACCTCTCTGGCGTGGTTGTTAATAGACTGGAAAGTCTGTGTCTGTGTCGCTCACTAGTAACCGTGAGTTTTTCCCACTTCGTCACCCCTCGGCGGCGGCCGGCAGCAGGCACCCGCAGGCGGCGCAGGGACTCTCCCCGCGCCCCGCCGCCGCCGGCCTCGCAGGCCTGCCCTCCAGCCCCGCCCCGTTCTTGACCAAACATGACAGACTCTGAACATGCAGGGCACGACAGGTCGGGAACCCTTCTTGTCTGTCTTTCTGTCGGCGGAGAGGAGGGGTCTGGGGCGGCGGGAGCGGGCCGGGGCCGCGCGCCTCCTGCATGACTCGGCCGCCTCTGTGTGGCCCCATCCGTTCCCGTGGCGTGCGCCCGGACGGAGAGCCCGGGCTCGCGGCCGCTGGGAGGCCGGCTCGGCCGCGCCCGCCTTCCCGCGCGGGGGCCTTCCCGGCCGGCCCCGCCCCCGGCCGCACGTGCGAGCCCCCCGCCCCCGGGCGGGCTCGGCGGCGGCGGCGCCGGGCGGCTGCTGCGCGCGGCTCGGGGCTGCGGTCCAGCCCGCGCTCGGAGGAGGCGGCACCCGGTGCGGGGTCCGGCCTCCCTGCGCAACGAGGACCCGTCGAGGATTGTCAATAACTGGTGATTTCTTTTGACTTCGACTCTAGCTCCTGAAAATAAACGTGTGGTTTTTTTTTTTTTTTGGTCTCTTTTTAGGAAAAATTTTATGCAATCCCAAAAGCCGTGTATCTGTTATAGGCTTACCTCTCGCAATTGGAAATGGCAAGTTTCAGATGTTTAATACAAAGTAGTTAAAATTTTGCAAACCTGCTCAGTGTAACACAGTTTTCTTCTGCTGTGCGAACTCCATGGATGTCCAGTCTAGCCCGATTTTCTAAATACTATGTATCATTTGAACATTTATCTGAGATTTTGGTTTTTTTTTTAGTTTTTATTGTGACTTAAGAGGCACATTCTTGGTTCCAAGGAACGGTTTGGGGGTGTTTACATATTTTAAATAGCGCACTTAACATTTGGTTAGGTTTTTAATTTCTGTTGCTATCCAACTTAATAAAAAAAGAAAGGGTGTGCTTTCATTCATTAAAACTGCTGGAACAAAATCCATTGCATCTGATTCTTGTTTAGAATATTTAAAAGATCCAGAACCTGGCAAAATGCTCCTTTGCAAATAATCAAAAGTTTACATTGTACTCTAGGCTGTATACAAATTGCTGAAATTTTACCTGTGGAGTAATGTGACCTGCTTTTGGTAAAGTATACCAAACACTTTTAAATCTAAAAGCAGAAATCACAAACATTCCTGAAATTTGAAATATCAAAACATCTGACAACCTTGAGAGGGAAAAAAATATTACTTTAGCAGTTTTGGTACTGTAATAATCAATGTCGGTCACCAGAAAGCAAGTCAAGTAAACATGTAATTTTTAGAAAGTCAAAATGCTCTTAGAAAAATTATGGGCAGGTAAGCTTGCACTTGACACATTTTTCATACTTATTTTCCATTATCTTGTTACTAAAATGAGAAAATTCTTGAAAGGGGTTAACTAATAGTTTGAGAAGTTTCCCACTCTGAGGATCTGTGGACAAACCAATGATGGGAGGTTTGCTGATGCAGCCTAAAATTCATTCTTTTGTGTGGAAGAAGGAACTCTGTTCTCTGTTAGTTCACAGAGCAACTTCAATATGTAGAATTATGTATTCTACATAAGGAAGAAGCCATGTTGCCAGATTTACAGATCTTGATTTAATTTGCTAGTAAGGACCTGTGTGCTGCCAGACTTTAAAAATAATTTGTTTTAAAATATGAATAAACAATTTAAAGAATTACTGAATCAGAAGTTGAAAATTAATTTTTAAACAGTTCTTTGTAAGATATTTTTAACTAGATTAGTAATAGGAACTAAAGATTAAGCAGTAGTGTATTTAGTCTTTTTTATAGTTTTATATTTTGATTAAGAAAACTATTTTCTGGTGATTTCTGAAGCAGTAAGATTAGCTCAGTTTTAATTTATCCATTTGTTAAATGACAGAATTTTTCTGAGGCAAGAATATAGATTTTTCTTTTTCACATCTGTTTTGGTCAACCTGTATGAAAAATAACTATCTAAAAACAAAGTGAACTAGGAGTTGGGAGAATGGTTCTAACTCCCAGCTTTGCTATCATTAGCTTTGTGAACTTGAGCAGGCTTAGTTTCTTAATTGTGCAGAGGGGTTAGAGGTTCTTATAGTTGTCTGGGGAGCTTTTTAAGAAGTATTGAAGTCATTTCCATTGATTTGAGCTTTAGGATTTCTTAAAGCTCCTCAGGTAGGTCTGAAAGTGAAAAGTGAAGTTGCTCAGTCGTGTCCGACTCTGCAAGCCCATGGACTGTAGCCAGGCTCCTCCGTCCATGGAATTTTCCAGGCAAGAGTACTGGAGAGGGTTGCCATTACCTTCTCCAGGGGATCTTCCCGACCCAGGGATCAAACCCAAGTCTCCCGCATTGCAGGCAGACACTTTACCATCTGATCCACCAGGGAAGCCCTTAGGTAGGGCTGCTGCTGCTGCTAAGTCGCTTTAGTTGTGTCTGACTCTGTGCAACCCCATAGACGGCAACCTATCCCAGTCTTCCCCGTCCCTGGGATTCTCCAGGCAAGAACACTGGAGTGGGTTGCCATTTCCTTCTCCAATGCATGAAAGGGAAAAGTAAAAGTGAGGTCGCTCAGTCGTGTCCAACTCTTAGCGACCCCATGGACTGCAGCCCACTAGGCTCCTCCGTCCATGGGATTTTCCAGGCAAGAGTACTGGAGTGGGGTGCCATTGTCTTCTCCGTAGGTAGGGCTGCTGCTGCTGCTAAGTCACTTCAGTCGTGTCCGACTCTGTGCGACCCCATAGACGGCAGCCCACCAGGCTCCTCTGTCCATGGGATTTTCCAGGCAAGAGTACTGGAATGGGGTGCCATTGCCTTTTCCGTAGGTAGGGCTGCTGCTGCTAAGTTGCTTCAGTCGTGTCCGACTCTGTGCGACCCCAGGGACGGCAGCCGACCAGGCTCCGCCGTCCCTGGGATTCTCCAGGCAGGAACACTGGAGCGGGTTGCCATTTCCTTCTCCAATGTGTGAAAGTGAAAAGTGAAAGTGAAGTCGCTCAGTCGTGTCCAACTAGTAGCGACCCCATGGACTGCAGCCTACCAGGCTCCTCTGTCCATGCGATTTTCTAGGCAAGAGTACTGGAGTGGCTTGCCATAGGGCTGCTGCTGCTGCTAAGTCACTTCAGTCGTGTCCGACTCTGTGTGACCCCACAGACGGAAGCCCACCAGACTCCCCCGTCCCTGGGATTCTCCAGGCGAGAACCCTGGAGTGGGTTGCCATTTCCTTCTAGTATGTACCAAATTGGAAACCAGTCTATGAGATCAATATTAATCTTAGCTAATCATCAGAATCACTTTGAGGAATAAAGATTTTTGTCCTGCCCAGAGCAACTGAGTCAGAATCTTTAGGGAAGGATTGTGGTAATCTGTAGTTTTATAAACTCCCTGGGTAGTACTTAAGAAATTTGTGGGAAAAATGGACTAATCTGTGGAATCCCCAAATATTCTCTGTTTCCATGTTATAGTTACTTTACACTGTAGTGAAAATTTCCATGAATTAGGTGGAAGAGATATATGAATTCTGGTATTTGGAGCTTGGCATTTGTCTCAAGGATGTTCTTTTTCTGATATTTTGAAAATTGAGGTATATTGTGTGAGTGCAGGAAAAAAGTTAAATCTGTGATTTTTATTTTCAATTGCTATAATTATATAAATTAAAATATTAATATGATAGTTTACAAGAGACTCTACATGTAAGTGGAAATTCACAGAATGCACAGTGTTTTTCTTTTAAAAAATTGTTTTATATGGTGAACATTTTGCATAAAATTTGTTTGCCCAATGAGTTAACTTATTAAAAAATACCCATTTGTACTTTCCTTTAAATAGTTTCATTCCTGGAGTGAAAACATTGTATTTTTATAAAGTGATGAATATAAAAATACCTATAAATAAACTTGTGGCTTTGTAGACTGTTAGTAGAGGACTTCTGCTTAGAATTAAATCATAGAGGTGGAGAAGGAGTTGGGCAAGACAAAGGAAGATAAAGTTCTTGTGTCTCTTTGCATTCAGGTCTTCCCTTATCATCCAGTTCTTTTAAGCACAACTCCAGGTGCCTATCTTTATATTTCACCTGAATGTTGACCTAATCAAAACAACTCAGAAATAACTCTTAAAGGTTTGATACTGTGAGTTCCTGCTGGACATATCTGTAGTTAAGAAGGAAAGATAAAATATACACCCAAGTAACTGTTACATAATTTTTTGAAATATGCTAAAGGTAAAAAGTTTTATAGACCCTGTAGGGGGAAAAGATAATTTTAACATGAATTGTATGAAAGCTTGTGAGTGTCAGAGTCTTTAGTTGATAAGAGGTATGGGTAGTACTTTCCTTTGTGCTCCTGCTGGGTTGTGTCTGACTTTGCGACCCCATGAACTGTAGGCTGCCAGGCTCCTCTGTCCATGGGTTCTCCAGGCAAGAAGACTGGAGTGGGTTGCCATTTCCTACTCCAGGAGATCTTCTTGACTCAGGGTTCCTGCCTGTCTTCTGCATTGCAGGCAGATTTCTTCACTGCTGAGCCACCAGGGATTCCCAGTACTTTCCTTTGGAAGGAGGTTATTCTTTGTCCATTAGGAACAACCTTCCCACCTTCCCATTCTCTCCCTGCTTTCCTTCCTTCCTCATGTGAACCCAGAATAGCAAAACTCCAGCTAGTCAGAACTGTACTAGTTTATATTAACTGTTCCTTTCCCTCCCTCACATAGTGATTGAAACCTGACACCAGAGAGTGTGAAGGGATGAGGGTGAAGGTGCTTACACTTTTCTTTTGTAACTGGGCTTTCCTTTGATTCTCACATTAATCCCATGAGGTGATACAGTGTTACAATGGTCAGTGATTTGTCTGAGGTCCCACAGATAAAGAGCCCTGGTGAGAATTCAGGACTACAAACTCCTACCTACAATGTTATTTTTAACTCTTCATTAAGTTAAGCATGGGAAATTAATCCAATAAATTCTAGCCTTTAGTTCTTGAATTGTTTGGGATTGTAATGTGGTATATTTAAGACAGCCCTGTATTCTGAATAGAACCTTGGTTCTGATCCTAGTTTTTCCTCTAGCTTGGTTAATGCTCTTTTCTTTTCCATGATTATTTTTCTTGTTTGTGAAATAAGGTGGTTGAACTAAATTGCTTCCAAACTCCCTTCTACTTTAAGAAGTCAGTAATTTTAAAAAAAATTGCAGATGCCTTTTCTTATATTGGAATTCATTTTGATGCCCTACACATCATCTGGTTTGCAAATATGTTTACTGGAGTGTTTCTCCTCACTGCTGCTGCTAATCTGCTGCTAAGTCACTTCAGTCGTGTCCAACTCTGTGTGACCCCATAGACGGCAGCCCACCAGGCTCCCCCATCCCTGGGATTCTCCAGGCAAGAACACTGGAGTGGGTTGCCATTTCCTTCTCCAATGTGTGAAAGTGAAAAGTGAAAGTGAAGTCGCTCAGTCATGTCTGACTCGTAGCGACCCCATGGACTGCAGCCCACCAGGCTCCTCCGTCCATGGGATTTTCTAGGCAAGAGTACTGGAGTGGCTCGCCATTGCCTTCTCCGTTCTCCTCACTAGGCAATTAATTAATTTATATATTCTTCCAGTTTTATTGAGTGTGATTGACATACAACACTATAAGGTTAAGCAGTAGAGCATAATTATTTGATTGTATATACATGATGAAGTTATTATGGCAGTAAGTTCAGTGACCATCCATCATATAAATACAAAATTAAAGAAATAGAAAAAAGTGTTCTTTTCCTTCTGATGAGAATTCTTAGAGTTTACTCTTAACTTTCATATATAGCATACATCAGTGTTAATTACATTTATCTTATTGTACATTACATCCCTGTGCGTGTTCATGGATGCCCAGTAATTCAGTTGTATCTGACTCATTATGACCCCATGGACTGTGGCCTGTCAGGCTCCTCCGGGGTTTCCCAGGCAGGAATACTGTAGTGAGTTGCCATTTCCTACATTACAGCCTTAGTACTTATTTATCTTATACCTGCCTTCATCCAGTTCCTCCTCCCTCTTCTGTTTATTTTTAATTGTGGTAAAAATACAACATAAAACTTACCGTCTTAACCAATTTTAAGTGTACTGTTCAGTAGTGTTAAGTATAGTCACATTGTGGTGCAGCCAATCTCCAGAACTCATCTTCGAAACTGAAATACTATTATTATTTTTGATTCCTGAATCTACTAATTTACTATCAAAACTGTCAAAGTGAGTTTTTCTTTAGCAAATGTAAAGCACTCAAGGTAAACATCATGTTCAGGTTTGATGTTGGAAAGCACTTTGACTTTTATGTAGACGTTTTTCTTCTAGCCCCTCATGAATTGTTTAATTCACTTTTAAATTTTGTTCATTAAATTTTCATTGAAAAGACTTCTTTGCCAAATATAGTGTTAAGCATTGGTGGGACAAAATCTGAATATAATGTCACTGATCTTGCTCTCCAGGATCTTATGATGTAGTGGGAGAAGCAGATTGATGAGTGCGTAGTTATTTTTAACACCAGAATGGAGGTAGAGGCTGAGTGCGGCGGTGGCATAAGCAGGGCTTCTGGGAGGTGTGAAATAACTGGGTCCGGAGGGTGAGTAAAAGTCTGGCTAAGCGGAGGCAGAAATATAAGAGAAGCTTGAAGAAACGAAATGGCATGGTAGGGTCGGGGATGATAAAAGGGTTAGTATGTGAAATGTGTACAACATACTTTGGGGAATGAGGAAAAGGATGAAACGAATTAGGAGTCAGATCAAGGATGTAAAGATCTCATCAAAGCTTTGTAAGCAGGAAAATGATCAGATGATACGATACCTGGGGGATAGAAGAAAGTATGGAAGGGGAGATCAGTAGAAGTTAGGTAGCTTTCAGTCATTCTTATTAAATATTAAGCACCCTGTATTATAATATGTATTATTCTGGATAGCAGCAGTAAAGAAAAAATTCTTTACCTAGTGAAGCTTACATTTTCTTTGGTGACAGAGAAAGACACTAAACATGAAAAACAAATGTGTTAGATAAGCAGAAAGGGAGATGGGGCATCCTTTGCATTTAGGAAGGATATTTCTATTTTAAATAGAGTATTTAGGGAAGCACTTAATGAAAAAGAAGCATTTGAGCAAAGCCCCCCTCAAATGAAAGCAATCCAAGTGTAGTACATCTGGGGGAAGAATACTCCAGATAAAGGGAACAGAGATTGGAGCAAGGAATGAGCTTCATCTAATTAAGGAAAAGTCAAGGGAGCAGTGTGACTGGAGAAATTTTGAGCAACGGTTGTGCATGCGTGCTGAATTGGTCGTGTCCAGCTCTTTGCAACCCTTGGACTGTAGCCCACCAGGCTCCTCTGTCCAGGGGATTCTCCAGGCAAGAATATTGGAGTGAGTTGCCATGCCCTCCTCCAGAGGATCTTCCTGACCCAGTGATCGAACCTGGGTCTCCTGCCTTGCAGGCAGATTGTTTATCACTGTGCCACCAGGGAAGCCCTGGAGCACGGGTAATAAGAAACAAAGCTAGATAGGCAAAAAGGGCAGTTGTGTGGGGCCTTGTAAGCCATTGTAAGAAACTCAGACATCCCTCTAAATAGTTTTGGGGCCATTAGAGGATTTGAGGATCCTGGTGGGCTGCAGTCCATGGGGTTGCTAAGAGTCGGTCACTACTGAGCGACTTGTCTTTCACTTTTTACTTTCATGCATTGGAGAAAGAAATGGCAACCCACTCCAGTGTTCTTGCCTGGAGAATCCCAGAGATGGGGGAGCCTGGTGGGCTGCCATCTATGGGGTCACAAAGAGTCGGACACGACTGAAGCGACTTAGCAGCAGCAGAGGATTTGAGCAGAGAGGGGCAGGGTAATACTGTGGTCAAAGAGTGGTTAAAAAAGAAAAAAAGAAGCTGCTGCAGTGATGTCAGGGAGGTGAAAATGGTTGGATTTTGGTATGGTTTGGAGGTAGAACCAATAGGATTTGCTGATGGATGGATGTGTAGCGTGAAAGAAGAAAGAAGGCAAAGCTGCTGTGAAAATGTGGACATTCAGGAATTGGGCAATGAAGACCTGATCAAAATCTTTGGCAATGAGAAAGCAGACAAAAGGCAACATTCATGAGATATGTCTTAGAGTTGACAGAACTGGAGATAAATTCCATTAGGCTTGACTCTTGTTCTCCACCCTGCATAGTCCTATCACTCATACTGGGCACACAAGGTCTGCTTTCCTCATTTGGTAAGCTGCCTGGCCACTTAAGAGATTTGAGTTTGCGACCTCTTGTTGTGCAGTGAAATGTTCACCAGAAAAGACTGGCGATCTAACTACCACAAAACTTAAGAGGTGGGTGCCTTTGAATTTGCCAGGTCAGTCCTTCATTCTGGGGCTGCCAGAATATTCTTTTGTGCATAGATGCCTCTGGAGATGTATAACACTGTGGCCCAGCTTTAGGTTTTCAGATTCAGAAATTGATCAGTCTCAGAGCAGATTAGACATAAGGATGTTAATTCATGCTCAAAAATATTAACAGTGGCTAGCATTTATTTGGTGCTTACTGTGTGACAGGTTCTGTTCTGTGTGTGTTCCATGAATTTAATCCTCACAACAACCTTGGGGAGTAGTCCCTCTTTTTACAAATGAGGAGACAGATAACAAGAGATTCGTAAATATCCCAAATAAGCAAAGTAAATCACTGGGAGCTCAAATCTGACTCCAGAGCCTGCACTTTTGTTGTTGAGTAGACTCCAATACTTTGGCCACCTCATGTGACGAGTTGACTCACTGGAAAAGAGTCTGATGCTGGGAGGGATTGGGGGTGGGAGGAGACGGGGACGACAGAGAATGAGATGGCTGGATGGCATCACTGACTCGATGGACATGAGTTTGAGTGAACTCCGGGAGTTAGTGATGGACAGGGAGGCCTGGCGTGCTGTGTGATTCATGGGGTCGCAAAGAGTTAGACACGACTGAGCGACTGAACTGAACTGAGACATCTTCATCACAAGAAAATATGTATAAAGAATGCCAGTTAGCTATTAGATAAAAGGAGTCCCAAGTTAATCATTAAAATTGTAAAACTACATAAAAATAACAATCTTGTTTATGAAAGTGTTACAAAAATAAAAAACTTCAATTTAGGATTCATGATACTCAATCTTATACATATATTGCTCTTCATAATGAACATTCATTTCGACCATGTAGACAGAACATTTATTAATGTCTTCATTTTATAATTTAGGAGACAGATTTAGAGGATACAGAACCTGGCCATAGTGACTGAGCAGCTGCATGAGAAGCACAGTCTGTGTCTTGTAGCTTTCAGTTCACTATTTGTGTTGCCTCCACTTTCTTATAAAGATAGGAAATCTGATATCAGATGCTGGGTTGGGTTTGGGACACTGAAAAGGGTTTTTGTTTTGAGGTATTACTTGATCATGGATAATTTTCATCTGAGTTCATTATAAATTTACCTTACATGACTAAGGGTTTTTCTACATTTTAAAAATGGAATTTATAAAGCATATTGTTTTTTCACATTATTTTTAAAGAGATTATGAAATCAGTTAAATGAACTAACTTAAATCTACACATTTTTAACTATAGAAAACACACAAGTTTCAAACTATTAAGGGAATTCATTGAAGATTTGGGAATTAATTGAAGATTCGTAAAAGGTCAGAAGAACCAACACCTCTTTGCTTGGATACTGGCAGCTGACAGTAAAATGTTAGATTGCTGGTGCTTGTTATGTATAACCTCTGTGGCCTATAAAGGAGGTTGCGGGTTGATTTTGGTACTCTTGGAATACTTGGGAGTCTGTTTTAAAATTATGTTTTGTGCAAGCAAATGAAAAAGAAGTAGAATAATGCATGTAAGTTAGAAATACCTACATATTTGACAGTATAAATGCACATACACATTATTTTTTTTTTCTTTTGCTAAATGTCCAAGTGCGAAAACCAGTATTTGACTAAAGCTAGGGCTGAAGCCATAGATTAAACTTTTGGAATATGTGGATAAATCTGAAATATTGTCCCTCAAGTTCTTATAATTTGTTATTAGAAATTTTGGTGATCTCTCTTTTAAAATAGGACAAGAGAGCGCAGTAGCAATCAAGCAACAGCTGCCTGTTGTTAGGATGCTCCGTGACCGCTATTGTAATGCGCACGATAGTGAACAGAGGGTCATTTTCAACTGAGGTTAGTGGAATACAGTATAGTTGAGGGAACTTTTTTTCCCTCTAATATTTTCTTTTATATATATAACTGTCTGGGGCACACATGATTGATTATGTTGAATATAACTGGAGTTTTTTCTCCTCATGAAATTATGAGGTAGCAAAGTTAACATCCTCTTTTTATTTCATCCACAAAAGAGACGAATTCCCAAATGGAATATTTTTATTGAAAGATTTATGAAATTAAATAATTAAAAATTAAACATAGTCCTTAGAAGTTATTCTGTTGAATGTTATGGATATTACTATGCGGAATAATTGAACAAAGTTAGAATTTTGATATAGTGAAAGGAAGTGAAAGTGTTAGTTGCTCAGTCATGTCCAACTTTTTGCAATCACATGAACTGTAGCCCGCCAGGCTCCTCTGTCTGTGAAATTCTCCAGGCAAGACTACTGTAGTAGGTAACCATGCCCTTTTCTAGAAGATCTTCCCGACCCAGGGATCGAACCTGGGTTTCTTGCAATGTAGGCAGATTCTTTACCTTTTGAGTCACAAGGGAAGACCATTGTTCTACTTTGCAGTTTTCATTTAAATTTTTATAGTTGTCAGTTCAAAAACATGTAATATTTTTGCTAAAGTCAACAGCTAACTCACTCTTACAATATTATTACCCTATGTTTTCTATTTGACTTTGAAAATTTCTTTTGTACATAAAATGGCTTTCATAATCATCATTAATTGTGACATTTTCCTCTTGCATTAATGTACATCTGTACTTTATCTAATTGATAACATGTAGTAGATAAAGCATACAAGGAGATTCTTATTCTAAACTATACCTAAAACACCTTCTTACCTTGGGAAATGAATATTCAAATATTAAGAGTAAATTCAATTGACATGGCCTTTTAATTTTTGTAAATGACCTTGTATGTTAGTACATTAAACTAATGATCACATAATCCCTGATCACGTCACATTCAGGGGTATGAGAACTGACTTGAAACAGGCCAAGGCAGAATGGAGCAATGTGCTTTAGCTAAAAAATACTTCAGTTTAGTTGCTCAGTCGTGTCTGACTATTTGCGACCCCATGGACTGCAGCACTCCAGGCCTCCCTGTCCATCACCAACTCCCGGAGTTTACTCAAACTCATCCATTGAGTTGGTGATGGCCATCCAATCATCTCATCTCATCTCAACCTTCTCCTCCTGCCTTCAATCTTTCCCAGCATCAGGGTCTTTTCAAATGAGTCAGTTCTTCACATCAGATGGCCAAAATATTGGAGTTTCAGATTCAGCATCAGTCCTTCCAATGAATATTCAGGACTGATTTCCTTTAGGATAGACTGCTTGGATCTCCTTGCAGCTTCTCCAACACCACAGTTTAAAGCATTCAGCTTTCTTTATAGTCCAACTCTCACATCCATACATGACTACTAGAAAAACCATAGCTTTGACTAGATGGACCTTTGTTGGCAAAGTAATACCTTTGCTTTTTTTAATATGCTGTTTAGGTTGGTCATAACTTTTCTTCCAAGGAGCAAGCGTCTTTTAATTTCCTGGCTGCAGTCACCAAAATTCTGTCACTATTTCCATTGTTTCCCCATCTGTTTGCCATGAAGTGATGGGACCAGATGTCATGATCTTAGTTTTCTGAATATTGAGTTTTAAGCCAACTTTTTCATCCTCTTTTACTTTCATCAAGAGGCTCTTTAGTTCTTTGCTTTCTGCCATCAGAGTGGTGTCATCTTCATATTTGAGGTTACTGATATTTCTCCCAGCCATCTTGATTCCAGCTTGTGCTTCATCCAGCCCAGCATTTCTCATGATGTACTGTGCATATAAGTTAAATAAGCAGGGTGAAAATATACAGCCTTGATATACTCCTTTCCCAGTTTGGAACTGGTCTGTTCCATGTCCAGTTCTAACTGTTGCTTCTTGACCTGCATGCAGATTTCTCAGAAGGCAGGTCAAGTGGTCCAGTATTCCCATCTCTTTAAGAATTTTCCACAGTTTGTTGTGATCCACACAGTCAAAGGCTTTGGTGTAGTCAATAAAGCAGAAGTAGATGTGTTTCTGGAACTCTAGCTTTCTTGATGATCCAACGGATTTTGGCAATTTGATCTCTGGTTCCTTTGCCTTTGCTAAATCCAGCTTGAACTTCTGGAAGTTCATGGTTCACGTACTGTTGAAGCCTGGCTTGAAGAATTTTGAGCATTACTTTGCTAGTGTATGAGATGAGTGCGATTGTGTGATAGTTTGAGCATTCTTTGGCATGACCTTTCTTTGGGATTAGAATGAAAACTGACCTTTTCCAGTCCTGTGGCCACTGCTGAGTTTTCCAATTTGCTGGCATATTGAGTGCAGCACTTTCAAAGCATTATCTTTTAGGATTTGTAAAAGCTCAATTGGAATTCCATCACCTCCACTGGCTTTGTTCGTTGTGATGCTTCCTAAGGCCCACTTGACTTTGCACTCCAGGATGTCTGAGTGATTATCTGGGTCATGAAGATCTTTTTTTATATAATTCTTCTGTGTATTCTTGCCACCTCTTCTTAATATCTTCTTGTGTTCAGTTCAGTTGCTCAGTTGTGTCCGACTCTTTGCGACCCCATGAATCACAGCACGCCAGGCCTCCCTGTCCATCACCAACTCCCGGATTTCACTCAAACTCTTGTCCATCGAGTTGGTGATGCCATCCAGCCATCTCATTCTCTGTTGTCCCCTTCTCCTCCTGCCCCCAATCCCTCCCAGCATCAGAGTCTTTTCCAGCGAGTCAACTCGTCGCATGAGGTGGCCAAAGTATTGGAGTTTCACCTTTAGCATCAGTCCTTCCAATGAACACCTAGGATTGATCTCCTTTAGAATGGACAGGTTGGATCTCCTTGCAGTCCAAGGGACTCTCAACAGTCTTCTTCAGCACCACAGTTCAAAAGCGTCAATTCTTCGGCGATCAGCTTTCTTCACAGTCCAACTCTCACATCCATACATGACCACGGGAAAAACCATAGCCTTGACTAAGCAGACCTTGGTTGGCAGAGTAATGTCTTTGCTTTTTAATAAGCTATCTAGGTTCGTCATAACTTTCCTTCCAAGGAGTAAGCGTCTTTTAATTTCATGGCTGCAATCAGCATCTGCAGTGATTTTGGAGCCCAAAAAAATAAAGTCTGACGCTGTTTCCACTGTTTCCCCATCTATTTCCCATGAAGTGATGGGACCAGATGCTATGATATTAGTTTTCTGAATGTTGAGCTTCAAGCCAACGTTTGGCTTTTTAGTCCTTCTTCACTTTAGGTCTGTACAATTTGTGTCCTTTATTGTGCCCATCTTTGCATGAAAAGTTTCTTTGGTATCTGATTTTCTTGAAGAGATCTCTAGTCTTTCCCATTCCATTGTTTTCCTCTATTTCTTTGCATTGATCACCGAGGAAGGCTTTCCTCACTGAGCACTGCAAAAGGTATATACAGTCAACAAAACAAGACTGGGAGTGGACTGTGGCTCAGATTTATGAACTCCTTATTGCCAAATTCAGACTTAAATTGAAGAAAGTAGGGAAAACCAGTACACCATTCAGTCAGTTCAGTTGAGTTCAGTCGCTCAGTCGTGTCCGACTCTCCGCAACAGCACGCCAGGCCTCCCTGTCCATCACCAACTCCCGGAGTTCACTCAAACTCATGTCCACAGAGTCGGTGATGCCATCCAGCCATCTCATTCTCTGTCGTCCCCTTCTCCTCCCGCCCCCAACCTTTCCCAGCATCAGAGTCTTTTCCAGTGAGTCAACTCGTCACATGAGGTGGCCAAAGTATTGCAGTGTCAGCTTTAGCATCAGTCCTTCCATGAACACCCAGGATTGATCTCCTCTAGAATGGACTGGTTGGATCTCCTTGCAGTCCAAGGGACTCTCAAGAGTCTTCTCCAACATCACAGTTCAAAAGCATCAATTCTTCGGCGATCAGCTTTCTTCACAGTCCAACTCTCACATCCATACATGACCATGGGAAAAACCATAGCCTTGACTAGATGGACCCTGGTTGGCAAAGTAATGTCTCTGCTCTTTAATATACTATCAAGGTTGGTCATAACTTTCCTTCCAAGGAGTAAGCGTCTTTTAATTTCTGACCTAAATAAAATTCCTATGACTATACAGTGGAAGTGACAAATAGATTCAAGGGATTAGATCTGATAGAGTGCCTGAAGAACTATGGACTGAGGTTTGTGACATTGTACAGGAGGCAGTGATCAAGACCATGCCTAAGAAAAAGAGATGCAAAAAGGGAAAATGGTTGTCTGAGGAGGCCTTGCAAACAGCTATGAAAAGAAGAGAAGTGAAAGGCAAAGGAGAAAATGAAAGCTATATCCATTAGAATGCAGAGTTCCAAAGAATAGCAAGGAGAGATAAGAAAAAATACTTCAGGCAAAGCCTAATTTCGGATTTAAGGAAAGTCTGATCCCACCACACTCACCAAATCCTAGAGGTGGTACCTCATACTATACTTAGTCTGGTTATCAATCAATTTGGGATATTGGACAATTACATATCAGATACCGTTTTTGGATATTATTGGGTCATAGGCAGTTTTGCCTAGCTCGTCTTACAGATTCATCCAAAAAGATTTCCCCAATTTTTTGTTTTGACATGATGCTGAGAAAATTGTTTTCTGGCTTTCAAATTCTAAGGGTATTTTATTTGCTGAGATTTGTTTCTGTTGAATCTCTAGCTTCTCTGATCTACATCAGAGAAAGGATAAACTGAAAGGGAATGAAAGTAAGTGAATTTTAGCTTAGTGAAGTAGCCAAGATAGGAAATGAAATATAAAAAGAAATTTTAGGGAGAGGCCTAGTGGTTAGGATACTAGGCTTTCACTGTTGTGGCCTGGGTTCAATCCCTGGTTGGGGAACTGAGATACTGGAAGTTGTGAGACAGGGCCAAAAACAAAAGGGGAAATTAAAAATTGCAGTCTCAAAAAGAAATATGGCAAGCTAATTCAGTTTTAATGATGTAATAGTGTCTGCTCATGGCATAAAGGATATTTGAGGAATGGTGTGTTTTTCTCTCAGGATATCAGATATACAAGTTTAAGGATGGGTTAAAATTTTTAATTTCATAAATTAATACACTGCAGTACCTCTTCTGGCTGGCATTGGATGTAGGCAGGGAATTAAGGATTAAGAAAGATTTTCATTTCAGTTCAGTTCAGTTGCTCAGTCGTGTCCGACTCTCTGCGACCCCATGAATCACAGCATGCCAGGCCTCCCTGTCTATCACCAACTCCTGGAGTTCACTCAGATTCATGTCCATCTAGTTGGTGATGCCATCCAGCCATCTCATTCTCTGTCGTCCCCTTCTCCTCCTGCCCCCAATCCCTCCCAGCATCAGAGTCTTTTCCAGTGAGTCAACTTGTCACATGAGGTGGCCAAAGTATTGAAGTTTCAGCTTTAGCATCAGTCCTTCCAATGAACACCCAGGACTGATCTCCTTTAGAATGGACTGGTTGGACCTCCTTGCAGTCCAAGGGACTCTCAAGAGTCTTCTCCAGCACCACAGTTCAAAAGCATCAATTCTTTGGTGATCAGCTTTCTTCACAGTCCAACTCTCACATCCATACATGACCACAGGAAAAACCATACCCTTGACTAGACGGACCTTTGTTGGCAAAGTAATATTTCTGATTTTTAATATACTATCAAGGTTGGTCATAACTTTCCTTCCAAGGAGTAAGCATCTTTTAATTTCATGGCTGCAGTCAGCATCCACAGTGATTTTGGAGCCCAAAAAAATAAAGTCTGATACTGTTTCCACTGTTTCCCCACCAAATTTGTGAATTTTTTTGAAGGAACCTTTTTTTTTTTTTTGACGAAACTCTTAAAAAAATACTTGGCATGCCCTTCTGCCTTACTCAATAGACTGTTACTGATTTAACGTTTTTTTGGTTGCTTAGTGTGAACGTGTATTGTCGTCATTATCTCTCTGAATACTAGGTATTCTACTCCATCTTGTATCTTTGTTGAATTCAAGAGACTTTGGAAATACGGAAACTTTCACACAGACTGTTGTTGCTACCTGTTGCTTAATGATAGTATAAGTATTATAGAAATACCCTCAGGAATAGACTTCAAACTTGGTCTCTCTTGGATTCCTTTCCCCTTTTACTTGTTTTGGATAGTGTTTCATTGTTATTCTCTGAAGGAAAAAAGAAATTTCCCCTTAGAATCCATGCTCCAGGGATTTATAACCCTTCCCAATTTGTGTGGAAGTGCCTGTAGTCTTGTTGTAGCCACGTGTTCCAGGAAGCAAACTCACTCAGAAGGACAATGCAGTTTATTACACTGGCGGGCCCAAGGCAAAGTCTCCTCTTAGCCAAGGGCCCCAACTAGTTTTTGTGAAAACCTTATATACCCTCAGCATTCGTGCCCAAACCCACCTCCCCAAATTCCCTGAAATAGTCTGAACAAAGGAAAAAGAAAGATACAATCAAAGTCAACCCGTGATTCATATGCCTTAAACCTAGGTAGTCAACAGTGGACAGTTATCAATAGGCTTGTGGTCCTTCCCCAGTAAGCATAATAGCCCCAATAAGCATAAGAGAATGTATGATTCTGTTTGGTCTCACAGATAATTAGGGTATTCTTTTAGGTGATGGAGAGCCCTGGGACTCTTCCTTGCAGGGACCTGGTTTTCCAGTTGGTATGTCATTTCCATAGATACTGGGCATATAGCTCAAAGTCCACAGATCGGCCCAAGATGGAATCCTGCTTTCAACATAGAGCCTGTTCTGTTTCCTCCTTCAGTCTAGCATACCCATTTTATTCACATCCCTGTATTTTAAGAAGATCACAGAAGAAATGGAATTTTTGTTGAGGGCTGTCTAGTAGGTACAATGCTAAGTCATAACCTAACTTTGTCTGACTTAATCCTTAACTCTGGTGGTAAATTGATTAATCCCTTTTTGTAAATGATGTTCAGTCACTCAGTGGTGTCTGATTCTTTGTGACCCCATGGATTGCAGCATGCTAGGCTTCCCTGTCCTTCACTATCTCTCAGAGTTTGCTCAAACTCACGTCCTTTGAGTCAATGATGAGGAAACGAATATTAGGGGTTGAGATAATTTGTTCAAGTTCATATACCTAGTGTATAACTGAGAAGCAGAACTTGAACCCACATCCTTCTGGCTCTAGAGCTTTTCTCCTACACTACTATGATTTTTTGTTTGTTTAAGTGTTTGGTTTTAACATGCCACAAATTTAAAGCATTAAATTGTCCTTTTAAGAAGTCTGTTGTTGGTTATTTTTCTTGTTTAACACTCCTAATTTAATTTCCAGGTTCAGGTGATCTCACTTCGCCAGAGTCCTGCTGCTGCTAAGTCGCTTCAGTCGTGTCCGACTCTGTGCGACCCTATAGACAGCAGCCCACTAGGCTCCTCTGTCCCTGGGATTCTCCAGGCAAGAATACTGGAATGGGTTGCCATTTCCTTCTCCAATGCATGAGAGTGAAAAGAGAAAGTGAAGTCGCTCAGTCATGCCCGACTCTTAGCGACCCCATGGACTGCTGCCTACCAGGCTCCTCTGTCCATGCGATTTTCCAGGCAAGAGTATTGGAGTGGGTTGCCATTGCCTTCTCCTTGCCAGAGTCCTGGGTTCTCGTAAATAAGAAAGCTTTTTGTTTGTTTGATTTTGGTTTGGGTCAAAGCCAACTACCTTAAGTATTTCATGTTCATTTCTGGATGTTGGTGCTGGGCCCCTTCTTGTTATAATTGAATATGGAACCTTGTTAATAACATAGCAATTTTCATTTTTTCCAGCATTCCTCTCTTTTCTTCCCCTCTTCTGACTTTGATGTAGAGGATTTCACTTAGTAGGCTGTTACCTGAACTGCACCCCTTTTAACAACTTGCTGAGGACCCTGAAATGAAATAGGGAGATGATTTTCCAGTGCTCATGATTTGATCAAGTCTTTTTACCTCTTTTTAAAAATCTTTTCTATA
Source organism: Moschus berezovskii (assembly GCF_049115385.1). Taxonomy (NCBI): domain Eukaryota; kingdom Metazoa; phylum Chordata; class Mammalia; order Artiodactyla; family Moschidae; genus Moschus; species Moschus berezovskii. Next base: position 108,697,132 of record NC_142470.1, read on the forward strand.
AATTTGTTTTTTTACTGTTACCTTAGAGCACTTAAAAACATAGTATTCAATAAAAAGAAAACCCTATAGCATCTCATAACTCCAAACTCTGTTCTGTCACTCCAACTGGTATAGCATGGTGGCTCTGTTTCCTGACAAACATTAAAATAACGCCTGTGGAATTGAAGTAACTCATGTTTACTGGTTTTTTAGTTAATTTTTATTGGAATATAGCACATTTTCTTTTACATGTCAGAAATGCAACTTGTGGACCTTAATAGTTTCTCTGTATCATATCTTAAAACACCACCTAAATCATGTGTTGATGAAATTTCTTTTTCCTAAAATTTAGTATGAAAATTTTCAAACATACAAATATGTTGAAAGAATTTTACAGTAAACACCTTCATATGCTATGCACCATTTGTAGCTATTAGAGCAACAAAGTTAAGAAAGATATTAACTGGGATATTATCTGGGAGTCAGATGGCTCAGACTGGAGTCTAGCTCTGTCATCTCTTGGGCTGGCCAAAAAGCTCCTTCAGTTTTTAAGTAAAATAAAAGACAATTTTTCATTTTCACCAAGAACTTTATTGTACAACGTATTCACCGTTTTGTTCCACTGTGCTGTGCAGTGCTTAGTCACTCAGTCGTGTCCAACTCTTTGCAACCCTGTGGACCATAGCCCACCAGGCTCTTCTGTCCATGGAATTTTCCAGGCAAAAATACTGAAGTGGGTTGTCACTTGCAACTCCAGAGAAGCTTCCCAACCCAGGGATCAAACCTTGCATCTTGTGGGTTGGCAGGCATATTCTTTACCACTGTGGCACTTGGGAGTCCTTGTCATTTTTCAGGCGACTCATAATTCTATCTTCCCAAAAGTTTTTAATTTCTTGAGCAAAGAACTGTTCCAGGTGACTTTTATAGTCAGGGTATTGAAATTTTTTCCATTAAGAGAATTTTGTAAGACAAAAATAAATGGAAATTCGAAGGTGCAATGTCTGGTGAATGTGGCTGATGAATCAGAACTTCCCAGCCAAGCTGTAACAGTATTTGCCTGGACATCAAAGAAACGTGGTCTTGTGGTATCCTGATGGAAGATTATGCATTTTCTGTTGACTGATTCTGGATACTTCATGTCAAATGGTGCTTTCAATTGGTCAGATTGGAAGCAGTGCTTTTTGGAATTAATCATTTCGTTTTCCAGAAGGAGCTCATAATAGAGGGCTCCCAATCCTACCATATGTACACCATCATCATCTTTGAATGAAGACTGGCCTTTGATGTGGTTGGTAGTAGTTTATGTTGCTTTGCCCCATGATCTCTTCTGTTCCATATTGTTGTACAGTATCTACTTGTCATTGCCCATCACAATTTGTTTTAAAAATGGAATGTTTTCATTATATTTAAGTAGAGAATCACAATTAGAAATAGTCAAAAAGGTGTTTTTTTGCTTATGTGAAACTCAAATATCAAAGTGATTAGCATAACTTAGCTGTTACAAATGATTTTCAACACTTGATTTGGATATTTTCAGTATGTAAATTTATCTTCTGCTTGGTGTAACATTGATTGTTCTCAGTTAATATCTTGATTTGATCACCATCAACTTCGACTGGTCTACTTGACCATGAGACATTGTCCAGCAAGAAATCTCTAGCACAAAACTTAGTAAACCACTTTTTGACATGTTCGCTCCATCACAGCAGCTTCTCCATCCACTGCACAAGTCTTTTTTTGTGTGTTTCACTTGCATTTTTACTTTTCTTAATAAAGCATAGTACCAAAAGTGCTGCTTTTTTTCTTCCATATTAGAATGGCTACACAAAAATTCACCGGTGTTGATTTTTTTTTTTTAATGCATGCTGTCACAATGCAGTCTAAGGAAATTGTTTCTAATGAAGTTAATGGCATTACTAGAGCCATCATGTTGAAAAAACCAAACAAACTTTTGGCCAACTTAATACTAACAGAGTTAGTTAAGCTCTTTGTCTCCCTTCTTCACCAGTTACATGGGATAATAATAGTTAGACTTGAACCTTGAACAAACCTGGGTTGAACTGTGTGGGTGCATTTTTACTTTTTTTTTTTCAATAATAAAGACTACGTACTATGCAAACCAAGGTTGGTTGAATCTGCAGTTATGAACCTTGAGGTTTCAAGGAACCTCCGATATAGAGGGCCAACTGTAAATTATGTGCAGAGGGTCACATCTCACGTTGTTAAGGGTCAGCTTTATTCCAAAGTTAACATGAAGGTGACGTGAACTGACCCAGCATGCCTGGCAGTCTATTAAGTGCTCAGTAATTGTTAACTGTCATATATGAAATAAAACTTTTTCCTACAAATTTGGATTGAGATGTTACTTTACTTCAGAATTAATACTAGTTTGTTATGAACACAGCTGGAATTGAAGATAGGCAAATAGTGAAATAATTAGATGATAGAAAGTGTAGACTAAAAATTGCTGAGAGATATTTTTATTTGTTAAAGTCGTGTATCCATTATACTCTGATAGCCCCAAGCTTTTTAAAAGTTTTATGGGGAAACAAAGTTAACTTATTACAGCTAAAATGGAATCATTTACATTTTCTGTTTGTTTGATTTGAATGATTTGAATGATTGCAGGACTAAGACAAACTGGTACTGTAGTAATGCTTCTTTAAAAGATAGCCTTTTAAAGAAGGCTGTATTTGTATTTTCTGTTGTTTTTGTTCTCTGTTTTGATTTCTGTCCTCATATTTATTATTTTCACTCTTCTTATTCTTTTCAGTTTTCCCCTTTTTTAGTTCTTTAGTTGACTGTAGAGTGCATTTGTTTTTAATCTTTATTATTTCCTGAAAACGTATTTAAATAAAAGCATAAGTCTTCCTCTAAATGTTGTAGCCACGCGTCTGGGAAACAAACTTACTCAGAAGGACAATGCAGATAGTGAAGTGCAGTTTATTATACCGGTGGGCCCAAGGCGAAGTCTCCTCTTAGCCAATGACCCGGACCAACATTTGTGAAAATCTTCTACACCCCATGTGTACGTGTCTGAACCCACCACTCCAAATTCCTTGAGACTTACATAAACCAAGGAAGATACAACCCCAGTAACCCCATCATTCATGTGCTATGTGCTCATGTGCTCAAACAGTCAAACAGCCAATAATCAGTAAGCCCGAGGTTACATTCTGATGGATACAGAAAAATTTATGGCCTGTCTGGAGGAAGGGGTGATTAGTGTATGTTTTCTCTTAGGCAATGAGTAACCTAGATATGATCTTCAAGATTCCCCTGTCTGGAGGGGGTCTTATCTTTCTGTTGTCGTTTTCATAGGCACTAAACACAGAGTTCAGAGTCCATTGGAAAGGTGGCTGAGCATGATCAGCATGAACAGGCCTAAGCATGATCAGCTGAGCATGATCAGGAGTCCAGGCCCTATGAATTCCTTCTTTATAAGGATTCCCTTTTCTTTGCTCAGGTTTTTTAATTTAATAACTTGGTGGTATGATCTGTACAATGGTAGTATGCACTGAATAAATTTATACTGGGAAGTTCACTGGGAAGTTACATTGCTTGAATTTAGATGTTTCTTTATTATGTTACTGATATATTCATTACTGCTTTGGACAATTATGTCTTCTTTGAATACTTTAAGGCTTAACTGATTGGGATTATGTGCTGCTGTGATAGAGAAGATTAGCATATTATTTATTCATATCCTTTACTGTATTTAAGGGAAGTCTTGATCCTGTTCAAAGGAATGGGCTCAGCAATAATGAGATGACATTTTAAAGGTATAATTCATGGGAATGTTTGTAATATTCACAGAGGATTTCCTGAAGGATAATAATGTGTTCATTTCTCTATATGAGTAGTTTTCAGCGATTTTTTTTTTTTTTGCCTCAAGACTGTTGGAGGAAAAACATTCCCATTGGTAACAGTGAGTATACTCGAGTGGAGTGCGTCCAGTGTCAGAATTCCCATATATATACCATTCTTCTTTTGGACTCATGCTGGATTGTCACAGTGGCATCCGGCATTTCCTGCACCTGTTTTGTCTCTCCTCTAGATCTGTTTTTCACTCACAATTAAATGTATATTTCAGAATAGAAATCTAGTTGTGAAGTTGCTCAGTCATGTCCGACTCTTTGCGAACCCATGGACTGTAGCCTACCAGGCTTCTACGTCCATGGCATTTTCCAGGCAAGTGTGCTGGAGTGGGTTGCTATTTCCTTCTCCAGAAATCTAGTTACATCGCCTCCTTTCCTAGAAATACTTCCAAGTGTGTTTTCATTTCTCTAGGATAAACTCCAAACATGGTCAAAGCACTGCATGATCTAGTGCTACCCCATTACTCCAGTGTGATAACCAGCTTCTGCCCTTTCCTCTATGACCCAGGGACACTGGCCTTGTCTCCCTTCCTATCTCAGTTCTACAAGGAAATGTTGCTTATCCTGTTTTCTTTGTCTGCCAGAGACCCTCCCCTACCCCTTACCTCCTAGGCTGAGTCTTCCTCTCAGTTCATTTATGGCTCCCTCAAGGAAAGCCTTCCAGACTTACCTGAGAGATTATTTCCTCCTATTGTGTCTACTGGTAGCACTTTTATCTCCTTCATGTTAATATGTGGCTGTTATATTTATTTGTGTGATTCTTTGATTGATGTCTGGCTCCCTCCGACTAGATTGAAAGCTTCATGAGAGAAGAAAAGCGTATCTTTTTTTGTTTACCATTGTATCCCCAATTAGCATTGAATAAATATGTTGAATGAATGAATGGTGATTTTCTTTTTTTTGCTACGAGGACAAAAGATTCTTATAAACATACAGTTTTGAGAATTGTTGCTCTAGATGTTGTGGTTGTCATCCCTGGCTTAAATCAGAACGTCAGATGGTTGTGTGCTTGAACTCTAGGACACTATTACTTTATTCCCTCATATAATTGCTTTTTCTCAGTTGAACTTTGGCAGTATGACCTTGGTTCAAATTGGGGTATACTGTAAATGATAAGCTGTTGTATTGGTTGTATGGACATTATTGAGGATACTGCCAATTGCATCAAGTACTGCCTATTGTATCCAACGATATTGTCTCTATAAGGGCTCAGAGGAGAATTTCTCTTTTTTCCCCCAAGTGTTTAAAATTCTTTTTTTATTTTTTTAAGTTTATGTTTTAATTAGAACTTTATTAAAAAAGAGAAATTAATCTGTTAATCCCCTTGCTGGGTAGGAAACAAGTTCAGTGTGTCTCTCCATGCTGAAAGTGGAAGGGATAAAGAGGGATATAAAATGTTTATTACATGTTGGGAGGAATTCTGGGTATTAAGTTCTAATTGGTTAATTTGGGAAATGGAAGTTCTTTTGATTTTTTTTTTCTGCTTATGTCACAAAAGCATAGGCATTACTTTATGAAGATGTCTTAGGAGGGTTATGAAAGTATCTGTTAGGCTCAGGGGCATACAGTTTAGCTCTTCTCTATATACATGCTGGGAGCATGGCGAAGTTTTAACAGAAATCTCCCCTTACTCCTACTCAGATAAACAGCACGTTACATGTTTACTGTTGTGTAGGTTATGGTCTTTGTGGGAACTCTGCCTCGGTTTAACTGAATTCCTTTGTTTTCCTTCTGTTATAAAAATTAATTTTTGTGCCATCTGATGAAATAACAACTGCAGTGGCATCTCTGTCTCTGGAGACAAGGCACTGAAAGAAAAGTAGGAGTAGCCTTGACTGGTATAAGGAGAGACTGAAAGGCGCTTTACAGTGATGACCAAAGATGCTTTTCTTGACCAGCGGGTCAGATGATAAAACTCCCTTCTGAGTCCACTTTTGACAGCCAAATTGTCCTTTAGTTTGAGTATAGATTGATCAAATTCCCCTATGGAATTATTCCATGAGAAGCAGGAAGTGCTAGCTATATATTATGTATTTTTCTTGGCTTGCCAGGAAGAAATCCAGGACTATGCAGTTATCTACAACCACTTGGATCAGTGACTTTAGTTAGTTGTTCTTTTAGGACTTTACGATATTATCTTCTCAGTCAATGTTAATAACACACTTTTTATTAATTTTTCTAATTATATGACCCCCCTTAGTTGAAGATAGAGCCCTAATGATTCTAACTTTAAGGGAGTAACTTTTTTTTTTTCATCTAGGGTGGTCAGTACCCCTTCAGATGAATGCCCATTCTTCTGAGAGAAGAATGGTCTCCTGAAGGGGATGGGAAGAAAATATCTAATTATTCCATTGATATATATATAGTTTTTATCTATATACGCGAGTTAGTTTCTTTCTTTATTTTTGGCCACTATGGCATGCATGATCTTAGTTCCCCAACCAGGGATCAATCCTGTGCTCCCTGCAGGAAGTGCAGTCTAACCACTGGACCACTAGGGAAGTCCTGCAAGTGAGGTTTTGATGAAATAAATATGATAAAGTGTGTTGTTGATTCAGGAAATAAAGATTAGAAGGACCACATATAGTTTAAAAAATGAAAGAGCAGTTACTTATAACAAAAGTAGAGAAGGAATTCTTAGTTACCTTCGGAGTACATATAACATACATAGAATTAAACAAAATTTGCAAAGGTTGTCATATGAGTGTGAATGATATTCAGTTCAGTTCAGTTGCTCAGTTGTGTCCAACTCTTTGTGACCCCATGAATCACAGCATGCCAGGCCTCCCTGTCCATCACCAACTCCCGGAGTTCACTCAAACTCATGTCCACAGAGTCGGTGGTGCCATCCAGCCATCTCATTCTCTGTCGTCCCCTTCTCCTCCCGCCCCCAACCTTTCCCAGCATCAGAGTCTTTTCCACTGAGTCAACTCTTCGCATGAGGTGGCCAAAGTATTGGAATTTCAGCTTTAGCATTAGTCCTTCCAATGAACACCCAGGACTGATCTCCTTTAGAATGGACTGGTTGGATCTCCTTGCAGTCCAAGGGACTCTCAAGAGTCTTCTCCAGCACCACAGTTCAAAAGTGAAATGATATTAGGCTAATTAAAATATGTAATTTTGCCCATATGTTTGTATAAAGTCCCATTCCTGAAGGAATTTGTATTTTGGTTGAAACTGACTAAGTGCTAAGACTGACTTGGAGAAAAAAACAAACCAAGTGAAAATTGTCATGGCTGTAGATAGTCATAAAGGAATAAACTAGTTTCTGCAAGCCAGATACATTCTAGAGGGTGTAAGAATGTATTGGGTAAAGGATAAGCATAGAAGTGATTTGAAGGCTTGTAGATATCCAGATTTTACCACTGGTAATTTGTAAGGGATTTAAGGGACTAGATCTGATAGATAGAGTGCCTGATGAACTCTGGACGGAGGTTCGTGACATTGTACAGGAGACAGGGACCAAGACCATCCCCATGGAAAAGAAATGCAAAAAAGCAAAATGGCTGTCTGAGGAGGCCTTACAAATAGCTGTGAAAAGAAGAGAAGCGAAAAGGAAAGATATAAGCATCTGATGCAGAGTTCCAAAGAATAGCAAGGAGAGATAAGAAAGCCTTCCTCAGTGATCAATGCAAAGAAATAGAGGAAAACAACAGAAGAGGAAAAACAAGAGATCTCTTCAAGAAAATTAGAGATTCCAAGGGAACATTTCATGCAAAGATGGGCTCGATATAGGACAGAAATGGTATGGACCTAACAGAAGCAGAAGATATTAAGAAGAGGTGGCAAGAATACACAGAAGAACTGTACAAAAAAGATCTTCACGACCAAGATAATCATGATGGTGTGATCACTGACCTAGAGCCAGACATCTTGGAATGTGAAGTCAAGTGGGCCTTAGAAAGCATCACTACGAACAAAGCTAGTGGAGGTGATGGAATTCCAGTTGAGCTATTTCAAATCCTGGAAGATGATGCTGTGAAAGTGCTGCACTCAATATGCCAGCAAATTTGGAAAACTCAGCAGTGGCCACAGGACTGGAAATGGTCAGTCTTCATTCCAATCCCAAGGAAAGGCAATGCCAAAGAATGCTCAAACTACCGCACAATTGCACTCATCTCACACGCTAGTAAAGTCATGCTCAAAATTCTCCAAGCCAGGCTTCAGCAATATGTGAACTGTGAACTTCCAGATGTTCAAGCAGGCTTTAGAAAAGGCAGAGGCACCAGAGATCAAATTGCCAACATCTGCTGGATCATGGAAAAAGCAAGAGAGTTCCAGAAAAACATCTATTTCTGCTTCATTGACTATGCCAAAGCCTTTGACTGTGTGGATCACAATAAACTGTGGAACATTCTGAAAGAGATGGGAATACCAGACCACCTGACCTGCCTCTTGAGAAACCTGTATGCAGGTCAGGAAGCAACAGTCAGAACTGGACATGGAACAACAGACTGGTTCCAAATAGGAAAAGGAGTACGTCAAGGCTGTATATTGTCACCTTGCTTATTTAACTTCTATGCAGAGTACATCATGAGGAACGTTGGGCTGGAAGAAGCACAAGCTGAAATCAAGACTGCTGGGAGAAATATCAATAACCTCAGATATGCAGATGACACTACCTTTATGGCAGAAAGTGAAGAGGAACTAAAAAGCCTCTTGATGAAAGTGAAAGAGGAGAGTGAAAAGGTTGGCTTGAAGCTCAACATTCAGAAAACAAAGATCATGGCATCTGGTCCCATCACTTCATGGGAAATAGATGGAAAAACAGTGGAAACAGTGTCAGACTTTATTTTTTTGGGCTCCAAAATCACTGCAGATGCTGATTGCAGCCATGAAACTAAAAGACGCTTCCTCCTTGGAAGGAAAGTTATGACCAACCTTGATAGTATATTAAAAAGCAGAGACATTACTTTGCCAACCAAGGTCCGTCTAGTCAAGGCTATGGTTTTTCCCGTGGTCATGTATGGATATGAGTGTTGGACTGTGAAGAAAGCTGATCGCCGAAGAATTGATGCTTTTGAACTGTGATGTTGGAGAAGACTCCTGAGAGTCCCTTGGACTGCAAGGAGATCCAACCAGTCCATTCTAGAGGAGATCAATCCTGGGTGTTCATTGGAAGGACTGATGCTAAAGCTGAAACTGCAATACTTTGGCCACCTCATGCGATGAGTTGACTCACTGGAAAAGACTCTGATGCTGGGAAAGGTTGGGGGCGGGAGGAGAAGGGGACGACAGAGAATGAGATGGCTGGATGGCATCACCGACTCTGTGGACATGAGTTTGAGTGAACTCCGGGAGTTGGTGATGGACAGGGAGGCCTGGCGTGCTGTGATTCATGGGGTCGCAGAGAGTCAGACACGACTGAGCGACTGAACTGAACTGAATTTGTAAGGAGAAACTTTTTCTGGAACATATAAGATAAACCATCTAGTTTTTTAAATGTTTAAAACATTTTTTAAATGTTCACGGTCCAGTTTGGGACCTTAACCATTTATAAACAAACAAAAAGAGTCACAAAAACTCAGGTCAGGGAGCTCTTTCATGACACCAGTATAGCCAACCAGTATTTTCTCTAAGGGAAAATACCTAGTTTTGGAGGTTAAGGTAGGGATTTAGGATAAAGCTTAATCATTAGAGGATCATATGTAAGCTATACAGGTTGAAGGAAACAGAGGAGGCACAGGCAAATCCCAGACTCAAGCAAGCTTTCTGTGACACCTGCTATAGCTTCAGCAAGTAAGATTCACACAGCATATTTCATATGCAGACAACACATGCCCGATCAGCACAGGGTCAGCTCCTCACCTCCCTTGTCTGACAGGGTAACACTGAGACCAAAGAGGACAGAGAAGCATGGGCAAGGTGGGTGACAGGACACTGTGTCACTGAGGAGCAGTTTCTCTAGTGCAACTCTGCAGTTTCTTAGTCTACAGCTATATGGTAAGAGGTGGGCAAGGTGGAAAATCTAAGCCCTCACTGAAACCAGGGAAGGCAGATGAGAAATTGCCTTACAGCAGCCTCCCTCCAAATAAGGATGCAGGTGAGAAATAGTCTTGCAGCAGCACTTTTCTTTTCATAATTGGGAGGATCACAGGGCATCTGCTGAGGCTTACATCAGCCTGTGATTAAGCCTTGCCTGTGCGGCCTGTGTGGAGACATGTACGGTTGCGAGGGGGGTGCTGGTGCAGAGCAGTTTCCAGCATTATCATCCACGGTGAGGAAGGAAGTGACAGAATGATTTAGAACAAAGCAGGAAAAGTGCTACAGGCAATAGTTTTCAAGCATCTAGAATTTGTGTTCTCTTGGTTTTAGGATAAGCAGTCTACTTCTGTCACGTTGTCTACTCTGAAAAATGTCTTTTTTGTTGTGAACAGCTTATCCCAAGAAGCTGTGTTCATGAGTAATATCTTTGTAATATCATCCCTCCAGAGAACTTGTATACTCTTTTATTGAGGCTTTTGTGTTTCTTCCAGAAGATTCAGTTTCTAATCTGTAGCTTGTAACAGCATCCTTTGTGTGTGTCTGCTTAGTTTCAGGAGCCTTTCAGTTCAGTTCAGTAGTTCGGTTGTGTCCGACTCTTCGTGACCCATGAACCGCAGCACACCAGGCCTCGTTGTCCATCACCAGCTCCTGGAGTTCATTCAAACTCATGTCCATTGAGTTGGTGATGCCATCCAACCATCTCATCCTCTGTCATCCCCTTCTCCTTCCGCCTTCAATCTTCCCCAGCATCAGGGTCTTTTCAGATGAGTCACTTCTTCACATCAGGTGGCCAAAAGATTGGCGTTTCAGCTTCAACATCAGTCCTTCCAGTGAATATTCAGGATTGATTTCCTTTAGGATGGACTGGTTGGATCTCCTTGCTGTCCAAGGGACTTTCAAGAGTCTTCTCCAACACCACAGTTCAAAAGCATCAATTCTTTGGTGCTCAGCTTTCTTTATAGTCCAACTCTCACATCCATACATGACTACTCGAAAAACCACAGCTTTGACTAGATGGACCTTTGTTGGCAAAGTAATTTCTCTGCTTTTTAATATGTTATCTAGGTTGGTCATAACTTTTCTTCCAAGGAGCAAGCATCTTTTAATTTCATGTCTGCAGTCACCATCTGCAGTGATTTTGGAGCCCCCCAAAATAGTCTGTCACTGTTTGCACTGTTTCCCAATCTCTTTGCTGTGAAGTGATGGGATCAGGTGCCATGATCTTAGTTTTCTGAATGTTAAGTTTTAAGCAAACTTTTTTACTCTCTCTTTCACTTTAATCAAGAGGCTCTTTAGTTCTTCTTCCCTTTCTGCCATCAGAGTGGTGTCATCTGCATATCTGAGGTTACTCATATTTCTCCCAGCAATCTTGATTCCAGCTTGTGCTTCATCCAGTCCAGCATTTCTCTTGATGTACTCTGCATATAAATTAAATAAACAGGGTGACAATATATATAGCCTTGACGTACTCCTTTCCCAATTTGGAACCAGTCTGTTCCATGTCTATTTCTAACTGTTGCTTCCTGCATACAGGTTTCTCAGGAGGTGGGTCAGGTGGTCTGGTATTCCCATCTCTTTCAGAATTTTCCACAGTTCGGTGTGACCCACACAGTCAAAGGCTTTGGCGTAGTCAATAAAGCAGAAGTAGATGTTTTTCTGGAACTTTCTAGCTTTTTCAGTGATCCAGCGGATGTTGGCAATTTGATCTCTGGTTCCTTTGCCTTTTCTAATTCCAGCTTGAACATCGGAAGTTCATGGTTCACGTACTGCTGAAGCCTGGCTTGAAGAATTTTGTGCATTACTTTGCTAGCATATGAGATGAGTGTAATTGTGCGGTAGTCTGAACATTTTTGATATTGCCCTTCTTTGGGATTGGAATGAAAACTGACCTTTCCAGTCCTGTGGCCACTGTTGAGTTTTCCAAATTTGCTGGCATATTGAGTGCAGCACTTTCATATAATCATCTTTTAGGATTTGAAATAGCTCAACTGGAATTCCATCACCTCCACTAGCTTTGTTCGTAGTGTTACTTCCTAAGACCCACTTGACGTCGCACTCCAGGATGTCTGGCTCTAGGTGAGTGATCACACCATCATGGTTATCTGGGTCGTGAAGATCCTTTTCTGTACAATTCTTCTGTATATTCTTGCCACCTCTTCTTCATATCTTACGCTTCTGTTAGGTCCATACTGTTTCTGACCTTTACTGTACCCATCTTTGCATGAAATGTTCCCTTGGTATCTCTAATTTTCTTGAAGAGATCTCTAGTCTTTCCCATTCCATTGTTTTCCTCTATTTCTTTGCATTGATGACTGAGGAAGGCCTTCTTACCTCTCCTTGCTATTCTTTGGAACTCTGCATTTAGATGGGTATTATCTCTCCTTTTCTCCTTTGCCTTTAGCTTCTCTTCTTTTCTCAGGTATTTGTAAGGCCTCCTCAGACAACCATTTTGCCTTTTTGCATTTCTTTTTCTTGGGGATGGTCTTGATCACTGCCTCCTGTACAATGTCACTAACCTCTGTCCATAGTTCTTCAGGTACCCTATCAGATCTAATTCCTTGAAACTATTTTTCACTTCCACTGTATAATCATAAGGGATTTGATTTAGGTCATACCTGAATGGTCTAGTGGTTTTCCCTACTTTCTTCAATATTTTCAATATCTCTAGTCACAATTCTAAATATGAATGAGTGGTTTTAAGATATAAAAGGTCTCATGCTTTAAGGAGCTTAAGCTGGTCGAGACTGGTGGTAAAGGAAAGGATGCACACCTCTAGGTTTTATTATTTGCATTTAGAATTTTACATACAGACAGTAAAATACAGTTCTTAAATGAATTTTTCAGACTTGATGAATTTTTACATGTGTGTATGTAGTAATCACTGTACCCATCTATAGAGAATATTTTAACATACTATACAGCTCCTTAGTAGTCTTTTTTTGTTAGTTATAAACCTCCAAGAGGTAATTACTATTCTAACTTACATCACCATAGATTAGTTTTGCCTGTTCTCAAAGCGCATATGAATGAAATCACACAATAGTCTCTTATGTCTAGCTTCTTTTGCTTATGCCTGCAAGATTCATCATATTGTGTTTAGTGGTAAAATAGTTAATTTTTCTTTGCTTTCTTTTCTTTATATAAATAAAGCACTATTAATCCATTCACTTGGTCATGGAGATTTGGGTTTACAATTTTCTACCATTATGACTAAAACTGTTAAAAACTTTCTTATACTTGTCCTTTCATGAATATATGCACTCATTTTTCTTATGTTGTAAGATATTATAGTATTATAAAAGCTTAAAACTTTTAAAATTAAAATAGCCAGTATGCTGAACTTGTCTCACATGACATTTTCACATCAACCTAAATTAGACATATGCCTCTGATTTTATGATAGAAACTGGGGAAGAATAACACTGACTTCGCAGTCATCTTAGGGTGATACTGTGTGCCTGTTCTCAAATGGCAAGGGTTATGGATATTTTCCATTCAGTCATTGAGGAAACAGCAGGGCACCGTGCCAGAACCTAGAGATACAGCTATGAAAGACACAGTCACATACTCTGCTTTCACCAAACAATAAGTGAGTCATTCAAATATAATATATAGAGTGCAGATATAAACAACTGAGAATTGTTAGGGGAGTACTTAAGATGGAGGGCTTCCCGGTGTCTCAGCAGTAAAGAATCTGCCTGCAAGGAGGAGCCACAGACAGGTGAGTTTGGTACCTAGGTTAGGAAGATGCCCTGGAGAAGGAAATGGCAATCTCCAGTATTCTTGCCTGGAGAATTCCATGGACAGAGGAGCCTGGCAGGCTACAGTCCCTGAGGCTGCAGAGTCAGACATGACTGAGCGAGTAAGCACATACACGTCTTCTATGTAGATCAGGTGATTAGTTTGCATTTTAAAATGTTGTTATTGAACGTTTGGGCTTCTATAACTATAAAAACGTCATAATATAAAAATTTGTAGATTTTTGCTTTTGCTGTGAATATTTTTTATACAGATTCAAGTTGTATTTATTCTGGTTTTGTGGTTCAGGTTTTATTACTTATCTACTATTAAAATTTGTTTTCTTATTAAAGTTCACTCTTATGATGAGAACTAATATACATAGCTGTCTGTGGGCCAATAAATTAAAAATTCCTTCCAGTAGTTAGAATGTTTGCTTCCTAAAGTATTTTAATTTCTCCCTTCTGTCCTTCCTTCTTTTCTTTTTTATGGTAGCTTAGTAGATGGTATTTGGTTGGTGCAAATGTGATTGCAGTTTCGGACTGTGAATTTTAAATCATTATAAGTAGACTCAACACATCTTTATTAAAAAGGGAACCATTACAGTCAACACGTTTCTGCCAATGAGAAATGAGTTTGTTTATTCCTTTATCATAGAAATCCATGCTTCAGCATTCGATGAACTCTTGGAAAGCATTTTCTGTATCCTGCTGGTTGTGGGTGTTTTCTCTGCAAAAAGTTGTCTAGGTGCTTGAAGAAGTGGTAGTCAGTTGGTGAGAGGTCAGGTGAATATGGCAGATGAGGCAGAACTTCATAGCCCAATTCATTTAACTTTAGAAGTGCTGGTTGTGTGACATGCAGTCAGGTTGGGCATTGTCACTGAGAAGCGTTGGGCCCATTCTGTTGACCAAGGCCATCTGCAGGTATTGCAGTTTTCAGTGCATCTCATCGATTTGCTGAGCATACTTCTCAGATATAATGGTTTTGCCCTGATTCAGAAAGCTGTAGTGGACCACCAGTGACCATCACATTTTTTGGAGTGCAAGTTTGGCTTTGGGAAATGCTTTGGAGTTTCTTCTTGGTCCAGCCATGAAACTGGTTGCCATTTGTAATATAAAATACACTTAAATGGTTTGTTGTTGCATGCAATAAGAGAAGATGATACTTCAAAATGATATTTTTTTTATTTGAGTCACCCACTTATCAAGCTTTTTCACTTTTCCAACTTACTTCAAATGCCAAACGACCATACAATGGTCTATGTTGAGTTCTTCAGCAAGTTCTGAATTAGTTATAAGAGAATCGGCTTCGATGATTGCTCTCAGTTGGTCATTGTCAACTTCCGATGGCCATGCTGTTCATCTTTGAGGGTCTCGTCTTTGCAAAACTTCTTGAACCACCACTTCATGTACATTCATTAGCAGTTCATGGTTCAAATGCATTGTTGATGTTGCGAGTTGTCTCCGCTGCTTTATGACCCATTTTGAACTAGAATAAGAAAATCACTCAAATTTGCTTTTTGTCTATCTAATTTCCATAGTCTGAAATAAATATAAAATAAGCAGCAATAAGTCATTAGCAAAGAAACATAAAGTGAGAAAAGGACATTAAAATTATGTATGACATAGTCACATTTACTTAAGAATGTATTCCAGTATCAAATGGCAAATTTCAACAATGCAACACTGCAATTGCTTTTACAGCAATCTAATAATTATTGCAGTGTTACTTTTGGACAGTATTGCATTAAGCACTCATTCATTTGTTTGTTGAGAGTCAATGCTTTTAATCTAAATCAAAGTTTGGCAAACTATAGCTGCTGAAATTGCTGCTTACATTCATGAAGGGTGTTTTTAAAAAAGAAGGATTTGCAACAGAAACTATATGTGGCCCGCAAATTTAAAATATTTACTATCTAACACTTTATAGAAAATTGGCCAATCCCTAATCTTACTGAGTATAACTTAAAATCTTGACTCATTTTTCTTTTCTTTTGGAAATGTTTCTATAATATTCCCTTCAGAGTTGACATTTGAAAATTGACATTTTCATTGCCTTTTACAGAGAAGATGGTGAATTAGAAGATGGTGAAATAGATGATGCAGGATTTGAAGAAACACAGGAGCAGGAAGCAAAAGAGGATGAAAAGCAGAAAAATGAGAAAGCCTACCGAAAATCAAGGAAAAAGCACAAGAAAGAAAAAGAGAAGAAAAAGTCCAAAAGGAGAAAGCGTGAGAAGCATAAGGCTAGTTAGAGTCTATTTTTTGTTTCTTTGGTAAATTTTTATGGAATGTAAAACACTACACTGAAAATTAGAAAGTATAAATCATTGCCTATTTTCTTATAAAATATATGGATTAGATCTTTTGATTTATATGCTTAATAGATTTTCTTAATATAAAGATTATATGAAATATCTTAAAGATTTCAAAATAATCAAGGTCAGTTTTAATACAAATTAGAATAAACCTTTTAAATTGATAGAAGATTGTGTGCAAGAATACTGAAAGCTTAAGGAAAGAAAATTTCATTCTCCACAGATGTAGATTGGCCTTGTTTGCCCATTCGTTTATTTATTCATTCATAAGTATTACTACATGCTTGTTGTGGAAATCTCTGTGCTGTATGCTGGGGGTTACAGTAATGAATGAAACAGTCTCTGCTCTTACAGAGATTACACTGAAACGAGGAGAGAGGCATGAAACAATTGAAAGCCAAATGCTATCAAGAGAATAGTTGAGTGCTGGATACAGAATGATGCGGATTAGGGTTGAGCGGAGAGAACTTACATTGACAGAGAACTAAAGTTGGCAGTAGTCGTGGGGCAATTTTTTTAAACTCCCTGAATTTCCCCCATAAAAACAGAGCAGTTAGGATGGCAAAACCAAAAATGCATTGGCAACATCTACTGAAAAATGAAGCAACAAGTTACCTCCACAGACCTCAAAAATACAAAAGGATAAGGCTAAACCACAGACTCAAGACTAGAGTAGGATCAGCAGCTGTGTGAAATGAAGCAGAGAAAAGTTAAAGAAACTTGCAGAAAACAGATTACCAACAGGTATTTATCTCAAATGAGAGTCCCCAGTGAATGTGGAGAGCTTGTTGGCCAAACTGAGAAACCTCAGTGGAAACTGAGAGGGGACTGTACTAGGCTCCACTTTATGTGTGAGTATAAGGCGACCAGGTAAAATTGGATGGTGCTGGAATGGTCTGGGTCTGATGAGCTCTTAATGCTGATCAGCTAAATTTCTTCTAGAACAGAGTCCCACCCTGAAGAGATAGCTGCTGGGAGTAGAATCTAGATTGAGAGGACAAGAATAATAGGGCTAAGGAAAGTAAAACGGGTTAGAGAGCAGGGGTGGCTTATCTCAGAACACACGCAGCCATATTTTTTCATGCTTCATGCTAACAACATGAGAGTGAAGCTGGGGCAGTTTTCCTGGTCCATTCTTCCTTTGCTACATGAGCAACAAGATTGGACCATGATCACATTCCATATAAGTTGCTGTTATTTTTAAAAAAAAGGAAAATGGAGGGAATAACATCCTTCCAGAAAAGAAAGAGTGCCCACAAAGCACAAAAGACTTAATCTAATATTTCAAAATGATTTTTAAAAATTACAAAAATAATACAAACTATGATCAGACAGTATCAGTAGAATTTGCAGGGGGATCCTTTGATCATTTAGGTAAAAAGACCAAGTCATTTATTAAGAAAGGAAAAATCAGATTTATAAAAAAATTTTTTGATGTCACTATTTTGTGCCAGAAGATCATGGAGTAACATATTTGAATAAAATGTGAGCCAAGCATTTTATATCCAGGTACATAACAAATTTCAAATATAATGTCCTCAGAAAAACTGTATGTAATAGAAATCAGGAAATAGTGTCATAAGCTTTCTCATAAAATCTACTAGAGAACAAGTTCAGATATCCAAAATGACTGACTGATAAAGCAAGAGTGATCTATATACACTGCATATTTGTCTATAAAACTAAAAATAAATAATGAACATAAGCAGGGCAGAATATTATGTATCGAAACATTACATCTATCGAAGGTGTCAGGAAAAGCAGAAGAATATATGGTAAGCAAGATAACCTTATTGGTAGCTTTATAGTTATTAACTGAGAATTTTAAAATATACCTCAAATTATTATCCTGAGAATGAAAGAGAGGAAAGAGAAGAAGAGGTTACTGCCTAATTTCAACATTAGTTCTTCTAGTAAACAAATAATATGCGAAGAAGGGACAGGGACTCAAGTTATTGGAAAAAGGCAGTCTGAAAGAAGTAACTGAAACAAAAATATAATCTTCCTAATACCAAAAGATACACTCCCCAACAATGCAAAATCTATTTCTAAGCTATGTAAAAGAGAAAGATTTTAAAAAATGGATGAAGAAATACCAGGCAAATGCAAAGAAAGAGAAGGCAGAAGTCATAGTGTTGATATATGAAAAAGTCAAGGAACTTTCCTGGCAGTCCAGTGGTTAAGATTCCATGCTTCCAATACAGGGATCATGGGTTTGATCCCTGGCCTGAAAACTAAGATCCTGCCTACTGTAGCGGTGTGGCAAAAGAAGAGTCAAATTTAGGTCAAAAAGGTATTGAACAGAGTGCCGTGTTGAGGTGGGTAGGGGAGGGAATTCAAGAGGGAGGAGACATATGTATACTTACCGTTGATTCATGTTGTATGGGAGAAGAGAACACAATATTGTAAAGCAGTTATTCTCCAGCTAAAAACAAATGTTTTTTAAAAAGGCATTGAAAGAAACAAAGAAGGGCATTTTATCATGTTAAGGATTATAATTCACAATGAAGCTATGTTGTTAACATTTTATATTCCCTTAAATATCAGTTTTCATATGGTGGAACTATAGGAACTCTGAGAAGAAATAGGAATAGTAATAACAGGAGATACACTAGTAACCTCTCTTATCCCAAAGACAGCAGTCAAATGGATGAAGAGTCGATAAGGATATTAAAGAAATATTATAAATATATATTAAGCTCTGAATCCTGAGAATATATCTTCCTCTCAAGTATACTTGGAATACTCACAAAAACAGACCATGTCATAGGCAACAAACTCCAGTTAATTCAGTAGAGTAGAAATAATATAAAGAGCAATCTCAAACCACAATGCAATAAAATAAGACATTAATAACAAAGTCAGAAACCAGAAATGCCTTTGAACACAGATTAAAACTGCAGAATTTCAGGAATATAATGATAAAACGTTGACATATGAAGGATAACTAAAAAATTATCAGAAGAAAAATTATTATGGTATTAAAATATAGAAAACAGAGAAACAAAAAGGAAGAACTTAAAGTTACAAGCAGAATTTAACAAATTAAAATGTAAAGTCAGTTTTATAAAAAAAGATCAACAAGATATATCAATTATTGGCCAAACTAGTCAAGAAAAAGGAGATGCAAAAACAAAGTTAGATATTTTGAAGCTAAGAACTTTTAAAACCATCATGGCCTGGTTCCTTTTTAACAGTTCTTCCTTTAAGTTATCTATCTTCCCTCATAGAGAGGTACTTTCAACATTTTGCTTGAAAATCTTAACTAGTTCATTAGGTTTATTTCCTACTTTCCATTTTACTGAATGTAACAGTGTTGCTGGGTTTCTGCCACTATAGAATGGGGAGATCGCCTTTCGCCACTCCTTTATTTACTTTTGACTGTGCTGGGTCTGTGGCTGCATGGGCTTTCTGTCGTTCCGGCAAGTGGTGGCTGGGGCTGCAGTGCACGGGCTTCTCATTGCAGTGGCTTCTCTTGCAGAGCACAGGCTTCAGAGTGTGTGGTCTCAGTAGGCATGGCCCCGGGCTCTAGAGCACAGGCTTAGTCCTCGTACCACTCCGGTTTAGTTGCCCTATAGCGTATGGAATCTTCCCAGACCAGGAATCAAACCACTGTGCCACCAGGGAAACCCTCCACTTTTAAAAAGATATCTCTCTTTCCTTTAAGTAACCCCAAAGTTCAAAATTTTACTAATGATCATTAAGGGTGATCTAGGCTTTCACTGGTGCTCCTTTAAGGTCATTCCAGTATCTATTCCTTGCGTGATTCTAAAACCAGTTCTGCCTTTTAGATGTTTGTACTGGCAGCACCACATTTCCAGAATCTGTATTAAGTAACTATTGCTGCACAGATTGCTACTCCAAAGTTAGAAGCTTAAAGCAGCGAAAGTTTGCTTCTCTGTTTCTGTGGGTCAGAAACGTGGGTATGGCTTAACTTGGTGATTCTGGCTCAGCACTTCTTGTGAGGTTGCAGTCATTTCCTCTTCCAAGTTCAGTCGTGAGGCTCTTGGCAGCCTCAGCTCCTCACCATGTGAGCCTCTTTACATGTCACAGCAGCATCCTCATGGTTTGTCTCACTTCCTCCAAAGCAAGTGAGCCAACAGTGAGAGAGCAAGCGAGAGCACCCACGAAGACAGCTACAGTCTTCTTAACCTAAGCAGTTTGGACAAGTTCTGCTTACTAGAAACAAGCTTCTGAGTTTAGGCCTCACTCAAGGGGAGAAGAATTAATCTTTACCTCTTGAGGACAGGAGTAATAATTTGTGGACTTTAATTTTAAAACTGCCATCCAAGAATAGATAGGAAAACCCCCAAAGGAGGAATATATGGGGTGACCCTAACATATTAAAGCACATTAACACCTCTGTCATTAAAGCAGTGTGATACTGGTACATGGAAAAATAGACACTGAAACAGAAAACTATTTTCCTCATTTGTGGTAGATTTTGAAGGACAGGTAGGAATTAGTTGGTTGACCAAAGAGACACAAAGAATACAAAAGCAAAAGGTGTGAAAAGGCTGCCATGTTCAGGGAAGTCACTGAATATTTGAAGGGTTCACTAAGTGGCCGTCCTGTTAATTAGCTGACGACTATCCGTCTTTTGCCCTCTTTACACACCACGATGTGGTGTCATGCTGTTAAAGAGTACCACAGAAAACATAATCATTTAGACTTGAACTTTAGTGCTTAGCAACCAAGTAGACTGAAATCCACCAGTGTATTTTAAGTAAAATAACAAAATTAAAGGAACACTTTCAAACACTAAACAGATACTTAAACGATGCCCCAAAAAAAGAAACACAAAAATTCTGAAATAAAAAGTATACTATCCTTTTCACTTAAAAATGTAATAATTTTAATTACTTTCTTCTATTTATAGCTATTTTAAATGTAGTCCAGTTGCTAATTTCAGGTTAATAATTACTCTTACTTATTACTATATATGAGCCACATAGTATTTTGTTTTTTTTTTTATAATAGCCTGCCTAATGACTTCTTAAATCTGTATTCTAGACTCATTTTGGGGGGGATAGCCAGAAGAATCTTCTTCTTTCAGCAGAATCTTCTCTTCTCTGATGGCTCTTCCTGAAGCAAGACCCTTGTTTGAACTTCTCCTTAGGCGAGTCTTCTTAGTATTCTTCAAATGAGAAGTGTTCTCTTGAGCCAGAGCTGACTTCTGCTAGTAACACAGCAAATTTGGCTTTTAAATTGATAATATTTATTTCAAATCCTAACCAAAAAGATTAGATACTTAAGCTTGAAGTGTTTCATAGCATAATTATAAAAAGATCTTCATATCACCTATCAACAGAAACAGAACAGCACCACAAAACTAAACCCCAGAACATTTAAGAACAATGTAGAGGAAAACAGTCATCTTAAGTGAGGATTTAAGAATGGAATAGAGGAAAACAGATCCTTCTGTCAAAGTATCAAGAGCTCAATTTAGTTTGGCACATTTTTACTGAGTTTGTTCTAGACCTTGATGCTGGAAATGTGAGGATGATAAAATACGGAGCCAGTGTCTTTGTTGAAGAGCTTAAAAAATATTTTTAAAGAGGATGCTCAACCTGGGAAGGTAATTATTTTGACTAGATGGAGGAGATTTGGTGATCTGAACGAATGAAATTACATTCATGCTTGAAAAAACTTATTCATGATATTTGTCAATCACTATCAATTACTTGTGGTTTGCATTTCATCTTTGTTCAATTTTGTAGATTGGATTTATTTTATATTTATAATTTGGAATGTTTTGGTATCTTTTAGATTTAGGGTACTTATAAAATAGATTAAAAACTCTAAAGCCGTTTTAGGTTAAAAAAATAATAATTCATACTCAGTTCATGTTCTAGGACCTTTTTGGTGATGAGGAACCAATTTTATTTCCTTTAAGATTAACTTAAATTTAAGATACCTTTAGAGCATATTTTCTGTTTGAAGTCCTTGGGCCAAAGGGATGATGGAGAAAATGCTGCCATAAAATCTCTGAGAAAAGAGGAATATGTACTTTTCTTCAGAAAATTATAGAGAAGCTGGAGTGGAGGTGGTCTTTGGAGCAAGAATTTTTCAGTTAATACTTCAGAACCTACTAGGATAATATAATCTATCGGTTGGCCCCTCTGGTTGAAACAAGCTTATTCAGTTACTAGTTAAATTTTCTTCCTTTTGTAAATGTAACAGTTTTGGTTTTTCCTTCTTTTAGCATAATTCTCCATCCAGTGATGATAGTTCAGACTATAGCCTTGATTCAGAGGTGGAACATACAGAAACTTCCCACAGAAAAAGATCTGGTTTCTACAGAGATTATGACATTCCATTTTCTCAGGTATTTCTTTATTTTTATTGTCATAAAATATACATAGCATAAAATTTACAGTTTTAACTGTTTTTCTTTCTCTAAAAATTGAAGTAGAATTGACCTGCAACACTATGTTAGTTCCAGGTACACAATGTATTATAGTAACAGCATTCATTATTTCTGTACATTACACAATGATACCATCACAAGTCTGGTTATCAGACTTTCACTCATTTCACTTAGCATGATGCCCTGTGGGTCCATCCATGCTGTTGCACATGGCAGGGTTTCAGTCTTCTTCATGGTCGAGTAATATTCCATTGTATGTGTGCTATATGTCTTTATCTAGTCATCTCTGCTGCCACCTACAGAGATACTACATTATTATGTTTTCCCTGTGCTGTACATTTCATCCCTGGGACTCACTTATTTTACAACTGGAAGGCTGTACCTCTTAATCTCCCTGACCTATTTCTTTTATCTGCATTCCCCTCTGGCAACCACCTGTTCATTCTCTGTATCTGTGAATCTGTTTCTCTTTTGTTGTTTGCTCATTTGTTTGGTTTTTAGATTCCACATATAAGAGAAATAACATGGCATTTGTCTTTCTCTGTCTGGCTCATTTCACTTAGCATGATGCCCTGTGGGTCCATCCATGCTGTTGCACATGGCAGGGTTTCATTCTTTTTCATGGTCTAGTAATATTCCATCATATCTGTGCTACATGTCTTTATCCAGTCATCCATTAATGAACACTTAGGTCATCTTCATATCTTGGCCACTGTAAATAATGTAGCAGTGAACATAGGGGTGCATATATCTTTTCAAATTAATGTTTTTATTTTCTCTGGGAAAATATGCAGAAGTGGAATGCTGGATCATATGATAGTTCTAATTTTTAATATTTTGAGAAACCTTCGTACTGTTTTCTATAGTGGCTGTACCAATTTACATTCCTGCCAACAGTGTACAAGTGTTCCCTTTCCTCCACATTTTCACCAATACCTGTTATTTCTTATCGTTTTGATGATGGCCATTCTGCCAGGTGTGAGGTGATATATCCTTGTGATTTTGATTTGCATTTCCCTGATGATGAGTGATAGTGATATTGAGCATCTTTTCATGTGACTGTTGACCACTTGTTTGTCTTCTTTGGAAAAGCTCACTATTTTCACCATTTTAAAATAACAATTACTCAGTGACATTAAGTGTATTTACTGTGTTTTGCAGCGATCACTTCTGTCCGTTTCCAGAACATTTTCATCATTCTAAAGAGAGGCAGTATCTGCCAAACAGTAATGCCTTATTTCTCCCTTCTCCACTCCTGGTAACCACTATTCTTTCCATCTCTGTGAATTTGTCTGCTCTTGGCACTTCACACACTGTCCTTTTGTGTCTGACTTTTTTTACTTAGCGTAATTTTTTCAAGGTCCATCTATGTTGTATAGTATGTATCAGAATTTCCTTCCTTTTCGAAGCTGGATAATATTCCATTATAGGTATATACCACATTTTGTTTATTTATTCCTCTATTGACAGTTATTTGGATTGCTTCCACCTTTTGCCTATTGTTAATAATGTTTCTATGAATGTGGGTGTATAGACGTCTCTTTGAGACTGCTTTAACTTTCTGAGGAACTACCAACTGTTTTCCACAAAGGCTACACCATTTTACATTTTCGCCAACAATCCTTGAGACTTTTCTAATTGCTTCACATCCTTGTCAAACTTGTTATTTTCTGTTTTTTGTTTGTTTGTTTTGGATAAGAGCCTTCTTGTGCATATGTGTGCAGTTGTTAAGTTGTGTCTGACTCTTTGCAACCCCATGAACTAGAGCCCACCAGGCTCCTCTGTCCATGGGATTTTTCTGGCAGGAATACTGGAGCAGGTTGCCATTTCCTCCTCTAGGGGACCTTCTTGACCCAGAGACTGAATCCGCATCTCCTGCATTGCAGGTGGATTCTTTACCACTGAGCTGCCTGGAAAGCGCAAAGAGCCTTTTTGATGGGTGTGAAATGATATCTTTTGAATTACTGCCTTTTAAAGAGAAAAATTAAGCTTTCAGTTTCATTCTTTGCTATCTGATATTTAAAAAATATTGTATAATACATGCTACAAATTTCAAATCTTTGAACATAAAGAATACATCATGCATTTGTTTGCTAGGGCTGCCATAACAACATACCACAGACTGGTGGCTTAAACAGCAGAAATTTACTTTTCTCACAGTCCAGAGGCTAGATCTGAGTCCAAGATTGAGGTGCTGGCAGTGTTGGTTTTCTCTGAGGGCCGCAAAGGAAGGATCTGTTTGGTTTTTCTCCTTGTCTTGTAGACTTGTAGGCCTACTAGCTGCTTTGTCCTCATACGGTCATCCCTCTGTGCACGTGGATCCTTGGTTCCTCTGTGTGTTCAAATTTCCTCTTAGACAGAGAGCAGTCAAATTGGATCAGGACTCACCCTAACATCTTCATTGTGACTTAATCACCACTTTAAAGTTCCTTTCTCCAAACACTCTCACATGTTGAGGTATTGAGGGTTAGGGCTTCAATATATGAATTTTGTGCCATCTACCTTTTCAAGTGCAAGCGTTATTTGTTGTGTTTTAAACAGAAAAAAAAAAGTAAAACATGATATACTTTATATCTTCCTTAAGTATATTGCATTGTATGAGCAAGACTTCAATGTAAATATTACTTTGTGCTGGAAAAATCCTGGCGTTCTCGTGAGTACTGAGGAGTATTCAGGTCAGTGTGCATATATCTTAAAAACCCCAGACTGTCTGAGTTTTTGCAGCTGGGGATTACTAAGGTTTCCACTTTTTCCAGACTCTGGACTTCTCCTTTTGTTCCCAAAGGTTAAAAGGATAGTCAAAAGTATTGTTGAACCTGTCAGGTGATTTTTCATGATGGGCTAATGCTTTCAGAGCAAAAACAGCTCCAAGTACTGCTCACTTCTGGGGATTTTCAGCTATTCCATGATAATCATCCAGAAATCCTTCACTAATTTGTTAGCTCTCTGATGTCTACAGTGGTTTGAAAAAAAATATTTTGTCTACCTTTTCTGCATTTTTTTGGGAGAAGGGCTGATCTGAATTAAGTTACCTAATCTGTCATTAGAAAAGAAAGTTCAGGATCATTTCCTTCATATAAACTTTAGGGTTGACTCACTGACATTAGAAAGTATATCCTAAAAATCTCATTTAATGAGATAACAGTAGGTACTATATGAAACTTTTACTCTAAAAGGCAATAATAGAATATAGTATTAGCATCTAACTATGAAATTGAAGGACTTAATATGTTTTCCTTTTTTCTTCATCCTTGTTCAGGGTCTCCTGCACTCTTATTTCATATAGGCTATAATGATAGCCTATATTACAGAAACCAAATCTGCCCCCGTAGACATTCTAGCAGGTATATAGCCTAATAATCAATAAACAAAGTGATTGGAGAAACTATATCTTTTGGTAGAATTTATAGTCTTTTTGTTTGTTTGTTTCTTTTATCTTTCAGTTCAGTTCAGTTCAGTCGCTCAAGGGCTTTTAAAAATACTTGCTAGATCCTTGCTGGTGAGTGCATTTTGTTCATTCCAGATGATAAGCTTGTGAAGCACGAGGAGCTCTTCTAGAGAACTGGGGCTGCTCTGTAACCCCTCAGTCCATTTAGCACTTCCAGGAGAGCTTGGGTGGTGCTCTGATGCAAACACTAATCACTGCAGCAGGCACATTAGAGTCTGTCACTGCAGAAGGAGCCCTGAGATGGGAGATTTGCATCATTAGAGGGATAGGTTATTTGCAGTTGGGAAATCAAGGGAGGGATGAATTAAAAGTTTAGGGGTAATTCTGCTTGAAAAAGTAGGAATTATGGAAATTATTTTTGTAAAGGCTGTGAAAAATCAAGAGAACTGGATTAACATTAACGCTTAAAAGCTTTTATGGAAAGCATCTAGTTTCTAGAGAAAAATTCATAGTTGCCCGTTAACAGTAATCTTTAGTCATAAAGCATTGAAATATATCATTGAAAAATTAATATAATCACATTTTTAATAAAAGGAAATGTAAGTACCAATGAATTAATCTTCAGCTTAATCAAAGCAGTTATTTTTTGTTTTAATAGTGGCTTTTTGAAAAATGTAAATATAAGATACACTGCCTTTTGGCTATAATCCTAAATCCACTTCTGAATTTCTGAAGGGCTAGACTGAGAACAGTTGATAAACTTTAAAAACGTTGCTTTAAGAATGTTGGAAGTCTAATACAATGTCTTCAAAATTCAAAATCTGTTAATTGATTTTCTTGATTGCTTCAGTTGTATACTTTTTCTCTATTTTATAATTACTAGAAAGGACTTAATATTTCTCTGTATTTTATTAAAAACACAGTCTCATGTTGGTATTCTGCCAGGGTCGTATTTTATATCACATTTAAAATGTACTAAACTGAAAATGAGTCATGGTCTGACTTTTTCTAGATCCTCAAGTTGTAATTATGTGCAATTTTTTTTCTTGCTTTCTTATAAAAAAATTGACAAGATATGATAGAAGTAATGAAAATATTTCAGTGAATAGAGAAGTACGTGAATCCTATCACTAAATAAACTTATAGGACTACAATGTATTTTTTATTTTTATATACTTTAGTAAAAAGCAATAAAATTTATAATGGATCAGTTCAGTTCAGTTGCTCAGTCGTGTCCTACTCTTTGTGACCCCATGAATCACTGCATCCATCACCATTAAATGCAATAAATAGTTTCTAATGAGAAATTTATTCATTAGATGTTTTTCATTATTAGGGACATCTCTTTTTTCCTATTAAATCTCATTTTCTTTTTACAAATTTCACCTTACTTACTTTTTATTAAATATAATATGCTTAAACATGTCATTTGGGAATTTTTCAATCTTACGGAGACTATATTTTCTGCCCTTTCTCCAAGCTATTTTACTATTTTTTTCCATTTTCAAAAAGACCTCTTTGGGTTTTTGGAGAAGGAATTCGTGTATATTGATACGGATTTTAAAGTACTCTTGTGGATACAAATATTGAGGTATGGAGCATGAGAAATGTAAGACATGGACATGGAAAACAAAGTGAACAAGACACACTCAGCAGCAAGGTTTTATGAACATTACAGTGTTTAATAACATCAGAGTAGCATTTAGCTTTTTAAACTTAGTTTTAAATAGTTCCATAGATAAATTCTAACCACAAGACAGAACAACTCTCTTCCCCTTCTTTCTCCCAGATTTCTGGGTTGGGGGGTGGGTAGGGGAAGATGTCCTGTGTTACTCTCAACTCCTCTATATGTAACTGAAAAATCCTGACAATGGCTATTCATTTTCACTTAGCATGGACATATATCAGGAGGCTACACGGCATCAAAGAAGAGTCCACATAACAGAAAGTTTAAAAGTAAAGAATATGACGAGTACAGTACCTACAGTGATGACAACTTTGGTAGCTACAGCCAGGAAACAGAGGAAGATTTCGCCAGTCAGCTGAAACAATACAGGCAAGCTAAAGAAGCCTCGAATACTTCTTTAGGATCGTCTTTTTCTAAAGAACCAGGGAAAAAACAGAGATTGAAAGGAATTCAGCAAGGTAAGTTTGAAATTGTCTGGTTTTGACTATGAAAACTTTATTAAACAGGGAGCTATGAAGTGAGAACTTAAATTTCTTAGCCCTTTGTCATGGTCAGTTCACTCCTGTGGTTCCTGAATTTGTTTTTCTTTATTTTGTAGACCTTGAGGACAAACATCTACAGATATTTCAGTCTGCATGATATCTTAAAATTTTCATTTAATAGATTTCCTGATGCTTTTAAAGTATATAAAATGTATATACTGGGGTAGATTCATGTCAATGTATGGCAAAACCAATACAATAATGTAAAGTAAAAAAAAAATAATAATAATGTGGAGAATACAGTGGAAAAAAAAAAGAATAAGATTTAAAAAAAAAATGTAGAACAACTTTCCTGTTATGTCTTTTCCCCTCTCTTCTGTATGGTATCAGTATACTGAAAAAAAATTACCGACCCTTTTCAACTGTTACCTTGTGTTACTGTATATTTTAGACACTCTAAAGACAGAATCCTAGAAAGCTATTCTTTTATTAGAGTTTAAAATGTAGTGATCATCTTTGCTGTTTAAATATACTCAAGACTATAGACTTTTTAAATAATATATGTATTTTATTGAAGTATGCTGCTGCTGCTGCTAAGTCACTTCAGTCGTGTCTGACTCTGTGTGACCCCATAGACGGAAGCCCACCAGGATGTTGCAAGTACACAGCAAGATAATTCAGTTATACAAACACACAGATACTATTTTTGAAATTATTTTTCATCATATAATACAAGATACTGAATATAGTTCCCTATGCTATACAGTAAACCTAAATAAATGCTAGAAATCTAGCATTCTATTCATACTGAGCCAAAGAAGTGGAATCAAAATGTCATAATCTTTTTTGTTAGGTAAAAATTCATAATTTTTCTAAAATATATGTATTATACATGTTTATACATATGTATACAAAAGCTTTTCTACTATACTTGATAAAGGCTTGAGAAAGAACATCAAAAAAATAAAAAGAGATCAAGAAATTGGAAAACATAAACTAAATGAAATGGGAGCACTGAATATGAAATAGAAAAAGTGAAACAAACTAGATGAAAATAAAAGATTATCATATAGTCCAGTTTAGTCAGTTCAGTCGCTCAGTTGTGTCCAACTCTTTGCGACCCCAAAGAGAAGGACTGCAGCACGCCAGGCCTCCCTGTCCATCATTGACTCCCAGAGCCCACTCAAACTCGTGTCCATCGAGTGGGTGATGCCATCCAACCATCTCATCCTCTGTCGCCCCCATCTCCTCCTGCCTTCAATGTTTCCCAGCATCAGGATCTTTTCCAATGAGTTGGTTCTTCGCATCAGGTGGCCAAAATATTGGAGTTTCAGCTTCACCATCAGTCCTTCCAATGAGCATTTAGGACTGACTTCCTTTAGGATTGACTGGTTGGATCTCCTTGTAGTCCAAGGGAATCTCAAGAGTCTTCTCCAATACCACAGTTCAAAAGCATTGTTTTTAAACATGACTACTCATTAGAAACTTATCTGGAGTTCTGGAGAAAAAAAGCAATACCTGAGCATTTGTATTTTTCAAAAAGCTTTAAGATAACTCTGATATGCATCTGGAATTAAAAAGTGATTACAGGTTTTTCTGTTAGATCCTAGTTTGAGTGATATGGAGTTCTATTATTTTTCTCTTGACCAGTCATGATACAATGGTATTAAGTGAGTAATAGTTACATAATCACAAGAGTAAAAGATGTTGATCAGTTTTCACAATCAATAGCCATACAAAAAATAAAAGAATTACAACTGCAAGCCAAAATGGGAACAATGGGAACATAATGGATTAACTTAACAATATAAAATAACTACAATTTGGGTGGGGGGGAGTCAAGCAGAGTGATGTGGTAAATGGAAGTGCATACATGCGTATGTTTTCATCCACCCAACCAAGGACTATACACATTTTTCTGAATCAGAAATAAGAACAAAACCTAAAGAAATTTCTGGAATGATAACGTATTCATCTGTTATATTGAGGTACATCATCCCTGGGGAAACCAGGGCAAGTTTCCATAGAAATTATGGATCACATAAGGGTCAAATTAGCCTTAAAAATTGTCTGGTTAGCATGTCTGCTTCAAGAAAACTGGAGCAAGGTGAGGCTGAGGTGAAGTGGTGAAACCCAAACCCTACATAACTATCTTTTAATTAGCACTGAAAAAAAGAATCCATTATGAGTAAATTTAGTTATTTTTATGGCTTTATTTTTTCTTGATTTCCTAGAAAAATTCCTTTGGAAAATGTGAACTGGCTTTGTTGAACTAAAGAGGAAGTAATTTGTCTATACATGTGCTATTGTAATTAGTGCGTTTGTTCCTGGAGTCCAGACATAGTGGTGTCAGGAATCATTCCACTTGGGGAATAAAGGGAATGTGGAGTCCTTGTTCATCCCTTCCTACCTGGGGTTTTTCTCTTCAGACTCCTTCTTTTCGTTCTGTTAATGAATTGAGTATTGCGTTTTATTCTGAATTTCATTTTTTCCCCCAGAATTATGAAAGTACTATATGGTCAAATGCAGAAAACTTTTTCTATGTGTAAAAAACAATAACGCAGCAAAGATCAAAGATAAAAACAATTTGAATCTCTACACTCAGGGACAATTACTATTAATATTTTTGGCAAACATTCTTCTAGAATTTTTGATAATTATTTTTAACGAAAATCTATACACTGTTAAAACTCGGTTTTTTCCCCCTTTAACTGTGAATTGTATTTCTGTCATTCTTACGTTAATGAGTCTATTCTAATGTCTACATTCTAACAGATGCACCATAATTTATCTATTAAATTGCTGAATTTGTTTGTTAGTAATTATTTGAGATTTAAGTTGCACCCATTTTTTAAAAATTCTGCATATTTATACATATCTCATCTTGGCAAACATTTTTTTCCTAATAATAAATGCTGAAATGTGGAATTGAGTCAAAAGGCATAGGCACATTTGAAGATTTTTGACCCATATACCAAGCTGATATCCAAACAGGTGATATAGCAATTTATAACACTTCTGCCAGTGTGCAGAAATGCCAGGTTCTCCAAATCCCTACCACCGTTATTCTTTGAGGTGAAAATTGTTATGTTAATTTTTAATTTCTTTTAATGAAGTGAAATATTTTTTTCATGCATTTATTGGCTGTTTTGTAGATTTAAGATGATTGCAAAACTTAGTAGTTCAATATGACTTTGGTAAAACGAGAAATCACTTTGTATTGTAACTTACTACCCTAATATATAATTTTTATAATTTAAGTATCTGTTTAGATACTTTTACACATCAAGTTTTTCAAAAGTAAAAGACAAGTATAAATTTTGCTTGGCAATATATGTGATATCCAGAATTATCAAAAGAAACAATTTGCTACAAATTAATCACTAATACTTCATTGTCTTCCTTAGAGAGGAATGTAATATTTAATTCTCTTAAAAAACAGAAAATCTCCTTAATTGTGTATTCTAAGGAGAATTGAGAAGGATAAAACTAGATTTGACTTCTCCAGCCATGTATATCCTTGTTCCTTGCCTTCCTTATGTTGCTAACATCACTTGAGAAACAAAACAATAAGAGTACCTTAAAGTAAAATGTAAAGATGGAATTAGTTTTTTTCATTGAATCTACAGGGAAAAAAGAATGCACTGTACATTGTAGACTATTTAAAATATGCTGTTCTCTGTAAATTAGTAGGTTGGTGTGCTGTTTTATTTATAATATCTAGAGTACATTTTAACTTTTGTAGGTACTGAGCAGAGGGTTAAAAATTTTAATGTTGCTCGTGGACGAGGTTTGCTGAAAAAAATCAAACGCAAAGACCGTGGCGGAAGGGTCAACAAAGGGCCAAATGTGTTTTCAGGAACTGATGACTATCATGAGGTAATGAGAATTTATATATATTGAGGATTCTACCTTTTAACTTACTTGGCTGCAAATAAAGCATTGTGATTTTAATGCTACTTAACTAGTAAATGAAAAATTTCCCATTCAGATCAAATGAATATAGATGAATTCCAAAAAAAAGTTTTGTTTTACTTAGTTATGATATTAGTATACAGATGCATGTTTAGGTGACATTGAAATAAAATTGCTAAGTTTGAAAGCACTTCAAAATAAAATTGATATGTCTGAAAGCAAAAATTTTTATTCTGTAGGTTCTCTGTTGTACTTTTCTTTCCTAGGGGTCATCTTCCCTAGATGCAAATGGCAATAAAATGCTTGGTAGCTCAATACGTGACAGGACCAAGAAGGGAAACTGGTAAATTCACTTACTTATTAGAATTGAAATCCTTGAAAGAGAAGAAAGGAGGTATTGATGTTTGGAAGGATCAATTTATGAACCATGTGTATAGTAGAGACTGAACAAATGTATGTTGAATTGAACTGAACTCTGAACAAATACATTTCAACCTTGTAGTGACTTTCTAGATTAGAGTGATCCAATTTCTGTATTCTGCCATTGTTCCAGTAAGATTTGATTGAATTATGCAGAGCAAGGGTGGGTTATCAATAGCTGTAACCCTGATTGATAGAAAAGGGATAGTAACATTGTAATTGGAAAATGCTCAGTTTTCTTATCTCTGGGTTTGAAGATAACAGGCAAAGATTTTTTAATATACTCCTTAGTATTACTGTTTAGGGAGTTGCTAGCAAGTATGACCTTAAAAAAAAAGTTTAGGACCAAATAAATTTGTGAAACCCAGCACATACTACTCTACTCCTGGTGATTCTCAGTCAACATGAATGTTTAAAGGCTCTGAGCAGGTTAGGCAGAAAGAAGTCTGACTTTGCTCAACCCATCATTTCTAAAGTTTACTTGACCATGAACTCTTATTTTTCCCCACACCTACAAACATTCATTCTTAACTCACTATTCTGTGGAATAGCAGCTTTGCAAATAAGCTTAGAATTTCTGGGAAAGTATAACCTGTCTCTCCATCTTTCTAGGCACCTGTGGTTGTCTAGGATGCGCTGCTTTCACTAGACCAAATTAATGTGAATACCTTCTGAGTAAACCTCCTATATTCAGTACTTATACCCTATACATGAAAAAATATTAGCTTCTAAGAAAGTATGGTTTTGAGTGAGTTACTGCCTATCTCTGAGCTTCAGTTTGCTTAACCTGTAATATTAGAGTACAGTATTATATTAACTCTAATGGCCCCTTCAAGCACTAACATTTTAGATGTTTCCAGATCTAGCCTGCAACTAATAAATTTCTTAATCTTGTAATAGAAAATCAGAATAAATTATTTCTTGTTCATTTATCAGATTTAGGACATTTTTCCTTTCCTAAAGAATCTGCCTGTCAAGCAGGAGACAACGGGTACTGTCCGTGGGTCGGGAAGATCCCTGGAGAAGGAAATGGCAACCCACTCCAGTATTCTTGCGTGGGGTATCCCATGGACAGGGGAGCCTAGCTGACTATAGTCCATTGGTCACAAAGAGTCAAACACGATTGAGCAACTAAAGGGGTTCCCAGTTGCTGCTATGGTAAAGAACCCACCTGTCAGTGCAGGTAGACAACCCTGGGTTGGGAAGATCCCCCAAAGGAGGGCACAGCAACCCACTCCAGTATACTTGCCTAGAAAATCCCATGGACAGAGGAGCCTGATGGTCTACATAGTACAACTTGGTGCATTTTTCAGTGGGTTTTATTGGGGGGGGGGTCATTACCTACTATTTTTACTTTTTGATTTCAGAGTTATATTCCTCAGGTTGGCTCTTTGACTTCTCATGGTGCACTCTTTGGCTGCCTGTTTTATTACAGCCACAATCCTTGTGGAGAAGGCATATGTGAACTGGTCATTTATATCTACTTGTTCTAAGTGAGCCTAGAAATAGAAAATGTTTAAAAAAAATTTTCAGTTCAGTTGCTTAGTCATGTCCGACTCTTTGCGACCCCACAACCTGCAGCACGCCAGGATTCCCTGTCCATCATCAACTCCTGGAGCTTGCTCAAACTCATGTCCATCGAGTTGGTGATGCCATCCAACCATTTCCTCCTCTGTTGTCCCCTTTTCCTCCTACCTTCAATCTTTCTCAGCATCAGGGTCTTTTCAAATGAGTCAGTTTTTCACATCACGTGGCCAAAGTATTGGGATTTCAGCTTCACCATCTGTCCTTCCAATGATTATTCAGGACTACTTTCCTTGAGGATTGACTGGTTGGATCTCCTTGCTGTTCATGGGACTCTCAAGTCTTCTCTAACACCACAGTTCAAAAGCATCAATTCTTTGGTGCTCAGCTTTCTTTATGGTCCAAATCTCACATCCATACATGACTACTGGAGAAACCATAGCTTTGGCTAGACAGACCTTTGTTGGCAAAGCAAGGTCTCTGCTTTTTAATATGCTGTCTAGGTTGGTCATTGGAGAAGGCAGTGGCACCCCACTCCAGTACTCTTGCCTGGAAAATCCCATGGACGGAGGAGCCTGGTAGGCTGCAGTCCATGGGGTCGCTGAGAGTCGGACATGACTGAAGCGACTTAGCAGCAGCAGCAGCAGCAGGTTGGTCATAGATTTCCTTCAAGGAGCAAGTGTCCTTTAATTTCATGGCTGCAGTCACCATCTGTAGTAATTTTGGGGCCCCCCCCAAAAATAAAGTCTGTCACTATTTCCGTTGTTTCCCCATCTGTTTGCCATGAAGTGGGACCAGATGCTGTGATCTTCGTTTTTTGAATGTTGAATTTTAAGCCAGCTTTTTCACTCTCCTCTTTCACTTTCATCAAGAGACTCTTTAGTTTCTCTTTTCTTTCTGCCATAAGGGTGGTGTCATCTGCATATCTGAGGTTATTGATATTCCTCCTGACAATCTTCATTCCAGCTTCTGCTTCATCCAGCCCAGTGTTTCTCATGATGTACTCTGCATAGAAGTTAAATAAGCAGGGTGACAATATATAGCCTTGACATACTCCTTTCCCAACTTGGAACCAGTTTGTTGTTCCATGTCTGGTTCTAACTGTTGTTTCTTGACCTGTATACAGACTTCTCAAGAGGCAGGTAAGGTGGTCTGGTATTTCCATCTCTTTCAGAATTTTCCACAGTTTGTTGTGATCCACACAGTCAAAGGTTTTGGCATAGTCAGTAAATCAGAGGTAGATGTTTTCCTGGAACTCTTTAGCTTTTTTGATGATCCGACACATGTTGACAATTTGATCTCTGGTTCCTTTGCCTTTTCTAATTCCAGCTTGAACATCTGGAAGTTCATGGTTCACGTACTGTTGAAGCCTGGCTGGTAGAATTTTGAGCATTACTTTGCTAGCGTGTGAGATGAGTGTAATTGTGTGGTAGTTTGAACATTTTTGGCATTGCCCTTCTTTGGGATTGGAATGAAAACTGACCTTTCCAGTCCTGTGGCCACTGCTGAGTTTTCCAAATTTGCTGGCATATTGAGTGCAGCACTTTCATATAATCATCTTTTAGGATTTGAAATAGCTCAACTGGAATTCCATCACCTCCACTAGCTTTGTTCGTAGTGTTGCTTCCTAAGGCCCACTTGACGTCGCACTCCAGGATGTCTGGCTCTAGGTGAGTGATCATACCATCACAGTTATCTGGGTCATGAAGATCTTTTTAATATAGTTCTTCTGTGTATTCTTGCCACCTCTTCTTCATATCTTATGCTTCTGTTAGGTCCATACCGTTTCTGACCTTTACTGTGCCCATCTTTGCATGAAATGTTCCCTTGGTATCTCTAATTTTCTTGAAGAGATCTCTAGTCGTTCCCATTCCATTGTTTTCCTCTATTTCTTTGCATTGATGACTGAGGAAGACCTTCTTACCTCTCCTTGCTATTCTTTGGAACTCTGCATTCATTTTTTTTTTTTCTTTTAACCATCTGAGACACCAGGAAAGCCTTTTGGAACTCTGCAGTCAGATGGGTATTATCTCTCATTTTCTCCTTTGCCTTTAGCTTCTCTTCTTTTCTCAGGTATTTGTAAGACCTCTTCAGACAACCATTTTGCCTTCTTGCATTTCTTTTTCTTGGGGATGGTCTTGATCACTGCCTCCTGTACAGTGTCACGAACCTCCGTCCATAGTTCTTCAGGCACTCTATCAGATCTAATTCCTTGAATCTCTTTTTCACTTCCACTGTATAATCATAAGGGATTTGATTTCGCTTATACCTGAATGGTTTAGTGGTTTTCCTTACTTTCTTCAATTAAAGTCTGAATTTGGCAATAAGGAGTTCATGCTCTGAGCCACAGTCAGCACCCGGTCTTATTTTTGCTGACTGTATAGAGCTTCTCCATCTTTGACTGCAAAGAATATAATCAGTCTGATTTCGGTGTTGACCATCTGGTGATGTCCCTGTGTAGAGTCTTCTCTTGTTTGTTAGAAGAAGGTGTTTGCTATGACCAGTGCGTTGTCTTGGCAAAACTCTGTTTGCCTTTGCCCAGCTTCATTTTGTACTCTAAGGCCAAACCTGCCTGTTACTCCAGGTATCTCTTGACTTTCTACTTTTGCATTCCAGTCCCCTATAATGAAAAGGACAGCTTTTTTTTTTGGTGTTAGTTCTAGAAGGTCTTGTAGGTCTTCATAGAACCGTTCAGCTTCAGCTTCTTCAGTTGTTGGGACATAGACTTGGATTACTGTGATATTGAATGGTTTACCTTGGAAACGAACAGAGATAATTCTGTTGTTTTTGAGATTGCATCCAAGTACTGCATTTCAGACTCTTTCATTGACTACAAGGGCTACTCCATTTCTTCTAAGGGATCTTTGGCCACAGTTGTAGTTATAATGGTCATCTGAGTTAAATTCACCCATTCCAGTTCATTTTAGTTCACTGATTCTTAAAATGTCAATGTTCACTCTTGCCGTCTCCTATTTGACCACTTCCAATTTGCCTTGATTCATGGACCTAACATTCCAGGTTCCTATTCAATATTGTTCCTTACAGAATCAGACTTTACTTCCATCACCAGTCACATCCACAAATGGGCATTGTTTTTGCTTTGGCTCTGTTACCTCGTTCTTTCTGAAGTTATTTCTCCATTCTTCTCCAGGAGCATATTGGGCACCTACTGACCTGGTGAGTTCATCTTTCAGTGTCCTACCTTTTTGCCTTTTCATACTGTTCATGGGGTTCTCAAGCAAGAATTCTGAAATAGTTTGCCATTCCCTCCTCCAGTGGACCACGTTTTGACAGAACTCTCCACCATGACCCGTCCATCTTGGGAGACCCTACACGGCATGGCTCATAGTTTCATTGAGTTAGACAAGGCTCTGGTCCATGTGATCAGTTCGATTAGTTTTCTGTGATTGTGATTTTCATTCTATCTGCCCTCTGATGGATAAGGATAAGAGGCTTATGGAAACTTCCCATGGAAATAGAAAATGTTTGTAAATAAAATTTACATAGGTTTAAGACATTTATTTCTGTTTCATTGACTATGCCAAAGCCTTTGACTGTGTGGATCACAATAAACTGTGGAAAATTCTGAAAGAGATGGGAATACCAGACCACCTGACCTGTCTCTTAAGAAACCTGTATGCAGGTCAGGAAACAACAGTTAGAACCAGACATGGAACAGACTGGTTCCAAACAGGAAAAAGAGTACGTCAAGGCTGTATATTGTCACCCTGCTTGTTTAACGTATATGCAGAGTACATCATGAGAAACGCTGGGCTGGAAGAAGCACAAGCTGGAGTCAAGATTGCCAGGAGAAATATCAGTAACCTCAGATATGCAGATGATACCACTCTTGTGGCAGAAAGCAAAGAAGAACTAAAGAGCCTTTTGATGAAAGTGAAAGAGGAGAGTGAAAAAGTTGTCTTAAAGCTCAACATTCAGAAACCTAAGATCATGGCATACGGTCTTATAACTTCATGGCAAATAAATGGGGAAACAGTAGCTGACTTTATTTTTCTGGGCTCCAAAATCACTGCAGATGCTGATTGCAGCCATGAAATTAAAAGACACATACTCCTTGGAAAGAAAGTTATGACTAACCTAGACAGCATATTAAAAAGCAGAGACATTACTTTGTCAAAAAGGTCAGTCTAGTCAAGGCTATGGTTTTTCCAGTGGTCATGTATGTATGTGAGATTTGGACTATAAGGAAGCTGAGCACTGAAGAATCAATGCTTTTGAACTGTGGTGTGAAGAAGACTCTTGAGAGTCCCTTGGACTGCAAGGAGATAGGAGATCCGTCCTAGGTGTTCACTGGAAGGACTGATGTTGAAGCTGAAACTCCAATACTTTGGCCACCTGATGCAGAGAGCTGACTCATTTGAAAAGACCCTGGGAAAGATTGAGGGCAGGAGGAGAAGGGGACGGCAGAGGATGAGCTGGTTGGATGGTATCACCGACTCAATGGACATAGGTTTGGGTGGACTCCAAGAGTTGGTGATGGACAGGGAGGCCTGACGTGCTGCAGTTCATGGGGTCACGAAGAGTCGGACACGACTGAGCGACTGAACTGAACTGATCAGAGTAGAGTATAATCAGTTTCCTTGCGCTTTCATGGGATACACACGTGTATGTGTATGTGTATGTGTATATATATGTATATATGTGTATATGTGTGTATCTATATATACTTTTTTAAAAGAAACTCAAAGATTATGTTTTCCTGGTAGTCTGATACTTTTTTTTTTCCATAAATCTGGTGAATTGTATCATTCATCAGTTGTGAGCGCTGAGGATCAGATTTAACTTTACCTCAGATATTGCCTCAGATGTTTGCTATGAGAGATTTCAGTGGATTGTGCTTTGCTCTCCATCATCTAGCAGATTGGGGGGGAAAAGGAAAACTGATATCAATTCAGAAAAGTAAATAGTTATGAACCTCCTACAGTGTGCACAGCCCTGTGCCTGCTAGGAGCTTGAAGCGCAGCGCTGTTTTATAGAGCTGATACACTGGTGTTACTCAGCCTTCTTATACTTGCAGCAAAAGTTGAATAGGGGCATGAGGAGAACTAAGGAATGCAAGTAGGGCTATGAGATTTCCTATCATATACTAGTTTTTCTTAATTTTCTTAAATTTAAAAGTTAAAGGTAATATAGCCTCAATTTTTTTCCCTAAAGAAAGTACAGAATAACCACACATGCAAGCAATCTATGACTTTGTAGAAATTCATCTAGAGGAGGTAGGGGTATATATTCTTTTAGTTGTTTTTTTCTTTGTCTTTATTATTATAAACTCGGATCACTTTTTCACTTGGTAAGGTATTGTGAACATTTTGTGTCCCCAGATTGTCTTTCCATCTCATGATTTTTTAAACGACTTTATAATATTCTAAAAGTACCATAATGTGTTTTGTCTTCTAGTTTTAGATGTGTAGAGTATTTCTAGATTTTGTTTGTTTTACTTGTAAATAATTCTGCAATGGTTATTTTTGTGAATAAATCTTCATGTGCCTTCCTGGTAATTCCTTCAGAATTTTGTGTTGAAAAGTACAAATTTTGTGTCAAACAATATCAATATTTTAGGTTTTCTACCAACTATATATGAAAGTGCATATTTTATTGTGTCTTTGCCAAAACTGAGTATTATTATTAAGTTTAAAGTTTTCACAATTTTATTTTGAAAAATGTAGTTAGATGTCTTCATTAGAGATAGGATTCTTTGCAACTACCAGTATCAGTAAGCAGTTTTCCAAAAGCATGCTTGCATGCATCGCCTCTCTCCAGATAAATAGCATCATAATGTTCAGTCTTCACCACTTTTAATAATCAATGTGTACTGCTTTCTAAATCCATTTTAGTATGAATTTTAATGTCTTTTTTAATACTTCATATGTTTTATTTAAGTAAATTTTTTTCTTGCAGTATAGTAAACCAGGGAAAAAATGGAAGATTATGACTCAGGAATTTATTAATCAACATACAGTGGAACATAAAGGAAAACAAATCTGCAAATACTTTCTGGAAGGGAGATGCATCAAGGTAAATTTATAGGGGTATCATAAATCATTTTAACTTCTGAAATAATCTTTAAAATTTAAGGTCATTTTAGGGGGTGGTGAGTGTTTTCTCATATAGTTGGAATAAAACTAGTTCTTCAAAATGGATCTTGCATTGAATACTGTGTATCAGAACTCATATAATTATTTCTGGGACAATAATATAGTTTGTTGAAATCAGGTTTTATTTTACTGACACATGATGATGTGGCACGTACTGTTCAAATTGGCTTACTAACATTTAATGTTTTCATGTTTACAATGATGCAGTAAAGTTCAGTTACTGTTATTATTCTCATTTTAATCATGGTCAAACCAAGAGGTTAAATGAGTCCCCAGAGTAGCTCAGCCAGAAATGGTGAGTGCTGAAGCCAAGCAGTGTCCTCTGAGGTCGTGCTCACTGTTCTGCCTCTCAGCCCAATGCCACATCCACTATCCTGGGCAAGAATTCTGAGGGATTGTTTGAATTACTGTAAGCTCATTATTTAAAGACTGGAGATATGACCATGTTTCTACCATGAAACACCACAGAAAAAATTAAACTCAATGGTTTCTTTTTTTTTCTCTTCTTTGTGAATAGGGAGATCAGTGTAAATTTGATCATGATGCAGAGTTGGAGAAGAGGAAAGAGATCTGCAAATTTTATTTACAAGGATATTGTACCAAAGGAGAGAACTGCATTTATATGCATAATATCCTTTATTAAAAATGTTAACCAAAATATAACAGTTTTCAAGTGTCATTGAGGCTTTAAAAATCTTAAGTACAATCTGGAAAGCCTAGTTTGGTTTTAAATTTAAAATAGCACATTATGTAAACTAGATCTCTTCAGCCTTTGCACTTCAGAAGGTCAACTGAGTTTTTTTCTTTAGGGAAATGAAATAACTTCCCTTTGGAAAAGAAAAGCTGAAATAAACGTACTTTAAATAATATTTATAAGTATTTCAAGAGGCTTTGCTTTCTGAATGAGCTGGCAACATAATTTATTCTGTGACTTAATTATTATTTACTTGGGTTCATAAGTAATAAATTATCATTGTTGGAAATTATAAAATTCAAGTCTTCTCAAATCTTACCACCTAATGATAAGCACTACCCTGTATATTCTTCCCTACTTCTGATACATTTAAATTGTATTCCTGCCTCTACCCATGTGGCATTTCACTGTATATGGTCCATATATATATATGATTCGTGTTGATGTATGAAAACCAATTTGTAAAGCAATTATCCTTCAGTTAAAAGTAATTTAAATATAAATATATAAAACATTTCCTTCAGTAAAGACCTTATTATTGTCCAAATGGTTAGTTCATTGTCTCTTCTTCACAGATTTAAAAGGTCACCTGCCCATAGTCTAAGTTTTCAGCGAGGATAGTTTTGTTTCTGTACTATACCATTATACATTGTGCTATCTGACCATTCTGCTCTGCAATAGTATGTTTGATACTTACTAAGGGCAAATACTCCTTTTGTATCAAAATGTTATAATAAATTTTTTTTATTCAAACAAAATGTTTTTTAAAGATTTGATGTATTTCTTTAGAAACCAGACACCTTATTGAAATGTTTCTGAAATCTTTCTATCTATTCTTATATTTTTCTCCATAGTCATGCCATCTGTGGCATGACAATTTTAATAGTATTGGCTACACTTCCAGAAAAATGTTAAATAATTGGGATTGTGGAGCATAAAACATGTTTCAAAGGTAATGCCCTTTTGCTTTGTCAAAAGGCTACAATTTTAAAATTGTGGCTACAATTTTAAGATTGATTAAAAAAAAAATCAAGTTAAGTATGTAAATCCTTCGGCTTCCTAGGTCTCAGTAGTCCCAAGCAGGAGATTCGGGTTGAATCCCTGGGTCAGGAAGATCTCCTGGAGAAGGAAATGGCAACCCACTCCAGTACTCTTTCCTGGGAAATTCCATGGACAGAGGAGCCTAGCAGGCTACAGTCCATGGGGTTGCAAAGAGTCGAGCATAACGTAGAGACTAAACAACAACATCTAATTTATATCCTTATTTTACTAAGAGGTTTTAATATTAAAAAAAAAAATCTTGAATTTTATCAGTTGTCTTTTGTATCTGCTAAGATAATCACATGGTTTTTCTTTCTTGACCTTATCAGTGTGATGATTTCAGTAATAAATTTCCAAAAACTACTCAGAAATTCCCAGAACATATACCAGCTGAAATGGTATATTTTTCACTATACTTCTAGATTTAATATTTTCTTTAGATCTTTGTCTCCAAAATTTTAAGATTAACTTGTGGTTTTGATTGTTGGGATATTTAACTTTAACATGATATATCAGATCCCTTTATTTTCTTCATAGATATAAACATTTGCTCAAAATTTATTTGTTCTGTATTTTGTTTTATTGTGTAAAGTAACAGAGTTTGCATAATTAAATTACACTATAGCCATTATAAATAGCTATAACCATTTTTACTTTAAAAAATTGTTTTCTTGAAAGAGAGTAGATACATATATGTATAACTGAATCACTTTGCCGTATACCTGAAACTTACACAACATTGTAAATTAACTATACTTCAATTTTTTAAAAATGGTTATTGAAGAAACCTCAGTGTCCACTGCGGCACTACTTAACAATAGCTAGTGCATGAAGGCAACCTAGATGTCCATTGACAGATGAATGGATAAAGAAGTTGTGGTACATATACACAGTGGAGTATTACTCAGCCATAAAAAGGAACTCATTTGAGTCAGTTCTAATGAGGTGGATGAATACAGAGTAAAGTAAATCAGGAGGAGAAAAACAAATATATATGGAATCTAGAAATACGGTACTGATGAACCTGCTTACAAGGCAGTGGGGACACAGACGTAGAGAACAGACTTGTAAACACAGCAGGGGAAGGGGAGGGAGGGACACATTGAAAGAGTAACAGAGAAACAGACGCATTATGAGATGTAAAATAGACAGCCGGTGGGAGTTTGCTGTGTGACACAGGGGGCTCCAACCTGGTGCTCTGTGACAACCAAGAGGGGAGGGATGGGGAGGGAGGGGACATAAGGTATACCTGTGGCTGATTCATGTTCATGTATGGCAGAAACTAACACAATTCTGTAAACCATTTATCCTCCAATTAAAAAAGTAAAATTGATGTAACTAACAAAAAAGAATCCATCAGCCAAAGTAGGGGACACAGGTTCAATCCCTGGTCCAGGAACATTCCACATGCTGCAGGGCAACTAAGCCTGTATGCCACAAGTACTGTGCCCCATGCTCTGCTACTACTGAAGCCTGCACACCCTAGAGCCCGTGCTCAGCAACAAGAGAAGCCAGCGCAGTGGGAAGCCTGTGCCCCACAGCTAGAGAGCAGCCCCCAGTCACAACTAGAGAAAGCCTGCACACAACAGTAAATGCCCAGTGCAGCCAAACATGAGTGTAAGTAAATAAGTGAAATTTTAAAAGAAGTATTAGTAGAGTTAGCTAATTATCCAAGCTCTATTTATATGGAACATTTTCCTAGCATGGTACTCTCAACAAACTGTTGAAACATTAACATGACTCTCTTGATCAGTGGTGAAAACAGCTAGAGTTTGCACTAAATTTTAGACATAATTTATTTACAATGGTAATTTGGGAGATGATTTGTAAATCTTGATCGAGAGCTCTTTTTAAGGAAGTCTGTGTTAATTACCCACATTACTAACTCTACTATTATAGAAGACATAAATATCTATCACTGAGAGAAAAAATAATACAGTTTGTACAGTCAAGTTTTTTAAAATAAGCTCTTAAAAAATTGTTTTCTAGTTTTAATAGAGTAGAAGAGACTTAAAACTTTTCAATGTTCTGCCACAGCATATTTAAAATATTTAATCTTAAAAATTAATCTGTGACTTGAAAATTTAGTACAATATATGGTAATAAAGTTATATTGACTTCACAGTTGCATTTTTTGTTTTAAAAATATGAGAGTTTGATTTTACTTGGTCTGTTCCTTAATATTTTTATTTACATGAATTTCCATGTAAGTTCTATCATAGTGGAGCAAAATGTTACCAAGGAGACAACTGTAAATTTTCACATGATGATCTGACTAAAGAAACAAAGAAACTTTTGGACAAAGTGAGTAATATTTTTGCACCTTGATTATAGATTCATTAGACTTTAATCATGTTTTATAAGTCATATTTTATGCCTGGAGAATCACATGGACAGCGGAGTCTGGCAGGCTACACTCCATGGGGTCACAAAGAGTTGGAAACGACTGAGCGACTTCACTTTCTTGCTGAGAAAGCAAGGACTTATTATTTTATGTTTTATTCTGTTAATGTAGTATGTTAGAAAAGCAGGAATATTGGACTAAGAATTAAGAATATTTTGTTCTTATAAGATTCGATTGTGATGTACATGAAACACTTCATACCACTCCTAGTAAATAGTAAAAGCTCAGTTAGTGGCACTTATAGTTCTTTACTTATTAATGATAGCAAATAATATAATTGCCTTAACCTTAAAAAAACAGAATCTTTTGTTCTTATC
Source organism: Moschus berezovskii (assembly GCF_049115385.1). Taxonomy (NCBI): domain Eukaryota; kingdom Metazoa; phylum Chordata; class Mammalia; order Artiodactyla; family Moschidae; genus Moschus; species Moschus berezovskii. The sequence continues at coordinate 108,741,387 of NC_142470.1, forward strand.
ATTTGTTCTGCCATTAAAAAACAGTCCATCACAAATTTTTTCAACCAGTCCATCATAAATTTTATTTTTCTTGGTTGAGCTTTTGTTCAAATGTCGTTTCCTTTCCAATTTTATTTAGATATAATTGGTATACAACACTATAAATTTAAGGTGTACAACGTAATGATTCAACTTACACACATCATGAAATTACTGCAAGCTTAGCAAACATCCATTATCTCAAATAAATACAAAATTAAAGAAACAGAAAAGATTTTTTTCTGTGTTGAGAACTGTTAGGACTTAACACCCTTAGCAGATTTCATCTATAATGGTACAGTGCTGTTCATTATGTTCACTGTGTTGTGCCTCGCATCCCTAGTACTTACTTATCTTACGACTCGAAGTTTGTACCTTTTTAGTACCTTCATCCAGTTCCTATTCCTACTATGCTCTGCCTTTGGTAACCACAAAATGTGATCTCTAAAAAAGCTAATTTACTTTGAGAAATATCCTTTACCTCTTTGAACCTCATATTCTTTATAAAAAAATTAGTTCACTATCTCTGATCTATTTCAACTTTAATATTATACTTTTCTGTTAACAAAACTAGTTTATTCAAGTCTTCACAGTTTTAAATGTGAGGAAGAAAGCTTGTTTTGAAATAGTAAATCTTGGCCAATTATCTTTAGGTGTTGAATACTGAAGAAGCTGCAAATGAAGACGAAAGAGAATTAGAAGAACTTAGAAAGCATGGCATAACTCCTCTTCCCAAACCACCTCCAGGAGTTGGACTTCTGCCAACCCCACTGGAGCATTTTCCTTTTTCTGATCCTGAAGATGGTTTTCAGACTGATCTCTCTGATGATTTCAAGAAAATTCCATCTCTTTTTGAAATAGTTGTAAAACCTACTGTGGATTTAGCACATAAAATTGGGAAGAAGTAAGTTAAATTTTTCATTCCTTCCAATGAATATTCAGGGGTGATCTCCTTTAGGATTGATTGGTTTGATCTCCTTGCTATTCAAGGGACTCTCAAGAGTCTTCTCCAACACCACAGTTCGAAAGCATAAGTTCTTCAGCGCTCAGCTTTCTTTATGGTCCAACTCTCACATCCATACATGACCACTGGAAAAACCATAGCCTTGACTAGAAAGACCTTTGTCAGCAAAGGTCCAATATCTATTTAGAGATGTAAGTAATGCTCTTGTTTGCCTCTTTTCTTTGAACTAAGAAATATTCTTTTGTTCACAGGCCACCAGCATTTTATAACAGTGCCTCACCACCAGGACCACAATTTCAGGAAAGCAGCCCACATCCTCAACATGTCTATAGTTCTGGGTCAAGTCCAGGTCCTGGCCCTAACATGTCTCAGGGACACAACAGTCCTGTGATCCACCCAGGCTCCCCTGGACAGTGTCCTGGCCTACCAGTGCCACAGAGCCCACCTTTGCTGCCTGGCCCCCCAGGAATTGTGGGCCCTCACGGTCAAGCCGGAGTACTTGGTCAACCGGATACGCCTTTGACACCACCAAATATGAGTGGTGCTTACCACTGCCCGGGCTTTCCAGAACATGTGATGAAAGTACCTAGAGAGAATCACTGCTCTCCAGGCTCATCGCACCCACCTGGTGAAAGGCAGCTCAGCACCAGCTATGAGTCCTTACAAAATCCTGCTGAGTTTTATGATCATTACTATTCACAGCATGCTGTCCATAATTTCCAGCCACCCAGTCACTCTGGTGGTAAGTTTACCTTTCTAAACAACTCATTTCTAACTTAAAATATCTGGAGTCCTATGTTTCTTTAGCAACATGAAAAACGTGTATTTTAAATAAAGGAAAATATGATGAAATTGAAATATTAAAATGTGTTTTAAATTTAACCAAATATCTGTAACACTAGACCTTGAGATAACTTTAAACAGTGCTTACCGTTACATAATAATCTGATAATCACATGTGATATAATTGTGACTCAGTTTCTAACAAGGCGCAGCGGCACTTGTCTCCTGGAGTTTTGTGCTCAGTCAGTGTCTTGTGTCTTTTTGTGCTATGTGTGTAGATGTGGCGTGGCATGGTGACTTTGCCCAGCAGCAGGCTCCAGTTGTTCCAGACTCGCCTAACTGCGGGAGCGGGTCTGACAGCAGCAGTACTGTGACAGGCCATGGCCCCCTGCCTGCACTGGGTCTCCTTCCTGCTGTGCAGAGAGCTCTCTTTGTCAGACTTACTCAGAAATATCAAGAAGATGAAGAACCAAGCAGCACACAACCTCAGAGGGCACCAAGCAAGGAAGAAGGTGTGTCAGATATAACAATGGCATCATATCTATTTGGATTTACCTGTTCTATTTCCAGCTGTCTTACAGCTACTATCTTCTTGGGATTGATTGTCATTTCCAGTGCCATTGATGCATTAGTAATTAATTGCAAAGGGTTTGATTTGAAGCAATAAATCAGACTGGAGTGTGAGGCCTTGGAAGCAGACTTGCTATTAAACTTTGTTTTTGAAGAGAAATAGAACAGAAACAAGATAGCCTTGAGTTTAGGAATTTTAACTTGTAACTCAAGTTCAAAATTATTTGGTTATTAGATTTTTATGGGCAGAGGCTGTTTCCTTCGGGTTCTGCTATACTATTAAAGGATATATATTTTAAGTTTCCCTTAGTATTTTTGATACAGATAAGTCTACAGCAATTAGTTAATTCAGTTAAGGGGAGAAAGCTTGAAATCAACCAGTTGTTATTATGAGTTAAAAAATTGATATGTTTGGCCACTCTTAAACATGAAATTAAGGGCTTCCCTCGCGGTCCAGTGGTTAAGAATCCGTGCTTCCGCTGCAGGGGTCAGGGAAGTTCACATCCTGCAAGGCATGGCCAAAAATGAGCAAAACATGAAATTTATGAATAATTATGTAAAACTGGATAATGCTAGTCGCCACAAGTTATTATATAAACATTGTTACATTTGCAAAGAAGATGGTATTAAACCTTCATTTATTTAACATGACAGGGAAATGAGGAATTTCTAATAAGTTAATTTCCTATATAATTTATGTGTACTCCTTTAGGAGCTAATTTTAAGAAATAATCGTTTTAATGGTAATCTTTCTTTAAAGTGTAACAAAGCCTTATATTTTCATAAAGAATAATATTAAAACTTTTTTAAATGATATAAAATTTTATACTATTTTTAAAATATTTCTTCATAAAGAAGAAAATTAAAACTTTTCTAAATGATATAAAATTTTATACTATAAGGCTTGTTTGCTAGGAATCAGAAAACATCTTAAACAGATTTTTTTGTGTTTGTGTCCATTCTTATAAATGTTATTGCCTTTGTGAATTGATTTGTCCTTTGATAAAAAGCTGATAGAAGCCTTTTAATCGTTTTCTGTCTAATACCTGCTTTCCACTGACCTCTCTGCTGTTCTGCTTTCTTTCTGTTCTGTATTCATTCTTATTCCAAATAAGACTGCTTGTAAAATATGTATATATGAGAGTGAAAATTAAATAGCATCTTACCTATTTGGATTGGATTTGGGTTAAGTACCAAATTCTATGAGTAGTGAAACTCCTACACAGAAATGTTTAGAATAGCTACAACAGTTGAAAGTGAACCACAGGTCTAGCTCTAGACTTCCTGGAGGTCAGAGAAAAAAAAGAGAGATCCAGTGTCTAGAAGTAGTTTTTTCAGACACTGAGGTGTGAATTTAAGTTTTTGCCGTTGTGATATAGTGTATACTATTTTAAAGTCACATCCTCCCGTAAATATGAGTGCTTGTTCTGTAAGCATTCTTCTGTTCAAACTAACTGCAATGCTAAGTTTCCATGTGACAGAAGCGCATCGGTGAGCAGTGAGATAAAAGTGACAATACATGTGCTAGTCTGTTGATTCAAGATGTTCTGTGATACATAAGTGTGTGTGTGCATGTGTACATATATGCACGTACATGGCTGATTCAGAGATAATCTCTGTGTGTTTCAGTGGAGAGGAAGGAGACCGCCCCCTCCTGAGGCGTCAGTGTTTATTTCCTTCTCTACTAGAGAGAAGACCTCTGACGGTTAAGCTTCTTAACAGTATGGCTCACCCTGGAGTTACATAGGCTTTAAGAGTAAGGCCCAAAGTTCTTAGAAAGTATGTAAATTTTAGGGTGTTAGTTTTATTTGTTTCTTTTAATTTAGTGTTTGAGTAATATATTCACAAGGTCAAACATTTAAAAATATATGAGAGAAAAGCCTGGGGCCCATATATGCTCAGTTCCCTTTGCTTTCTTAACCATCATTGTTAGTGTTTTGTTTTCTTTCCAGGTTTTTTTTAATAGTTCTCCCTTGTTATCTGATAAATCCAGAGGTATGAAATTTAAGGGGTTGCTTGAATTAAAGAGGGCTTCCCTGGTGGCTCAGATGGTAAAGCATCTGCCTGCAATGCAGGAGACCCGGGTTCAATCCCTGGGTCGGGAAGATCCCCTGGAGAAGGAAATGGCAACCCATTCCAGTACTCTTGCCTGGAAAATTCCATGGATGGAGGAGCCTGGTAGGCTACAGTCCATGGGGTCGCAAAGAGTCGGACACGACTGAGCGACTTCACTTTCACTTTGAATTAAAGAGGGCCAACACATTTTGGTATTTCTTTTTTAGAGTGTTTTCCCTTCTCCCTCAGTCCTGTCTTACCACACATTTCTGAGTTCCTTTTGGCCAGCTGGAATGAAAGGTGCAGACTCTTCTCTGACTGGAAGGACATTTTACATGTTCTGATGCCATACTGCTTTCTTTATAGAGTACAGTGACTGAATTGTTAGTTGTTATATCACATCTTATCTTGTTCCAGTGTTGAAACTCTGTCATTTCTATGATGCATTGTCTTGAAGTTAGACTACCGTTATTTCAGAAATAGTCTATGTGTTTTTTAATCTTAATTAAAGCCAAATATGAATGCTTCACTCTTTACAATAGTTTTTGTCTGCATTTAGATGAAACTGTTAACTGGTACTCCAGTAGTGAAGAGGAAGAAGGGAGCAGCGTCAAGTCAATACTGAGAACGTTACAGAAACAAACAGAGGCTTTGAGGAGTCAGCAGCAGCCTTCTACAGAACTTGACACTCCTACTGACCCAAGACTTGCTAGAGAGAAGAATAAAGGAAACCAAGTCGTCGACCCTAGACTCAGGACTATCTCAAGGCAAGACATTAGAAAATCTTCTGAGTCTGCCCCACTGGATCTCAGACTTGCATGGGATCCAAGGAAATTAAGAGGGAATGGAAGCGGTCATGGCAGTTCTTCTGCTGGTAGAGCCAAGTTTGATTCACATCATGGCAACACCGGCCCTAACATCAGACACAAAAGAGGAGATGATGATGATGAAGATTCAGAAAGAGAACTGAGAGAAAAGGCTTTCTTGATACCTCTGGATTCTTCCCCTGGTGTGATGCTGCAGGACCCAAGGTCACAACTGAGACAGTTTAGTCACATTAAAATGGATATTACCCTAAGCAAACCCAACTTTGCCAAACACATCGTGTGGGCTCCAGAAGACTTATTGCCAGTTCCTTTACCTAAACCTGATCCGGTCTCTTCAATCAATTTACCTCTGCCCCCTCTTATAGCTGACCAGAGGCTCAGTAGGTTATGGAATACAAAAAGTGATCTTTGTCAGAACACGGCGCCCACTGATACAAAACTAGCAGCCAAAGCCAAAATTAACACAGCAAACAGAGAAGGCTACCCAGACCAATTTGGAGACTCACATAGTTCAGGAAGTAAATTAGGAGATCCTAGGCTGCAAAAAAATTTTGATCCTAGACTTCACAGACTGCACAATACAGAGCCTCATCAAGCAGTTATGAAGGACCCCCTTATGTCTAAGACTGCCCCTCCTTTAGGGACCAGGTCAAACCGGGGGTCATCACAGCCCTCAGGGGTGGTACCTAGCAGTTCTGGTCCTGGGGCTTTACCTCCGTATGCCCCCAAACTCTCATCTTCAACTGGCCTTCCCCTGGGAACTCCGGGTTCAGTCCTTAGCGGTATTAGTTTATATGACCCCAGGGAGCAAGGTTCGTCCTCTACATCAGAGTTAGCAGCAGAAAATGCAGAGAACCAGAAAAAAAGCGGGAATTTAAAATGTAGTGACAAAAATGAGCCTCCTCCTGGAGAAGTAATCCTACAACAGAAAATGGCTCCAAATGTGGACGTCCCTATTGACAGCACAGCTGACCCACAGATGGATGTTCGCCGGAGCCCTGGTACCGTTCAAGTCCCAGCAGTGCACAGCCTTCCAATTCAGGCATTAACAGGCTTAATCAGACCCCAGTACAGCGACCCCAGGCAGTCAAAGCATCTGGGACAGGTGAGCCCTACCCCTGGTGATGACCCCAGCAAAGAAACAGATGACAAATCTCTGAGGGAGGTTTTTAAAACTTTTGACCCAACAGCTTCACCATTTTGTTAGCTGTTGTGTAACCAAGCAGTTCTTTTCTCTCTCCTGACTGTTGCAGTCCCCTGCTGTTTTGTAACTGTTTTACCTCTATAGTTTATTTATTTTTAAATTATAAATACTTTTCAGCTGCTAGTATCAGAACCACACGAAGTTATATCCTCCAAAGCCTGTGGTATTTTATATAGTATTTTTATAATTTTCAGAGACTGTAGTCATTGACATAGAAACCTATATATCATGTTAGTTTCAGTAAAAGTAATTTTATTGTAAATAAACCATCATGAACTCAACACTGCCTGAATATATGCCACTTGTCTTTCATAATCAGTGTTTAGATAAATGATCACCACTTTTATATGGTTGTTAGTTTCAAGCAATATAATGTACATTACTTTTCAGAAACAGTATTTTGACTAGGATTCTGTCAATTTGTCAACACAGAACTGACTAATATGTAATGCTAACTGCTAGATAAAATGTAAAGTGAAGTAAAGAAAACATTTTTTTAATCATTGTTAGCAGAGCAGTTCATGTTTAAGGGCATCACTTTTATTATTACTGGCAATATTATTTGTGTAAATGAAGCATTTGAATGTCATATCTTTTAAATGTATTTTATGGTATACTGTATCATAGAAGTTGGTGATATATAAACAGAATGTTTTGCTAAAGTAAAAAATTTCCAAATTCTCTAACATACTTTTTAAATTTAATTTTTCATAATAATAGTTAAGAGTTATTGCTGTTATGTTATAATATTTATGCATTTTGATGTCTTTTGTCTTTAGCAGCATAATTTATATTACTTTTTCAAATTGTGTAGCTGCAATAATTGTATTCATCATGACTTTGGAGTTTTTAACAAAATTTTAAAAGATCCAGTGTGTCTCTAGTGATTTATTGCATTGATAATGTTTTAAGTGTGCAGGTTCTATATTTTTTCTTAAATAGCAAGAAAACACAGAGATGGTAGAGTCAACTGTCTATGGCTATCAATAAAGACTCTTTCAGATCTCACCTGACTGGCATTCTATAACAGAGGAGACTGCTTGGTGTTTTAATGTATTTAATGTCCTCATAGTTTGGAAACCTCCTCAATGGATTAGAAATTGTACTTTTATGAAAAATAATTTGTATTCATTCTTGTATATTTATTGCAGTATATAAATAATGGCAACCCTACTTACTTTATACATATATTATTTATAACTAAAACTAAGTATTACACTTAAGTCTCAGGCCAAGTGTATATATTAATATCTTCAACTAGAGGTATCTGATAGTGTTTGCTAGTAACAACTCCAATAAGTAATTTAAAAGGAGCACTTCATTGTAAAAGGTAATGGAAGTAGAGGAAATCAGCACTTAAGAAGTGACTTTTAAAATATACAGCAAAATATTTATGTGGGAACCTAAAGCTCAGCACATGGCTTAATACTGATGTATATCTTTCCTATTCCCGTCTTCACTTTTTGCTTTTTTTGCTCTGATTCCATGTTGAAATGAGGTTGCAGTTAAGTGAACAACAACTCTGCCTGTCTACCTCAGAAGTTCATTGTGTTCTAAGTGGAAGGATAGTTGTTCAAGGGAATGTGAGTTCCTACTATTTTTACTTTGGTTGCCTAAAATGATTCTGGATAACATTTTGTGGTTAAAAAATGAAATTTACAGCTATGATAGAAAGTATTTTCTGACTTGCTGTCCTTTGGAAGCAAGTTGAAGGATAATTGATTAGTTAAAAAATCCTTTATGATTGTTCATATAAGCTACTTGCTGAATTAATTAGAAGAGAGGGAGGAAAGAACTTATGAGGATTAGAGGTTTATGACAGTGAATTCATATTCTTGTTCTGAACTGATTTATAGGTGTTTTATCTCAGTATCTAGTTTGTTATCTGTGAAATGGGTATGATTTTGACTGTTCACAGATTTGATGTAAGGAGTGAGTGAATTATTCTTTTAAAGTATTTGTAAATATAAGATTGATTTATGACTTTCACACACATAATCATTACATTCCCACTGGGTTTGCATTAAGTTGTACAGATTCCAAAATAACAGTACGGTTTGTGTCGTTCCTCAATTCTATCAAGTTTCAGATGATAGTAAGACACAGTAGAATTGCCTGAGAAGTTGTTTCAGAGAGTATTAACCCGTCAAGTTAGCAATTTCCTTGAACATTTTGTGCATCAGTAAGTCACAGGGCTTTTCCTGCTTTAGAGCTCTAAGGGCTTGTGGTGTCTGTTCAGGGTCTGACACCCGTGCTCACTCTGGACGGGTTGGATATTGACAGGAGGTGAAAACCCTGTGATGGTCTGTGTTGTCTTTTCCTCACTTACGTGTTATGACTTCATGTTTTGTGACTGACGTGTTTGCTTAAATCATAGCATGTGTGGTGTGGGTGAAGTGGCCAACTCAGTCAGTGGGGGGCTGCTGGCTTTTAGAAACAATGAGGATATTTACTCCCACCTCTTAATATGTATTTCTGCAAGCATGTGACTTCGAGATCTTTCTTAGTGATCACTTGTTGGAAAAAGGTGCATTTTTTCTTTGGTTAATGGCATCTTGAAGTTTGGAAATTCCTAGCGACCTGGATGTTAGGGCTTGTCAATATATTTCCATTTGCACAGCACAGAGTCTCGCGATAGAGCTGCTCGCCCTGAGTTCACTCTTCTGGGCTGAGGACTGCGCCCCGCAGGGGCTGTCTGTGTGAAAGGCCGTACCTTGGAGGGTTGACCTGCAGGCGAGCAGTCCACCGATGGTGCCCCTGCTTCCTTCACTATCGGGCCTTCTAGGAATTTCTAGGATGAAGAGTTATAATCATCTCTTCAGAAATGGTTTGGGAGCAGTTGATAATATTATGTTCAAAGTTTAGTAATCGTTAGTAAATTTGCTTAGTTTAAATAAGGCTTAGTTTAGGAAGTGTAAGCCTTGACAAAATGTAACCCAGGAGTGTCTGAGTGTTTGAAGTTGTTTTCCTCACTTATGTGTTATGACTTCATGTTTATGTAATGCCTTCTCCCCCGAGTAACTTAATGTGATTTGCAGAACCAGCTTCAGTAGTTACCAATTGTTGTACTGCTGGGGTTATGATTCTGAGTATGTTGTTTATCAGCAGGACCTACCAGTTGTAACAAAACCCAAATTTAACCTGGCTTTCTTTGAAAGGATGCAGACCTAAGAAAGGACTTTAAGTTGATACCAACATAACATTTGGAATTTCTGATTTTAAAATAAGAAATGAAAAGTATGTCTTAAACTTTTGAAAAGTATGTCTTAAAATTTATGCTTTTGGAGACCGAACCCATATGCGTCTCGTTTTTCTGTCTGCCCATGGCAACAGGCCTAGTTCTGTGCACACGATAAGTGTTTTGTTAACTGCTTCTTGATTGCTTCCCAGCGTCCATCCGAGTTTAGATTTTGCAGAATAGATGTGGCAGAGCCACTCCAGGATTGTATTAGAAAGAGTATGGTCATTAATTATGCATCTTTCATTAGACACAGGGCACCAGCCTTCTCTTTTCTTGTCTCTTCTCCCCACCACCCACCCAAACAATGTGAATGTAGGGTTATGGCAGCTTTTATTTAAGAGTTACATGTTTCTACAATAATTCATGATTCTAAGAGTCCTCCAAGCTTTACAAGATGATTTTTACTACTTCATTGTG